>NC_055695.1:21552739-21862739 GCF_017639745.1 Melanotaenia boesemani | reverse complement strand
TAGTTTTTGAATATCATGGATTCAGCGGTGATGGCTCAGTCAACCTTTTCATAGAAGAGAATCTTCTTCTACACAGAGCCCCTCGGCCCAGGATGAGACCAGGATTTGGATCATTCCAAGTAAAAACATCAGGTTCTGTTCGTGATTCTAGGAAAACCATCCAATCGGTGACAACAAAAGAAACTGAGCCCATTTCAGAAACTCACAATGAGATAATCAGTGACGCTGGAACGGCAACAGTGAATGTGTCTCCACAGTCAACAAGTGATGTAGCAACCACACCTAGTGTCAGATTTGGACCAACCAGTGCAGTGCACCAACAGAAAACCACAAACATGATGCCACAGACTACTCAAAGACACACTCCTGAAGTCACCAAGTGGCCAATGTCTTTGGTGACTGAGGTAGTAGATTCATCTTTAAGTATAACTCCTGAGGAAACAACTCAAATTACAATAAACACAACTCAACCCTCTAATAATACCACCACAAAGCAAATGGTACTAGCATTAACAACGGTAAATGCATCCGTCGCTGAGAGGGAAACCTCTAGTGTTGAAATGAGAGACCAAACACAAACCCTATCTGGCAGGACAGCGGCTTATCCAAGCACTATTGCACGACACCCTGTGGCAGAGGCTTCAACTACCAGCACTCCATCTGCTACAGCTTTCACAAGCTCAGCTACAGTACATCCCACACCTCCCACATCCACACAGCCTGATGCTACAACACCACAAAAAGAAACAGATTCCACCGACTTGTCAGTCTCAGTTTTACCTCCTAACCCTGCTCTGACCAATGCCGCAACTGTAGCACCTTTCTCTTCAGCCAGCACCACTACCATTACCAGACAGTCCACTCGAGTCAAACAGAAATACAAAATCAGCTGGGAAGAGGAGGAGAAGGAGGAAGGATACCTGGATGCCAGTGAACCAATGCAAAGACAGGAGGAATCATCTTCAAAGAAACCTGGTAAATAATTATTAATTTTGTACCTATGGCCACTCACAGTTAAAAATTTTACTTATAAAAGATTTCCTTGAAATCTGTTACCAAAAGAAAAGAAAAAAATGCATTTACTTGTTGCCAAATGGAGAGGACTGACTTTGTTTAACATTTCTTATTTAGTGAAAAACAAATGGATGTTTCTCAGTAAATTCCTAAACCTTTACCACCATCACTCCTGGGGCAACCTCATCCATTATGTGATTCAAGCTGGTTAAAACAAAAGCCCGTAATTATTTTCAGACTCATTGGCATTGGTCTGGATACTGTTAAGCTGGCTTTAATCCTTACTTATACTTCTCTGTGTCTTTTTCACAGGGGAATGTAAGGACACATTGGCAACCATCTCCGAGCCAGTCACTCATAACACCTATGGCAGAACTGAGGGAGCATGGATGAAGGATCCAAAGGCTGCTGATGACAAAATTTATGTCACAAACTTCTATTATGGAAACAACCTCTTAGAGTTCCACAACCTGGAAGTGTTTAAACAAGGTAAGAGCCAGTTGTTTTTGTAGTAAACCAGACTTTATTCTATTTGATAAATCTCATGCTTAGTCAAGGTTTTATCCTTTTCAAGGCCGTTTCACCAATTCCTACAAGCTTCCTTACAACTGGATTGGCACGGGACATGTGGTCTATGGAGGGGCCTTCTACTATAACCGAGCATTCTCCCGTGACATCATCAAATTTGACCTACGACAGCGTCACGTGGCTGCCTGGACCATGCTTCATGATGCCCTGTTTGAGGAGTCATCATCACCTTGGGAGTGGCGCAGCCACTCAGACATCGACTTTGCCATTGACGAGAGTGGTTTGTGGATTATTTACCCAGCACTGGATGACGAGGGCTTCTTACAGGAGGTGGTTGTTCTAAGTCGACTGAACCCCTTAGACCTCAGCATGGAGAGAGAGACCACTTGGAGAACTGGGCTTAGAAGGAACAGTTTTGGGAATTGCTTCATCGTTTGCGGCGTCCTGTATGCCGTTGACAGCTATAACCAAAAGGATGCTAACCTAGAATATGCCTTTGACACACACACAAACACTCAAATGATTCCTAGAATGCCCTTCATAAATAACTACACCTATACCACACAGATTGACTACAATCCTAAAGAGGGTGTTTTGTATGCATGGGACAATGGACACCAAGTCACATATGACATTAAGTTTGCCTATGTAGACTCTTATTAAGGGACTGATGTACCCTTTTAACTGAATGGATTGTAGATCAGTCCACATGGCCTTCAGCATGAAGACAGATGGGCCAAATGTGTACATATATTTTAGTGTTTAAAGTGTTTCCATTATTTTTTTTTAAATGGGTACCTAAATAACTAAAACAGTGAGCCTGTTTCCTCAGTCAACTGTACATACTCAAAGTATTTGAGCTGGTGTTTTTGCACAGAAATAAAATCTGGTTCTTTGAACTAATTCCCAGTTCTTCAAATCACATCTTTGTTTCATAAACAGCATTTAATTTTCTATTTTTCTTTGCATCATAATGTATGCCACAAGTCCACCTTGTGAAATCACTTATTCCCAGATAGACTTTGTAGAGAAGACTGCAATAAAGCTCAGAGCTACACATGGAGGATGTGTTCTTTATTTGGATTAGAAGGGATGTTAAAGTAGTTTTAATTGTTGCTTGTAAGCTTTCATTTTAACTGGAACATTGCGAGGAAAGAAGGTACTATGGCGGGAAATAATGCGTCTGAATGTTTAAACATGTAATTTAGAGCACTCTCTGGATGCAAATTTAGTCAATGTGGGAAAAGAGTACCAGGAATACCATCTAATGTGCCAAAACAAAAATTAACGCAGAAGAAAAATATGATTTCTGGCAATAGACTTACAGGTATACACACATACACATATATACTTAAGAGAAAATCCAGTGTTTATTTTGGTTTAAGCACATAATAGGACTTAAAAGACAAAAACACACGTTATGCATTTTCTGTGTGTCCAAACTTAACATTAAAGAAAAAAAAGGAAAGCTGCACACAAAGAATGCCTGTCATTAAAAAGAAAACAACATGTTTTTAATGGGCATCTGTTGAGCTGGCATCTGTGCAAGCCTGGAGCTAAAAGAAACATACAAGTATATGCCATTTTATAAACATACAAAACTGGTGAGGAAATACTTCATTATTTAAAATCAAATTATAATCATTAAAGTAGACAAAACACAATGTAAGGCATTAAAAACCAGAATTTATCTTCCCATATTCTGCATTTAGAGCACAAAATTTTACCACAAGTTGTTAATTAAGTAAAAAATTATGATTCTACAGAAATTCCTGCAACTTTTAAAATTTCACTACCAAATATTCAGCATGTGGACGGAGAGGTCTATCAGTGTTTTCATTTGTGGTTGTATGTCTAGAATAAGCTCAACAGTTTAAAGATATAATAAAAAAATGAAGAAGTTTTTCTAGGATAACACTGACACAAACACACACAAAAAATATCTACTAAAGTCTATAATGTACTTCAACTTTTGCAACATTTAGAAACTTTATTTACAACATGTGACAGAGTTTAAATGGAATTAGAGACTTCACAAAGAGATAAAGAAAGTCTTAAAAAATTAACAAATCAAAACACAAAATTCAATGAACCCTATAGGTGAACTACTCATAATAAAAAGAATTGTTCACCAATATGTGTGACACAAAGACCCTCCCAAATGAAGTACTAAAATCCTTCAAAGTGCAGTAAACTGAGCACATGGAACCCTTAAATTATTCTAAAAATGCCAGCAACATAGTGGTTCACCATCTAGTTTTTACAGTTCACCTGTTTTCCTGAGTTTTGTTCCTTTGCTGCAGGAAATTGAGCTTGTGTTATAATTTCATCTATAAAATCCTCCCATTTACACAGAGAAAGAAAAACGTTAGATCACTTCATTGTTTAGCAAAAACATAAACACACTATTGTTCTTCCAACCAGATATAAATGGATTTGTTGAGTGGGTCAAAAAAAGAGAAAGAGCTGACTTGAGGAGAGCTGGTAGGAGTTGAAGTATTTGTGTTATGATGAGGTGACTCAGGGTTCAATGCTCTGCCCCCTGCCGCTAAACAATTACCCTTATGTGAGAGCGTCTGGGGTTACAGGGAGAAGTCAGTGTTGCCACACAAGGAGCCAGCCTCTGCTCGGACCCCATTACTGACTACCTCCGAATATCAGCCCCTCTGAAAAATGTGGCTCACAGCAGTTGACGGTTTCAACCTATTTTGTATTCTTGTTTTGTACAGTCCTGCAGAGCAGTGATCCCCAACCCTGGTCCTCAAGACCCACTGTCCTGCAGGTATTATATGTTTGCCTGCAGCAACACACCTGATTCAAATTAGATGGATCTCTGACAAACTCTGCAGAAGTCTGCTATTGACCCATTCATTTGAATCAGGTGTGTTGAAGCAGGGAAACATTGAAAGTCTGCAGGAGAGTGGGCCTTGAGGACCAGATATGGGGATCCCTTCCGCAGAGCTCATGCATTCAAATCAAAAACAAAAACAAAAAAAATCTAAATTACAATGGGGTTCAGCAGATCTAAATTATTCTTGAACAATTTATTAAAAAAAAAAAAAACTGTTAACTGTGTTATCTTGCGTTTGCATTAAGTTTTGTTGGGACCAGTGGTAATCCTACGCAGATCCCATTAGCACACCAACAAGAGGCGCAGCCTTGTTGTCGGTCGGGGCGTGCTGGTAAAATGTATCTGTGTGGTTGACCCGCAGCAAAGGTGGGATGCTGGAGGACCTGATGTGGAGGATCCTGGTGTCTGTTACTTCACAGTCTATCTGCATCATCACCTCGAACTCTTTGTCCCTTATGATGCTGTCTGTAGAGGTAAGAAGGAAAGAAGCAAGTTATTACCTCTTGATCTTTAAATTCATCCCTTATTAAAAGTTATTGGGTGGATTTATACCAAGACAAATGACTTAACCAACTCGAGACACAAATAATGCTCGCCAAACTGTATTCATTTTTCATCAGCATAATGGAGAAGTTATTTCATCATGCTTGCTGTAGAGACATGATAAGATTGTATTTTGGGAGGGAAAGGCATAATGTTTGAGACAGCGAGGGAAGGGGCTGAGAGGCTGGGTTACAGATGAAGTCCAGAGGTGAGTCACACACTGGATTTCTTCATCATGGAGATAAGCTAAACAGCCCTAAACAAAACCAGGACGTGCACATTTAAAAGGAGAAATTGAAAAGTCTGACAAGAGTGCCGGAAGCAGGAAAAGAGTGATCACTAACAGTGAAACTTGTGCTTGGAGAAACAGAAACTGGCAAATCTTTAAGACCGAATGTAATAAATGCTCATGAATCAGACCATTGTGTTTGAATAAACCCAGTGACCACAGGTGGTTTACAGGACGTTATCAAAGATAAATACTGTAAGTTGCCTTAAAGTCATTGTAACCTTCAAACAAGCTTTTTTTTTTTTTTTGGCTTTCTCTTGAGAAATTTAAACTTGGAAACTGATCCTGGAATTCATCCTTGGTGGTACGTGGTCTGTGGTATCCCAAAACTAAACTTTACTTAGTCTCATGTAAGAACATCCTTTTAAGTGGACACTCTTGTAAAATTCTTTGCTAAAAAAAAAAAAAAAAAAAAAAAAAAAAAGGGGGGGGGGGGGGGTGCAGTAACATGTCGAGGCATCCTGGATGCATTTAGATTGATAGACAACTTAAAAACTTGAGCTTCTATTGTGTGCCTGTGGAGGTAACATTCCCCATCTGGAGCACACCTCACTTAGTTTTAGTGCACTTTTATATGACCCAGAAATGGAGCTGTAAGGAGTCTTTAAAATGCCTGAGAGCTGCAAGTAGTTTAAAAGCTGCAGCCATTTTTTTTCCAGACACCTGTACAAGACATCAGCCTCCTCTACTTCACAAAAAGATTTTCAGGGACATACAGGATGTGGTAGAGTTCATCAAAATGTACAGAAACCATATGATAGCTCCCTCTGTGACTGGAGGATGCAGGTCAATAGATGGTTTGCATTCCTAATAATGAGGATGACTTCATCTACCAGATACTCTTCCTGCTTTTGCACCTGTAGTAAAACTGGGACCTTTTAAACGACCAGTGTTTCAAAAGAAAAGTCTGAAAATCATCCTGTGTGACTGTATTTATAATTTTTGTTTTGCTACATCCAGCAAAAAAAATTAGGCTCAAATTTACGCTGAAAAGTTACACAGTTTGATGAGATCAGGACAGATATTTCCACCTCCTTCAAGCCACATGAACGACTCTGTAAGGCTGTACTCAGATTAAATAACAGATTAAATAACACACTCAAACTCCCCAAATGAAAAGTTACTCTTATACAGTAAAACACGTCCTTATTCATTTACAGATACTTAAGGATTTTGTTAGACTTCAAGCACTGTTGTGTCTAAATATAATCAAGTGCACTATAATCACACTGTAATATGCGAGTCAAAATCAACCATAATCCAAACTTTAGACTCCGCTTTGATAGCTAAATCCTTTGTCATCCTTCTTTCACTAGATTACCACTCTAATCTCAAACTCCTTGAGAAGCCAAAACAGTGAAAGACGAACCACAAGAATGCAGCCATGAAGTCCACCTTCAAATAGCAACTCTTTGAAGAAGCTGCCAAATCCACTGTCCTGGTCTCTATGGCTTTCTTTCCCCCTTTTACTGGTGCCATCTGGAAATAGTCCAGAAAGTTTCAGTGACATAGTGAGCTGCGAGATGCTGATAAGGGCCTAATGCCTGGCAATAATGCATCAGAGGAAACCTGAGAAAGCGTCTCAGAAGGATGCTGACTGCAAGTTTGGAATAAACTCTCAGGACACCTTCAGGGTGGATCCTTTTTTTCCCCCTTTAGATAAAGAAGGGAGCAAGTCATCAACATGCATAATCACATCCAAAAAGAGACAAAGCAAACTCATGCTTCCAGCTCATACAAATTATATATGCGCTAATAAAGACAGGAAGTAACAAAAACTGTGGGGTGCTTCATGAAGCAAAAACAGTCCCAAGCGATCTGCCAGAAAGAACAGGGGCACAAATGGTGAGCATGAGCCAAGCTTCATGTTCACTTTACTTGTTTTTTGTTAACAACATTCTGCCAGTGTACTTGGCTTTCACTTCCAAAACTGAGATTTTCCTTTACACTATATCAATAATAGGACATTCAACAGAATGCAGAACAGTTTTAACTATATTTAAAAAATGAAATTTTTGGCTGTATGGTTACCCAGAACCACCAAAAAAAAGGTTAGCAAAAGAAGCCTATAAGATTAATTTTCTTTGAACCATATAAAACTATATATTATCAATTTGAAGCTGAGATTCATTGAGGACAATAGTAGTCAATGAAGAACAGCTGTTTTGAAACATATGACCTCATCCGAGAACTGAAAATAACTGTGAAATAATGGCAAGGGTTGAACATTTAGTTGCTAAGAGTGCACACCCTTTTAGATCACTGTTGGGGAGGTTTTGTTTGGTTTAGAGGGGTAGGAAAGTATGACCCCCAAGTCTGTCAGTGGTGTAGAGCTCCCCCAGTGAAAGCTGCCAGCTAGCTACAATGCACACGTACAATCTCAGAGAAACAAAAACAGACTGTAGTACATCAGTCCCTCAGTCTATCCACCTGTAAATTATGTCACCCCCGAAATATTCCTCTTCTCCATCCACATCCAAACATGTCACTTCCACTTGATTGAGCTACTTTCAAACTAAGATCATTAAATAAACACACCCTTCAGTCCTTATAAGGAGCCAGTGCTTAGCCATGCGCAATTTCTGAGCGAAAGCGGTAACTTGAGTAGAACTCCTGAACTGTAGACACACGGTGAGACAGAAACAGACCAGGGTTTACATCAAAGTCTCTACCTCCATGTTCAGTTATTGACCAAGATATATCAGACAATCAGTTCAGATTAGCAGATTATATCCACACACTCCAGATGAAAACCATTTAGTGACTGTAGAGGGCAGGTATTCCTAAAGGAGAACACCAACAGGTAGCTGGAAAGAATTATCTTCCACTGTGGAGTAATCACGCTTCTCAAAGAGTACACCGCCTCAACTTTTCTAAGGATGTCTGACGGGTAAATATGTAAATTTGCACTCGACCACTTCAAAGTTTCAGGCAAAGACAGCATGAACTTGAAATGCTACTTGAATGCTGTCATCTGTGTGACACATGTTGCTTCATGTGTAAAAAGGAGGGAGAACCCTGCATGTGTTGTGCTGCAGAGAACCACAACCAGCTTTTGCTTTGTCAGTCTTTATTGGATTGTTTTTTTTAACTACAGTCCTCACTGTCAGGTCAAAGAGGAACAACCAGCAGGAGAAGTAGTGCTATCCCCCCCCAAAAAAAGAAACTGGGGTTAGCCCTCTCTCTCTAAAAAGGCACCACATGGTCCAGCCAGCTTATTAAATGCAAATACTAACCCCTAAGACAGACTGATAGAACACAATGCTTTACATTTGCAACTGACTGTGGGCATTCATAACATAATGCAAAAGGAAACTCTTTCTGGAGCAAATAAGAATCTTTCCAGACCTGATATTAATCTGTGAATACCACCTTTGTTTGGCCATTTCAACAATTAGCTGAAAGACAAGTCTTGGATTTCACTGTTTGCTGCCATTTCAATGGGCCATCTGACCGACATGGACCTTAACATTCCTCACTGACAAGACAAACCAAGAACAATGTTTATTTTCATCAATCTTCAACACCCCTCTCCCAGGGAAAGAAAAAAAAATCTTAATGGCCATGTCTTCCCTGCTGACTACGAGGCTCTTATTCCACTGACTCACCCCTCACAGGGGTGGTTGAAACACTGATCAAAACTGTTGCTGGTGTTTTTCCACAGATAGACATGGAGATAAAACAGTAAGATGCTTTCTGATAAAAGATAAAAAAAAAAGAAAAAGCTGGTTAAACTGACACTGCTTACAGGCATATCCACGTAAACACTACGACATGCTGCGTGGACACTCTAGCAGATCTAAAGGTCAGAGAGAAAGTTTGGGTGATCTCATGAAAATAAAGAGCAAGTGTACATTTTAATATGTTAAATGACAATTCTGCAATAAATGGACAAAAGGAAGTCTAATGTTTTTGTTCATCAAGACTTCAGTGCCTCATGTAAACCAGTATTTAAATGTTTCTTGTCAGTTTGCCTTTGCAGGAAAATGGCCAAATAAATAAAAAACAGAACCAAGAACACATCACCATCTGTTGACAGCATATTTAATTTTGTGTGCAGCCTTTATGTGTGACATTCTGGATGGATGAACTGATAAATGAAAGGGTAGGTATGTCCACACTTTTGATTTACACTATTTCTTAAAGAATATATGTATAAATGTGCAGAAAAGGGACCACTCTATCAGATTAACAAGTAACTCAAATCCTAGTTCCACTGAGGTAGACTTTAAAAAAAAAAAGAAAAAAAGGTCAACACAAGCTCACTGTCTGTCATTTAAAAAAAATCCATTTTGGTTCTTGAAAAGTTTTTCTTTTCTTTTTCTTCTTTATGAAAAAGTCAGACTGCCGGTAAAGCATTCTTGTGTGGAGACGTGTTTCTGAGTCTCCTTCCAGCTCGCCTTTCATCTGCTAGGTTATGTTGAGTGACCAAACTCCCCAACTGTTATGTCTGTGCGGCAGCTCTTACCATTTATGTTCATGGCTGGCAACACCAAAGACATCTTGGGTCGACTTCCTTTGTTGTGGTTGGTGGCAGGAAGAAGAAGATGATCCTGAAAACAAAGAACAGAAGTTCATCAAGAGGAAAATGGAGTTCACTTGGAATCAAATGAAGGCTGTGTATCAATTTGAATCTCAGTTCATAACACTCCATGGACTCCATTATTAACCCTGAGCTGACTACAGACTGAAAGAAAAATGCGCCTCAAAGTTATATATAATCCTTTATTTTTTCATCTGCTTGAGGGAAGAGGACCACACATAGACCTGGACATTTTATATACTTCCTTAATCAGAAAACAGTTCATTTTACATCTGTTGCACATAAATGAACTAAATGAAGTAATAATTCTCAACACGTAATTTTCAAATGTTTTTTTTTATTCCATCATTGTAGCTGCTTCATGCACTGATTAATACATTCAACTTGCAACATCTTGAAGCAATTACTGAGCTTATTAAAGCACCAGAAGTCTGAGATCAAAATGACATTTAAGTCTCCATGAAGTTAAATTCAATGTCAAAGTGCTATTTTATGACATTTGCACAATACGTCATTTTTAAAAAAGTCACCACCTGCCCACGGGTAGTTTAGTTTCATAGCTATTCTTTCAGATTGCACTTATCGGGGTGGCCCTGCACTGCAGCCTTATGGCTGTGGTGTGGGCCCTGATCTGTTCTGATGGGGGTGGTTGCTGCTGTTGGACATGGGTGGACTGGCCCCTGGTGTGAATGGATCCCCATGACCTTTGATACTGTTTCCTCACAGCAGCATCAAGCCAGATGTTTATCACTTTTAGCATTTCATACCAACATTCAGTTCAGAGACAGAAATGAGAGAGTCATGTTCGTACAGAATAGGGTGTGTGTGTGTGTGTGTGGCTGCTTGGTGTGTGTATACATATGTGTGCGGAATATTTTAATGAGTGTTTTTATTGTTATGTAATTCTACTTTGATGTATGAAAAGGCTTGTTTTATTTTTAATATACATAAATGTTTTTAATCATGTAAAGCACTTTGTGTTGCCTGTGGCATGAAAAGTGCTTTAGAAATAAAGTTTGATTTGATTTGATTTCAGAGTGTAATTTTCTAGAAAATTGTGATAAAATGTTTAAAGACTCATCCTGTATTTAAAAGAGTGTCCTAATAATGTGTTCAATGAGTTGAGCGGAGTGGAGGGTGGTGCTTAGGGTCAGTGGATCCCAATGTGAGCCACTGCACACTGTTAGCACAAGTGTGATCATATAATATCCAAGTTTTCAACTCAACAACAGCTGAACTGAAAATGTAGTGCACTTTCAACAGTGGAGATTACTTTGAATCTTGACTTTAAGTCTTCTGTGAGTATCCGGTCTTTGCATGCTTAAGTAATAAATTTGTCTTTTTTTATTTTTACATTTATGTAAAGTCGTTGGGCTACATTTTAAGACTTCAAATTCTTACACTTGTTTTAATGTAATATGAATAAATCAAAATTGAATATCAGACATAAGCTGACCAAGAGACCCCAGGAGAGAGAAAAAGAAAATACAGAAACACATGGATAAACAAAAAAAAAAGAAAAAAAGTTTCTGTATATATGTGTGTATACATGCACGTAGGTGTGTATAAAAAAAGAATGTGTGTTTGTGATCTGGGATGACTGACAAGAGCAATGACATAAGACATAAGGATGTTTCAGAGTTTAGGAGACTGATTACAGAGAAAAAAATACACAAAAACTGAGGCTACCCTGACAACAGATAACATTTCCCTTAACCTTACTAGACACAATCTACAGTGAAAGCCAGCACTGTTTCCACCACCTCACCTAAACACGCACTTACTTGAGGCCAAAGATGCTAAAACAACATGAAAAGTGCAGCCAAACCACAAAATGACAGTAGAAAAGTTTTGTTTTCCACTCCCTCACCTCATTTCACACCTAAACAGAGAAACAGGTGGTGAGGTAACTGTAACCTAAACATGGCCATTTTCTCTAACCTGGCCATAACCCAACATGAGCGAGTGGCCCTAACTGCTGGAGAGAGAGCAAACAGGCCATGATGAACTCTGTGAAATATTTCTGCCTTAGGGACAAAAGTCAGAACTGGTGGTGATTGGCTTAATCTAAACAAATTCCAAATTTAATCCAGAGCTTTGGCGGTCTTGTAATAACATCATAGGGACTGGAATCAAAACAAAGGCCCCCCCCCCCCACACACACACACACACACACCCCCACCCACACACACACACAAACTGAAACCCAGGAAACAAAATATAGACAAATGAACTGAAGATGAAAAGCAAATAAAAGGACTGTAAGAATAAAACTGTCCCTCCCTCCCTCTTTTTTTTTGCAGGTGGCCATTCTTAAAGCAGAAATTATAAATCAGTAACTAAGAAAAAAGGAGGAGAAACAGTCCTGGTCACAACTGTCTATCCACAGATAAACCTGAATACTATGTCAAGCAGAAATTACCCCAACAAACTCAGAAAAGCTCACTTCTAGAAGCAGATTGTCCAGACAGGGACTGCAGCTGTTGCGTGATTAGCACAGAATTAGAACAAGTTTGTACAACTTGAATTTAACGCTAAAATAAGAAAAGGGATTTTTTTTCTGTTTTTTTTTTTACAAAATTCTTGTAAAAAGCTTAAACTCACATTTACTTGTCATAGGCATGTTAACATGCTGGGGTCAGCATCACAATGTAATGCTGGATGCCAGAAAGTCACAAGCATGCTACACTTGGCAAAAAAAAATAAAGTTCTGAAAATTAGGTGCATAAGCAATAAAGTAAATATAATCAAATTCCAACTTTAATCCAGCTCTTCCTAGTCTCATGACAAAACTTTCCTGATAAAAAAAAAACAAACAAAAAACTTTACATGGACAGGGAATGGCACACATCACTTTATCTCTACACCTGTACATTAAAACATAAATAAGTTAGAATCTATGAAGAGCAGACATAAAAAATAAGACAGGACTGGAAGCAAAAAAAAAAAAAAAAAAACAGAAGAATCCACAGAGCAGGACAACTATTTAACAAATCAACCCATACACAATTAAAAATCAGTGATTTTAATAATAAACTTAAAAGGGCTCTGTGAAGACACTGGCTTATAAGCACTTTCCACTGCTCTTATAACATTAATGACAAATCACTTGACCCAGAAACCATTTAGCAAATTAAGAAGTAAAGTTTTAGTTATCAACTGTTAGAAATTTACACATCAAATTGTCAAACCTTTGAAATGATAAGAAGGCTTTGGTCAACAGCTTAGCAAGGATTAAATCTTAGCAAATTTAGGAAAAAGAAAAAAATTGAAAAAATAGCCAAGATTTTTTTTTTTAATGTAAAGCTTAATGTCTTTTTTCTTGTTTAGAGGAACATCAAAAACTTTGTTCCTGGCACAAATATAAAAACAACTACTTGACCTGTTGGGGCCTCCAATTCCAGACAGAGCATCATTGTTACCATTATCCCTGCCGTCACCATGCCAACTTAGATCATTGTAGTTTGCTTGGTGATGAAGAGCCTTGATCTTTGACCACATGACTCAAAACTCTTACCACACCAAGCGATCTTGAGGATTAAGACCTTAACATGGCCTAGAGAGGCCAGATGTTTTCTGACTGAACAGTACCACTTTATTTATATTTAATCTAATTCATTTAACCACTGAGACAGTTTTGTGAGCCAGCAGGCATTTCCCATCTTATCTCTGAGTTCTGCACCAGGAGAATTGAGACTTACCCTACGGAAAGACACCACGTAGAAAGTATCACCGCGGCGATTGAGCTCTTCAAAGAAGTCAGTGTAGATATGTTGAGGTGCGTAGTATACCTGCAGCTCCCTGCCTGGATTCCTGATAAGGGTTAGCAGAATGGTAGAGAGAACAATGAACATGCAGACAAATATGAAGATAAAAAGACAAAAACTGGGAACGAATTGATATTTCTTCTAAAGATCAACCAGATACACAGCTGACTGGGTGCTGAGAGGCAGTGGGTTATATTTGACTATTTAGTTTTAAGGTTTACTTGTGTAAAGCTGATATAAATGCAAAGTAATGGACCTTTACTCACTTTTTCTCAGTAGTATCTGTGTATGGAACTGCAACAATCTGGGCACTCTCAGCCTCCCTACTTTCAGTTTTCTGTTGAGGAAGAACAAACAAAATTAGCTCCAATCTTTGTATAATTACATGAAGTAACTATTCTAGAACACACTGCTAGCAAATTTGTAAACACTGACTGTTTAAAAAAAACACAATAACTGTTGTTTTAAAGTTTCTAGGGATCAACACACATTTCTTTCTAAACATATTTAATCCAGATGCGATCCACCAGGAGACAAAGGTCTTCAAGTGGCCCATATTATCATGTTTTATCATCAAAGTAAACTAATTTACTTTCATATGACTGCATCACAAACAGTGGCATACACATAAAATTATATAGAAACTTATAATGAGCAAGTTTAAAGAAGAAAAAAAGAAAGAAAGAAAGAAAGAAAGAAAGAAAGAAAGAAAGAAAGAAAGAAAGAAAGAGCTCCATAGTGGAAAAATTAACAAGTCTGAGTACTGTGAGGGTTAAAGATTAAAAGATTAAAATAGCTAAACACCGCTGATAAGTAAACACATCCAACCTTTTCTATTTATAGTGATAAAAAGAACTAGTACACTAAATCACTAAATGGGCAGATCTGTGTAGACTGGACTTAGTGTGACATATATATAGAAAAAAAAATATGGAAAAAAAGAGCAGGGGGGCACTAATCCTGCAGCTCCCCATGAAGTGTTATGTTTGCTCCCTCTTGGCTGCCGGACTAAACTCAGTCCAAGAAAGCAAAATGAGAGGCAGAAAAAGGAAGGTGTGAGGGGAGGTGAAACGTGGTAAAAGCAAAGGCTTGACCTGCCAAAATACCACAATACCAAAAGTAATTTCTTGAAATTAGATTCAGTTTTGCAATTTGGATAGCCAATGATAAGTATCAAGATAGATTAGTAAGCTTATTAGATATGTTTTCCTGTGACTTACCAGAATGGTCCTGGTGTGTTTATGGTTGCTGTTACTCAAGCGCCTGGATTTGGTCTGCTGTACTTCGTGACGATGGACCCATCCCCTCAACTCATGGGCCAACCTGACAAGTGAAAACAATTAATTTTTTGTTTATTTCAAGTGAGAATTGATGGATTTTTATTTGGTCTTATGTGAAAGTAGAAAACCTGAGATGCAGTAGGATATTTATTAAATGATTCATTACTTACTCAATGCACTTGGTCCTGTTAATAGGAGGTTGGCACGGGGGAGGTGGTCTGAGAAAGATGGGATCTTTCACCACCATCAAGGCTTTATCCTTAGAGCTATAGCAGAATAAAAGCACATGGACACAGTTAGATTTTTTTCTTTTTTTATGTAAACCATACAAGGCTGTTATGACATTAATGTATAAATTAATATGTAAGAATTTCTAATTACTATTTGCTGAATATATTTTCCACATGTTGAGATTATGCTTTAAATGCATAGTGAGAGCCAATACGGCTGCAAGCTCTTTTATTGTAGGTCAAACGTCTGTTATGGCTTCGTTAACGGAAAACACAATTTAACCAAGAGAGGAATTCACAAAGCTTGAATGCTTAAATCAACTATGTAAAATGGGTTTGGTTCTTTTTTGACATGTACACAAGTGGCAGAAATTCAGTCACTAAACATTTGCCAGAAAAGACTGGCCTGCATCACAGAGGCAAATCCTGCACATAATTATTGTGAAAATGCAGAGAATTGGGAGAATTGAGTGCTCCCAACCAGTTAGTCATACCCAGTCTGACAATAACAGATTAAATCAACAGAAAAAGAGTCTGAATTGTTACCATATGCTAGGTTTACATACTGTATATTGCTGAATGGGTGGCACTGGTAGCAGCATGCAGCACTGCATAACATTCCTTCTTAGATGTTACTCACATGGAATGATTTTAATCACCTGTCTTAAACCTGTCGAAAAGTGAATGATTATGATGCTGGAGGGGTTGATGTAGACTGTCCACAGTCAGTGCCCACCTGAAAGGAAATATATGCCACCAACATAATCTCTCCTCTGGGCCTCCTTGATGTGAACCAACTGCTTGGCTATGCCTCATGTTCCTGTCTCTGAATACTCTGGAAATGGTTCCATGAGACATGTCAGACCATGGAGGTCTGCTCATCACTAAGGGGCCCGTATTATACTTCTAGTGTGCACACATACCGTCCTGTTCAGTGGGATCTCAAGATTAGGTTGCATACCCCCCCCCCATCCTTCTTCCTGCTGCATTTGGTACCGTCACCCCTTTTGTAAAGGCTAATATATTCCTTCCTGCCTGCTCTGGATAAATGCTGCTAGGAAACCTGATAACACTGATGAATGGTTTGCATTAACATGTGACATACCCTACACAGAGATCTAACATACAACACAGGCTGGCAATGCCATGGAGACATTAGAGCCCTGACCACCTTGCAAAACATCATTTTCGTGACATAGAAGTTCAGAAATGTTATTTATGCAATTTACAAATGTGACTGTTGGGCCTCAGTGGTATTTAAACAAAGAAAGACAAATATATAACCCCCAACTAAAATAGACTTACTAACAATAAAAGCTTAACGTCAAACAAGACCTGGCCCTGGTTTCCTGTTGCTCAAAGCCCACGAGCTACCCAGTTACTCTGGGGTCTGCAGGCATTCAAAAGGAAGACATTTGGACAGCGTTGGTAATCAGCCGATGTACATGTTTATACATGCCTAAATGAGCCGTACCAGTTCAGACTGAGCGCAGGAACAGGTGCATCCTGGTCTAACATTAGCAGGTTAAAACAATATTGTAATGGGTGTTGGTGTGGTTTGGGACATTACCTGAATGGCATCTCAGAGGAGCTGCTGCTGACCTCGGAATCCATCGTCAGCTCATTTTCTGCCTCTGACGAGAAACCCAACAGGTGTCTGCCACCATGCTGCACGGGAGTAACCTCGAGCTTGGAGCCACCCTGAAACACACTGAAAAAAAATGAGACAGGTGAGACAAAAATTAGGGCATTAGGATTAAAGAAACCATTTTTAAAATATGTCTGATGTTACACGACTTAGATAAACGCTGATTTTGATGTGACCCACATCCCTTGCACAGACAGGATCTAAGTTCTGATCTTGGCTGAAAAAACAAAAAAGCACACTAGCATGCATACACAAAAATACAAGCTGTTGCATATTAATACACTGGATGGCATTTTCATTTCAAAGGAGTCTGCTCACAAGCTGGTCATATTTTAAATGCCAAAGGAGATTCTGAATACAACAAGTGTACAGATACAAACCCAAGCACAAGCCCATACTTCAGCTACCTGGACTACCACTAATATTGCAAAAACATGTTCATGCGTTGTAAGAAATGCATTCATGTTTGAGCTGTAGAAAACAACTGAAAGAGCATTTTCCCAGCAAATGAGCAGATGCTTACGTCTTTGTGGAGAAAATTATTCCCAACAGAAAACAAACATTTCTAAAAAATGAAAACACTGAATCTGTTGTTATGGTTTCCGACTTTGACTTGGTGGAATTGCACAATCCTTCTGCTTGTTGGATGGAATTAAGACTTTTTTCCTCAGCGTAGTTTTATATAATATGTTCTAACTGGTCAAAAATGTGACCATTACAAAGAAAGATAAGAAAAATGACTACATGAAATTGTGTTTCTCAAGTACATGTTTTCTTTTGCAACAAAGCAGCACAACGCCTTGAAGATTTTTCAATTCATCATGAAGTCAAACAAAGTCTGGTAGCAACATTAGAGAACTGCAGTACAAACACAATAACAATAAGGTATGATAAGGCTATTAATCACCATTTTAATAAAAAACACCTAATGCTTTAACCTTCATGTATTACCTCACTAGGAAATGCGGTACGTTGCCTTTCAGTTAACGTCTTCTGCATAATATCTTACATGAGAGAGATTTCCACAATGAGTCATGGGGCTTCCCGTTTGTTTTCCTCCAGTAATCAAATACATGTGCATTTACAGAGACACAGTTAGTGGCTAAAGCTTGAGCTACAGCATCTGCAATCATCAGCTCTCTTAGTTTGAATTCAGTTTGAACCACCGGATACCAAATCAAGTTACTGTGAAGGGTTCACAAAGGAATATAGAAGTTCACTTTCCCTTCCTCACCTCATTGGTCCAACGTTAAGCACGAGGAACACCAGGACCACCATGAGGCACACAGCTTTCCTTTTGGATGTTTTTGTCTTTATTACTGTGTTCTGTGGGAAAGAGAGGAAATACATTTCAACACAAATAACAAATAGCAGAAATGACTCATAAAAGAATGCATTTTTTTTTTTGTCCTTCCTTTTTAACTTCTCAAGTTTTCATTGCTACCTTTTCAGCGAAGCACATGCACACTCATCTCCACAGAAACATTGGTTTTGTGGAACAATGAGCAGAGCTGTGGACAGACGCTCGCCTCTCACCTCACTCAGCAGGCCCTCCAGCTGCCTCTTAAGGTTCCCATTCTCACACTTGAGCACCTCATTCTCAGACAACGCCACTTTCAGGCGAGCTTCCAATGAGAGCAGATATTCTTTCTTCTTTTTCCGGGACAGCGATGCAGACTCCCGGTTCTTTATCATGCGCTGCTGCCTCTGGGACATCTTTGACTAGAGTAAGAATGCAACAAAAACAGGAACACATTGTTTTTTAATTTATTATTCATTACAAGTAATAAATTTCATCCTCTTACACTTAAAATGTATCCAAACAGGAAGGAGAGGTTGTTGTTGCGAGCAATAAAATGCCTGCTTGAGCCACCTGTTAGGCTGTATATCATAGGTTACCCTCACTATAATGACATGATGTTTAGCCATGTTTTCACAACATTCGGGTTTAAAAAAACATGGCCTTTCACTTATATAGATATTTTTAGGAGGTTTCTTTAAAACTGGCATGGAACAGACAATAAAAAAAGAAGATATGCACATGTAGGCATGCCAAAAAAAAGTCTCAATCTTATATCTTAGATAAATGTGTCACATGTATTCATTACTTATTTTATTCCATTAAAGAGCTCAAACATCTCATTAGTAAAGGCATGTGTGGTACACTAAGATGCATAGAGGAGCTAACAATAGGAGGTACAAGCACAGAGGATTAAGCTTGCAGATGTTGGCATGAGAAGAAAAGTGAGATAATAAATTAAGTGAAGGAGAGCCGAGTGCTTGGGCTGCTGGTGCTTTACTTTACCATTAAAACATAATAATACAAGGACACTTTCAAGATGTGTTGCAAAGTTAATGGCAACTCAAAAACAAATCAGACTTATCACTTAGAACAGCCCTAAAGTGTACAAATTAAGCTCCTGCTTGAAAATATTTATGCCATGCTCCTCTTAAGAGGTTAAGAGGCCACTAGTGATGCCTCTGTTCTACATGTGAGGAGGAATGTGTTTATGGAGTGTGTCGCTCTTTGAAGAATGGGTTCACATCAAAGACCCATAAACACAGGGCCACTATATATCTTGTATGTCTGGATGTTAGAGTTCAGCCATAGCCAATCATAATTACTATAATTAGAGCCTTAAACGGCAAGTTAATCTGCAAATAAACCGATTACATTCAGCTTTTTCTCTTTTTAGATCTGCTAGTGAGAAAATTTCTTACAAATCACCACAAATACAAAATATGTACATATAAATAAACATATTATTAAATTGATGACTAACACCAAGGTCAAGTGCTGGACAGTAATTGTTTCCAGTTGATGTCAGTAAGATGAGAAGTAAAATCAAAGCCCTGCATGTAAACCCAAATAGTGCATAACTTAACATGACCTCTCGCAAAAGAACACAACCCATGGCAGTGAATACCCAAATCCAAACACCTTCACTGTCCACCCAGTCCACCAACCAACCCTGTACTGCCCCTACTTCAAACACAAACATCCTTCTCAAGGGGAAGTTTCTAAGATCCTGGGCCTAATAGCCCCGCTGGTGATTAAGTTATTTGGATCCCTGTATTTGTGTTCTGTCTCCTGAGAAACCCTTCTGTCTCCCAGCCCAGATCTGGGAGCCGTGCCACCAGCTTAAGCCTGGGAACACTGCATGTAAGCAGTTACCAGGGAGTGGAGAGCAGGGGGAACTTCAGTTCACCTCCACAATGATGCTGAAAAGGAGAATGTGGGACAGAGGGTAAAAAAAAAATGATAGAGTGGGATTTCTCAATTAAGTCGACTAGAATGTGTGAGAGCTGAAAACTGATACTGGTTCAAACTTATGTTTATGTGTCAGTGGGAAAAGTCAACGAAGAAGGCTACCCAGCTGTTGCTGTGGAAATGTACAGAAATGTACAAATGCATATAGCAGCTGGTATACTAAGCGGGGAATGTGGAGAGATGTTAAAAGGGGAATGCCTGCACAATCACTCTTAAACAGATAAATATAGGTGAAGAGGGAAGAGTTGGAACAACAGCCTCCAGTACCCATGACTGTCACAATACCGCTGAAGGTCCGGACTCCTCTTTGTATTCAGAATTTCACAGGTTACTCTTAAGGGAAGTCTGTAATTAACCATTAACTCGTCCAAATGGGAGGCGCTCCACCCAACAGATTGGGTGAAAATGTGTGGTGATTTTACTGTAGGTCACAAACCCCTATAATTGTGGAATGTGCTCCACAGGTGTAATAACAGTTAACATGTTATGTTTTGTCTAAATTGTGTTTTGTTTTGCAATTTGCTTATTATATGCCCAGTTTAACTAAATATGCTTTTTTAAAATCCACAGACAATACAACTGAAATTAGCTTAAGTTTATACACGCAGATGGAAGGTAACAAGTCTGACTGATGTCACTGTAAAACAACCAAAACTTCACACTTTCATTACATAATTTAACAAAAAAGTTATAGTTTGATTTTGTGCATTATTGCAGAAAAAATATTACAATAAACAAATCTTTACACATAAAGAAAGCTAATAAACACTAGAATAGAAAACCACACCCAACAGGATGAAAACCATTAACTAGTGTATTCATTTAAGGGCTTTAAATAGAATATGAGAAATGCATAAAGGGGGTAGGACAGGATAACGCCATGTTTTAAAGAAATTTAATAATCATGTAGCCATACAGCTATCCAGCTTGGAAAAAAAAATGAAAAGAAAAGAAATAAACACAGGAGATTTTGGACTTTATGTAAAGGATCTTGATTTCTTCACGAGTCATAGCATGCTTAACATCTCCTGGAGTCTCTTCTTGTAAAGCCTCCCATCCTGCTAATAGAAGGCTATACTGTGTTTTTTTTTTTGTTGAACACACACAGTGGTCATGCACACGCTGATAAATCCCAAGTAGTATAGGAGCTCATTACATTACACTGGCCCAATCCCCTGATGGCTGTTTACAGCTGTCGCAAAAGGCTTCATTCTGCAAAACACCTGCCTAAGGCATGTAATCGTTAGCAGCCATGTTAACACCAAGACTTACACGAGCCGATGATAGGCCACAGTACAGTAAACGACAACAGGAACAGTGATGAATATAGGCATGTTGGAGATACAACTTGCAGAAACACCTGGCACAGGCATGCCATCTTTAACATGCATTTTACAAGTCCAACAGCAATGCCACAGCAGTCAGCAGACACAGCTGCAGTTGTACAGAGCACAATCATATGCTGGCACACATAGTTAATCAGCTCAGCAGATTCTTTAACAGGACGTTTACTGAAATCACTCCATAGCTTGTATGAAATCCATCAAAGTTCTGCAACATATTTTAACAGCATTTCCAAAAAGATAAAAACAGTCATTTTGTTGGGACTAAAAATGCCCTTTGAATATATATTTTTAATCTCCCTCCACTTTCACTTAAAAAATAAGCACAAGTATCCAGTCTGAATCCCTTCCTTATAGTTAAAGTGTACAGACCCTCCTCTTTAATTGTCTATTGTAAACTTTATTGACTTAGTTAGCTTCATAAATGGCAGAGAGGCGTGTTTGTTTTGGCCTCCAGGGTCTGGAATTCCTTGACACTGCCTTCTTGGTCTGGCATGAAAAGCGGGTCCATTCACTTGATTACAGCCAACATTATTGGCCAAGTTCCAACTCTGGTAATGTCTAGATAAATTGCCCAGACAAATAAAACGAAATATTGTTACATTAGGTCACGACTCAAGTTCTTTACTTTCATGTGTATCAGGACCATGTTTTCTACACAGTGAGGAGAAGGTGACACATTTTCTGAAGTTGCATTTGTTCAGTTCCACAATGAGAAACACAGTTCTTAGTAATTAAAAAAACTACTACGGTTATGTATTTTTGCAGCTTTTTTTCAGTTGAATGTTCGACAGCATAATGAGACACACGGAATATCAAAGTTCTGTTCGTAAAACAAAGCTCAGAGGAGGGAGCAGTGGGAGAGCATGTTTCACAACTTACTAAAAGGTCAAACAAGAGGAAAAACATCAGAAATGATTGTGCTGGAGCAGAGCACTGAAAACACAGTGAGAGAGCTGTTTTCAAAAGAACCATAAAGACGGAATCAGAAGGACGAGCAAACAAACAATTCTCATTTATTTTAAAGACCATGAAAGATTCTCCCCACCCAAAACGCACACACAACAGAAGGATATACCACAACTAGTTTTCTTTTTTGACTTTAAGTTAGCTGAAGCAGAAACTGCTTCAGCTAACTGAACCTTATGAGCGTCGCTAAAATGTCAGTTGTGTGTATGTTGTTGTTATAGTAGCTGGAGAGAAGTGGGCGTCTCAAGAGCAAGGTGTGGCACATGATACACTTTGTTTTGGTCTGCAGGCAGCGCACATCAGCAAACCTTGCGGTGAAACAATTGTGCTTTTTGCCCCTTTAACACTTTGTTTTCATTAAATAAAATTAAAGTAAATAAAAAAAAAAAAGTCTAAAATGAAGGAGTTTGGGCTGGATGTGTTCCAGTCAGAGTTCCCACTATGAAAGTGGGCAATAAAAAATAAACTCTTATTCAAAAGATTTGTCTAATAAAATGCTTATTGACACATTAGCTGGGCAGGATCAACATTCAAAATAGTTTTTAGGTTAAAATAGTTCAGATTAGAGACAGAAAAATAAACCAAAGAAATGAACTACATCCAAGAACTCAATAGAGGTAAATAACTGTGACAGCCATGCACTTCTAAATCATATATGGTGAGACGAAATGTTTTACACGGATGTCAAACGACTTGTTTGGGCAATCATATTTCTGTTAGACCACAGGTACACTATTTTGCCTTTATGCATATTCTGTCTGTACCTGATAAGACAAAGTAAACCACGAGCACGACAATACAAACATCTATCATATTATCTTTAACTGTTCAAATTATTTGTTTTTCTGTATTGCAGCTCTTTAACCGGGAGCAAAAGTTTCTGTTTCTCCTCTGAGTGTTAATATCGCAGTGTTTGACTGACTCACATCATCGTCTGAGGAAGGAGTCCGAAGTGAGACAGAAACCAGGGAGGGAGCAGCTACAGGAACAGGCTTGTCTTGGGTGAGTGTTGGCATAGCAACCACACTTCCGGAGGTGGCCTGCGGCGTTTGGATCTGCAGTAACTGGCTTGGCTGAGAAAGCACAATAGGATGACCTGAGTGAAAGACAAAAACACACATACATTATCAAATTACAGGGTTTAGCTTTACTGCAATGATATGTTTACTGTTTGAATACTATTAGCTGTTACAAACTGAATATGTGTGTGTATCTTGTCTTATCAAATTCATCTTACAAGCTACAGTAGTGATTAAAAGTTTGTAAATACTTAATAATCTCCCATATTTCTATAATAACATGACCTAAAACAAGCCAAAGACAAAATGCTTAGTCTTTATGTTCAGAGGAACTAATATTCTATATGTTGTGGAACTGGAAAGTTGGTAGCCTTATCCTACTTGTGATACAAAGAAGTAATACTATCATTATTTGGGTCAGCTTTGCACTGTGTAGGTTAAAGTGATTGATGATCACTGAAGGAACAACTCTGAATGACATCAAATTTTAAAAGGGAAATTTCAGGATATCCAGGGAAAGCAGGTCACGCAACAAGCCAATGATCCAAATCAAGGTAACAAGTTGTTCAAGAATGTTTTTTTTTTTTGGTATAACTAAATAAAACTCCAGAGTAATAATCCTGCTGTAGAAATGTTGTATGAGGACCCACAGGGACTATGTAGGGCAGGGGTGCCCAAGTCCGGTCCCCGAGATCTACCCTCCTGCAACTTTTAGATGCACCCCTTCTCCAACATACCTGAATCAAATGACTGGCTCGTTACCAGACCTCTGCAGAGCTAAATGACATGCAGATGACATCTGATTCAAGTGTGTGGAGAAGGGTTGCATCTAAAAGTAGCAGGATGGTAGATCTTGAGGACCAAACTTGGGCACCCCTGATGTAGGGAAACCCTACATTATCCCAATGCTGAGTCTGTTCTGTACAGAGGAATAGGCTAACACAACTCTGAACTAATGCAGATGGTCTAATAAACTGCTATAAGAAACATAAGTTTCAGTTATAGCTGCACAAGGTCATCCACTAAATATTTTTTTGTTATATTAATTTGTCTAATTTGTTCTGCCAGGGCAAAAGCTGAGGTGGATGTGATTGCTGGTGTTTTCTGTACAATCAGGTGAAATTATATAGCCAAAACTTTTAAAACTCAATAGTGTTAGAACAAAGATTCCAGTAAAATACACAAAATTACAAAATACAGCACTGACCCTGGTCTTTGGGCGTTACTGCTGAATTTGAACCCCTTATCTAATCTTGGGTCTTCTATTTTAAAAAATCTGATTATTGTTTATGCCAAATTCCAAAAAAGAAAAGGTCTACACACTCTTAAGCACAGAAAAATTATATTTAACCTACTTTTCTATACAACCTGGAAGTCAGATCAGCCTCCAACTACAGATGGTACAGTCCAGTTCCTCCAACCCCTCCCCAATTCTGTTGACCTACATTAACCCCTTGTCTTTAATGGGACGCTGTGTTTTAAGTACAGGTGGAAAAGATGTCTGCCACCTTGACCTGTGGTCTTAAACTTCCACATTCCAAACTGAGAGGTGTGAGACTTATGTGTTTGAACACATTAACATATACATGTTCTCACATTTGAGTCTAAAATCTAAATCTTATTTGATTTGGTTAGTTTAGATAGTTTAATTTGTTTTCATCTAAAGAGTTCCCAACACTGTCTAGAACAGACATACATTTCTTAGTGATGGCCTGCTGTACCACACAATCACCCATTTTTCATTTAGCATGGTCTGAGAAGTCACCACAAATCCGTATGTATACAAATCTACAGATGCATGCAGTTATGATCTCCTGGTTATTATACCTTGAAGACAGAAAATCTGTTTAATTTTTTTTAGACATCAAGTGTGTACTGTCGAGATTTAGGTGATTTTGGGACTCCAGTCTGCCCTTTTATTCCTAGATCCACAATCTTCTTCTGCTCTTAGCAAAAAATTGTGATCTCACTGAAACGGTGGGCAACTTTCATCCACGTTAATTGTCAGTTGTTAGAGTTACCCACTTTGCTGAACACACCAGGATCAGCACTACTTGTGTCTTGAGTTGTACACCCACCTCTGTAGTGATGCTGCTCAGAAACAGTCTCTAAAAATGGAGCACAACCATCCCAGTCAAGGCTGTGCCAGGAACTATTCTTCAAAATGAACCAGTACTCTTCATTTTTAATGAATTAGCTTGTCATTGCTAATTGTATTGAAGTGTTAGCTAGGTCTTACTAATGAATATGTGAACTGTCTGCACCCTGTCTTGTGTCCAAGTTCACCATCTGTATGCAGAATTCATGAAGCTTAAAGTCAAACAAAATTTAAAGCATCACTTACACTAGTTTTGTTGTTCTTAAGAAAATTACTGCCTCATCAGAACATAAAATGCACTGATGCACTAATTTTGTTCTTTAATCTCTCTGTTGCATAAAGATATACAACCCAGCTGTGAACATAGACAAGATTTCAAACCAACACATAACTTTGTAACATTAAGCAGTTCTGACATCCATATGAGGACCAACATGTGGATATTTTGGCCTTAACCGTCTGCCATCTTGGCCAATACTGAGTAAAAAAAACAGGGCCAGGTTTCAATTAACTTTGAGTAAGGTCAGATATTCCACCCATTTAGGCCCCATGCAATGACATAAGTATTTATACTGGCCTAAATAGTGCTGATCTAACACACCAAACCATGCAAGCTAAACCACAAAACACCAATAATCACTTTAATGTGTAACACACAGCAGCACATAAAAGGTTTCAGATTTATATGTGGATCATGAATGCTAAATACTTTTGATTGTATGTTTATAATGGTTGATTCCACCTTCCAAAAATGTTTTTGCAGATCAAAGAATAAATGTTTTATTTACTTATTTCATTATCAAACAGACCAATAGCGACACTGGTGTTTACAGACAAGTAAAACAAATGTTAAGGCACCATCTACTGGCCTAAAGACTAAAAACAACAGCTAAATTATTGATTAAGCATGAATAATAACCTAATTTAACATTAATAACAAGTTATCCATATTTCATCTCTACATTATGATAAGATGTTTAAATAATTCTCTGAGTGGAAAAAAAAAGCAACAGTCTGATGTAATACTAGTGAAAGGCAACGTGTACAATGTGTTGCAATGAGAGGTCTGACCTGGAGGGGGTGCTGGTTGGATGCTGATTGGAGCGGGTTTAAACACAGGCAGCACAGAGGTCTGTAGGGGCTGGATGATTATTGTCTTGGCTTGCAAGGATGCTGCTGCCGGAGTCAAGGGCATGGCCGTAATCAGCGGTTTGGGCTGGATGGAGACCTTTGGGCCGATCTGAATCGGCCTCTTGACTGGCTGAGTTGGTTTTGCTGGAGTGTGTGTACATTTAAGCGTTAATATAGAGATACTGAAAGCACAAAGAATAAAGATGACAGCCAAGTGGGCAGATGTGGAGACTCTCACCTCGTGCCACCTGAGTGGTCCTTTTAGCGGCTTTTTTGGGTGGGGGGTGGATTTCAGAAAAGTCACTGGAATCTGAGTACAAGGAAACTGGAGAAAGCTGCGATTGTGGGGACAGAGCTTCATCCTGGATGGAGAAACATATCCAACTTAAGATCATGTATCTAGTGGACAAGTCTTTCTTTAAGTACATGCACTAAAACAAGGTTTGCAAATGTACCATGTGCAACATAGTAACTACAGAAAAAAGAGCTTAAAGAAATTCTTCTGCAGCACAGCCCTGATTCTATATAAAAGAATATATACTCTATTCAACAACGAATCAAGTGTCCTTGTCAATATTCAAATACTCAACAGTAGACAAACATGTCCTTGGGACGTCAGGGTGATTAGCAGACAAATATGTGCAGACCGCGTTGGGCTAGAAAAAGATGTAACCCTTGTCCTTGTGTTGACATACTGTGAAAACAACTGCCTGCAAAATTATGCTAATAACGCTGAAGTTGTCAGCACCTTCTTTAATGAGGGGCTGGCACACAGCTCAGATGGACAGTTAATTATTAATCTGACAAGGTGTTTAAGACTTTTGTTAATAAGTGTCTCAAGTGTGTGTGTCTGTCATTTTTTTAAGACCATCTGGATGAATATTGTCTTTGCTCCAACTGCATTCACAAGGATATAACAATGGTAAGAATTTGCATAGAAAATCTAATTCAAATGCAGTGAAAATGGTGTCTTACATGTAAGATGTACGGAGACAAAGCTTCCACAGAGGCAGGGGAAGGGACGGAACTCAGAGTGTGGGCAGGTGACAGAGAGTCCACACTCATCTCACCATCTGGATGCACAAGGACAGAGACACATGTCTTATATACTCCATGTAAGCACAATGAAGAACACCCAAATCCCTTATCCTGTTTGTTTTAATCATAAAGTAGCAATGACAGCATGAAAGACACAAATGTAATTCACAATTAAAAAAATAAAAATGATAAGAGTAGCACAAGGAAAAGGAAAAAATCTGACAAAGCAAGTTTTGGAACTAAAGAAATTCAGTGCTATCTTGGTCAAAAATAATTGATTTCCTCAACAATGAACAAAAGCTAATGCATTACACTTACAGCTGAATTCACCAAAACATGGTTATACTTGGAAATATCCTATTAGCTCCATCAGATCAGATAAAAATATTATCGTTACACACTGAGATATGACACAACTTGTGTTATTGTACCTGTGCAGGTGCTGCTTGTGTCAATTTCATTCCATGGGGGAATGTCAATATCAAAATCCAGATCTGGACCTTCATTAGCCTAAAAAAAAACAAAGCACACATTTTTTTAAACAGACCTTTAGAAAAATTTAGATTTGAACAAAACAGTCTACTGTACATTGTAGAGCCAGGTGTGTAGAAGCAGTATAATCCATCAGTCAGAAACAGACGCTGTGAGTAAATCTGTTCCTGTATCATATTTCCTTACACAAAATTCTTTGTTAACTTGGTAGAGGTAACATAAATAATTTTGCCAAGAGGATTACACTCACATAGCCAGCACTCTGGAGGGCCTCAAGCAGTTCATCTGCATCTCCAAGGTTATCCAGCTCATCAAACAGGCTTATGTCTGTGTAACAATGATCATAGGGATACAAGACTGATCAAACTGTTTTCAGTCCACTGCATGATTAAAGAGTCAGAAAGAAAACAACACACAACTATCAACACATACAAGGGCTGCAACAAGAAGTATTTTAGAATTTCAGCTAAGTGATCAAAATCAATCATCACATCAGATCCTCCTGTGATAAATTAAATCAATTTAGCATTTTTTTTTCTAAAATTCTTCCATAAATGGAGTACTCATATTATGCACTTTATAATTATTATTATCTAGTTTGAATTACATCAGTGAATAATTATTTAAAGACAACCTTAAAGTGATCTGACACAATACAGGTAGAAGAGCATGGTGACAGTGATGTTGCCAATGCCTGTTGGGAGAGCACTGTTATATTTAGTTAAGTCACGTTTCTCGAAGACACATGAGTGATACTGACAGTTGGTTTTTACTGTGTAGTAGGTAATATATTTTAAATAGCTTCACTGTGACAGCTTTAAGTAACTTCTGAATCAGTGGCTCTGGTGGAAAGGGTGAGGTTTGAGAAACTCGGAGTGTGTTTTGGCCCTGATTGGGACAAAAACATTCAGGGTCAGATGAGAGGGGAGACACACTGTCTGTCTCTCTATCTGTGAGCAAGTGCTGTTCTTTGCTATTATCCACACGTACCCAGTTGTGTGTGGGAAAACCCAAGGGCATGACTTAGATTGGATCCAAATAAATTTTATTTATTTATTTTTAAAGATACTTTGTCAGCGGTATTCTGAAGCGTTTTCTACTACAGGAGGCAAAATAAACCATCTTTGTTTGTATAAGAATAAAGCAAAATATATAAATTTCTTTTTATAATAGTAATTTTAGCATAGAGTATTACTGTAAACATAAATTTGTAAGTGTGAATATGTCTAAGTCAAGTTAACTAAATTTTCACTTCGAAATTATGTAGAGAAATAACAGTACTCCTACACTGTCTTTGTAATTAATTAAACTCAATATTCAAATTCACGGTTAATATTAGCCAATAAAAAAGGATCTTATGTTTAAATATTTACCTATTCAGCACTGGCGTTGTATCCATATTATACATTACTAGTTACTTTGTATCCAGTAACTATTTTGATCGTTATTAACATCGAGGTTAGCGGGTTACATCATCTCAACATCCATAGGTCGCTAACGCTAACAGTCTTGCTGTGACTTGGATAATAACAAATCAACGCCACAATATCCCCTTTAAGCTTAAGCAAGGGTATATTTATGACTGTTAACTTCATCGATCATATATGTTCCTGATTCTTTATGCTGGTAACCTAATAGCCAGCTGTTAATGCTTTTGCTTCTTCGATGTGGGTCTTTCTAGAAAGAGCTAGACCCCTTACCCCACTCTCCTCCCTGGTCAATGGAGATGGTGCCCGCTTCACTATCCATCACAGGGTATTGGTGGCGATTTCTGAAGTCTAACGTTAAATCGGAGGACATCTTTTTCTGAATATATTAGTGACTTATCAGACTGTAACAAGCGGAGACTCGCATCACTTGTGAAGCTTTCAGCTGAGTTGTAGGAAACTTCCTGTTTGACGTCTAGATACACGTCTGTCTTTAGCGTAAATGTACGGGCGCCGCCGAGGTACAAACATGTAATAAGCGAAAATGCGCTTTACATTTAGCGGTGCCTGTTAAGGTCACAAGAGGGCAGTACAACACTGCGGGGCTCCGACACATGGCGCGGATGTTGAAGTTCTCTGTGAAAAGGGTGTTAAGAAGTTCATGACCTGCAGCTAAAAAAGTGAAGTGACTCAACAAAACATTTATTACTTAAAATACAAAATTTTAAGTTCTAATTTTTAAGTAATTGAGGCTTAAAGTTCACACTTCCTGTGCTGTAGCCTACTTTAAGTGTTGCATAAGGAGCAGAGCTTAGAATGGCATGTGCATTGCATAATTTCCACTAAATTATGCACAACTTTAGTTTCAATTATTTTCTGTGCAATTTTATACACAAATATCTTTGCCACAAAGGAGTGCCCCAACCAAGGGCTATACAATCAATTCTAATATTAGCTACTATCTGATAACATTCCTTCCAGTAAATTACAGCCGTGTTTGTGTCCTATCTCTTTAATTTACTCTGACAGTACCACATTTGAATAAAAGGAAACTTCTACAAGACCACATGCACAATCAAGGAGCCATTTTAGTTATTCTGTCTGGTTTGAGATAAAGGCATTGACAGCTTGTTGGGTCATTCACACCCTGATGAGTCATTAAGGCTACACACACGGCAATCGTGTGACAGTGTCAGAGTCAAACAAATCAAAGTGTTAATTGATGTTGAAGTCAAGTTTCTCACTTGACTTGAAACTGATGTTAAGACACCTAAAGGAATGTTGTGACCATAGGCCGTGTCAATGGGATCAGATAGATCACAGATTATTCCATGAGGCTAATGTGCTGCTGACGTACCACTCCAGGTGTGAACTGTGCTTTAGTGTCACAACAAGGATTCCAAGCATCTGGTTTTGAATGACTTAGAGCACATATTCCCTTCCATTCAAAGAAAATTCAGTTGATAAACAGGACTGATGTGAGTCTATTAATTTAAAATGTAATGAGGCAGAATAAGACAGTTAGAGATAGAATATGATTTACGTCACACTAGCACAAAGACAAACCAAGCGTTCTAAGGAAATGTATGCAAAGAGATTTCTTTTTGGTGTGTCTCATTAACAAAATCAGACAGCTCTTGTGTTTTTTCTTCAACATTTTTCATGATATTATAATACCATGGTCACAGGAAGAAGAGAGGTTGTATGTAAAAATCAGCAGCAGGTGTACAAGCAGCCTAATCCCTAATGGGCATTTCAGGACGGAGTGAGATTAACCTGAGGTGGTCTGGTTCAGCTCCTTTCAAAAAGAACAAGCCCCTAGTCTGTCTTAACTTATTACTGTGAGGTGACAACTAATATAGAGGTCAACCATCTGCCCAGTTTGCAGCCCAATGCAGTACAATCTATAGCCAGTTTTTTATCTGTTAAATTTGGTAAGTTGTCAGTTGGATTTTAATAGTTTACATTGCAGCAAGAGTATTAATTACCAAAGTGGCTTTGTGACTGAGCAATGGTGGAAAACTCTAAATATCCTGAAAACGTGAACCATATGCCTGCTTTGCAGTTCTGTGATGATAATTACAATTTCTGATTGGATGGCGTCCTTATTTGCGCCGGTCCAGGGCTCATCATATTGATTGTGTGTAAAGCCCCTGACACACACACGCGCGCACGGACAGCAGATTAATGGGTTAACCTGATATGCTGTCTGAACGGTTTGTGGAACATTTGAGTAAATGGATTAGGATTTCAGTCACATTGTTTTGAAATCTACTATAATACATGTCCTCTTTTTTGTCTGAAACACAACATCCGTCTTGATGTTGCCTCATTCAGTAACGTTTCAACTTTAATTTCTAACATTTAAGTCAAAATTATCTGATGACCGGATGATAGCAAAAGCTATTTAACAATTTAAAGCAAACCTGACAGAAATCAGTCTCTTGATGAGAACATGTTTAAACTATTTGAACTTTAAATGCAATTTCTATGTGTTTTTTTATCATACAATATGTACATTATCACAAAATTTGCATTCAAATTGTATTAAATGGCATTATTTAATGTTATAAACACAATCCCAGGTGTTATCAACTTGTCATCTCATTTGGACAATCACACATTCTCACAACAGGTTTAAAGCCTAAACTTTGGACCACTCAAGAGAGCTTGAATAGTGCTAATCCCTAAAGGTAGTTCAAACTTTAACCAAACAGGAAAAGGTCAAGATTAAATTTGACAAAAGAACACATTTTGTTCACCAGAATGAAATGTCTGCATACAAGCAAAGGTTCTGGTTAAAAAGATTAATTTAAAATCACTCCTCCTTGAGCTGCCACCTTACTGCGGTGAAGGAGTTTGCGCATCCTAACAATCCTAAGAGCTATGTTGTTGGGAGCTTTATGCCCCTGCTTGGGTCAACCATGGCGAACAGGTCTCTAGGGGAGGGACCAGACAAAGCACGGCTCAATAAACCCCTATGATGAGTCAAATCAGTGAATCCAGGTTTCCCTTGCCCGGAAGTAGCTCACAGGGGCGCCCCTCTGAAGCCAGGCCTGGAGGTGGGCCACGGAGGTGAGTGCCTGGTGGATGGGCCTTTGCCCATGGGGCCCGGCCAGGCTAAGCCTAAAAGGGTGACATGGGCCCCTCCTCCTGTGGACTCACCACCTGGAGGAGGGGCCACAGGAGGGTCGGATGCAGTGTGAGCTGGGAGGTGGCCGAAGGCTGGGACGCTGGCGGTCTGATCCTCGGCTGCAGAAGCTAGCTCTTGGGATGTGGAATGTCACCACTCTGGCGGGGAGGGGGTCGGGGCTGGTGCTTGAGGTTGAGCAGTTCCAGCAAGATATAGTTGGATTTAATTCGACGCACAGCTTGGGCTCTGGAACCACTGTCCTTGAGATAGGCTGGACCCTCTTCAACTATGTCCTGGGTGAGGCGCGGTACATTAAGTCTGAGTGGACTGTGTGAAATCCCCAAACTTGTTGGTGGACACCAGCAGTAATGGATGCCATCAAGCTGAAGACGGAGTCCTATCAGGCTTTTTTGGCCTGTTGGATTCCGGAGGCAGCTGATGGGTATCGGCAGGCTAAGCGGAACACATCTTCAGCAGTCGCTAAGTCAAAAACTTGGGCATGGGAGGAGTTAAGAGAGGCCATGGAGAATGACTTTTGGACATCTTCAAGAAGACTCTGGTCCACCATCAGACAGCTCAGGAAAGGGAAGCAGTGCTCCATCAACACTGTTTACAGTGGGGATGATCTCGACTGGGGACATTGTGGGTAGGTGGAGGTAATACTTCAAAGGCCTCCTCAATCCCATTGACGCATCTTCCGACATGGAAGTAGAGTCAGGGGACCCCTGCGTGGGCTCTCCTATTTCTGTGGCTGAGGTTGCTGAGGTGGTTAAAAACCTCCTCTGTGGCAGGGCCCAGTGGGTGGATGAGATCCACCTGGAGTTTCTTAAGGTTCTGGATGCTGTAGGGCTGACTTGGCTGACATGCATCTGCAGCATCGTGTGGACATCGGGGACAGTTGTCCCCCTCTTCAAAAAGGGTGACCGGAGGGTGTGTTCCAACTACAGGCGGATCACACTCCTCAGCCTCCCTGGTATGGTCTATTCGGGGGGCCTAGAGAGGAGGGTCTGTTGGGTAGTCAAACCTCGGATTGAGGAGAAATAGTATGGTTTTCATCACGGTCGTGCTTTGTGGATTTGGAGAAGGCATTCGACCATGTCCCCCAGGATTCCTGTGGAGGGTGCTCCAGGAGTATGGAGTGCCGGACCCCATTATACGAGCTGTATGGTCCCTGTATGACCGGTGCCAGAGCTTGGTCCGCATTGCCAGCAGTAAAACAAATTTGTTTCCAGCGAGGGTTGGTTTCTGCTAAGGCTGTCCTTTGTCTCCGATTCTGTTCATAACTTTTATGGACACAAATTCCAGGTGCAGCCAAGGTGTTGGGGTGGATCCAGTTTGGTGGCCTCAGGATTGGGTCTCTGCTCTTTGTGGATGATATGGTTCTATTGGCTTCATCGGGCCGTGATCTTCAGCTCTCACTGGAGCAATTTGTATCCAAGTGTGAAACAGCTGGGATGAGAATCAACACCTCAAAATCCTAGACCATGTTTGCCACCCAGGGTGGAGTGCTTTCTCTCGGCTGGCCTGGGAAAGCCTAGGGATCCCCCCAGATGAGCTGGTGAATGTGACCAAGGAGAGAGAAGTCTGGGTTTCTCTGCTTAGGCACCTCCCCCACGACCCGACCCCAGATAAGCAGTAGAAAATGGATGGATGGATGGATGGATGGATGGATGGATGGATGGATGGATGGATGGATGGATGGATGGATGGATGGATGGATGGATGGATGGATGGATGGATGGATGGATCACTTAAAATCATTAACATCTTGTTAAAACTACTGAAAATGGCAGGCAGTGAACAAAGACATAAAAAAAAACCCAATGCTGGTCATGGGACAATGTAAACCTGATTAAGCACAGAGGAGTAAATAATGTTATCCATGTGACACAGAGGTTTTAATTTTTGTAAAATTGGCTGAGATTTTGTATCATTTCCATTCAAGACATTTTCGTGGATTGACAGTTTGCTTTCAGTTAGACTTTTTCATGGGTAGAAGTTACTTTTGCACATACTAAGTTAATTCACTGATGTTGATTATCTGAATACTTGTGTGGTTTTATGCTGTTGCTGTTATGCAGAGCTGAAAGGCATAAACTAATTTCCTCATATGTGCCACACAACAGTGAGGAATTTCTTGGACTCCAGACTCCTGAACCACAAACTAAGTGGAAAGCAGCAAGAGAGCTGGAAGGCAAGTTTCTTCTAAGCAAAGAGGAACAGCTTAGCAAAAGGGAGCTTGAGTCGCATTTCATCTTTTGTGCACCAGATTGATGACCTATGAGATGGATGATGTTCTGTAGTGTTGTGTGGCATTGTCTTATCCTGGCCTGCACAAAGAGGCAGAACACTTATCATCTCAGGCTTATATGTGGAGCAGGGGGCAGGGGTTGTCAGAGTGGTGAAGAGGGTCGAGGAGGGTGAGGGGTGGTGGAGCTCCCTCTGATAAAGCATGATGGAGATGGGTTAATGACAGTGGAGGCAGATGGAGACAGCCATCTCCCATGACGATGCTGCCACCTCCATACTGGAGCCAGAGAAGGACGGGGAACAGGAGGAAAGGCAAAAATTGGCCAAACCAAAAGAAAAAGGACAAAGATTTTACAAAAAAAAAAAAAGAAAAAAAAGTGTTTGTCTGGGTGTGTGTTTACACATGGAATTAATGAATAGGTGCACTTTGCACAACTGAATGTGAAGTGGTGTTTTAAGGTGACTTAAAACAGGTGGCTTGTTGTTAAGCTTTGTTATTGGGCCTTTAGCTGCACTGTGACTTGCAAGCAGGTGGCCTATAAATTTGCTGAGCTTGGGTTAGGATTAGGCTTTAGGACATTGTTTGGGGGGCATGGGGCTATGAATACAAAGGGATTAGTGCAAAGGGTTGCTTCACTGACTGAGTTTGTGTATGTGTGTGTTTTAGAGTCGGGGGAGTAGTCATCTGAGGCTGATGGATTGGATGGCCACTCAAATAAAACATTTGGTTTTAATTAAGATAAAGGCAAATATTCTGTTGAAATACCCATAATGATAATAAACTAATAATAGACTACAATTACTATAAACATACATACATACACACACACATACACACACACACACACACATATATATATATATATATATATATATATATATATATATATATATATATATAAAGAAAATATTTAAGAAAAACAACAATAAATAAAGAAATACAAAACATTAAAAAACATTAAAAAGTAGGTTAAGGATTAGTATTTTTTTTCACCTTGGCTAGAAAACAAAGTTTCTGGCTTTCTAGTTCCCACGTCCCTCTCCTAATGCACAGCAGTGAAAAAGCCCTACTCAAATCATCTCAATGCCTTGAACCATGTGCCACCATTAGGAACACACAAAGAGAGATCTGACAAATGACCATTTTAATGCCCCTCTTTGACTTTAATGAATTTATACGTTATCTGGCTCTAATGGAGGCTGCTGCGTAGGGGCTGGCGCGAGGCCATAACAAATGAAAAGCTCTGATTAGTGTAGAATGAGCTGAGAAAAAAATGCCATTCATCTTGGTTAGCATCCTCCTGTGCTCCTTTATGGGTCGCTGTTACAAGGACGGTGGAGCCGGGGGTGCTTGTCCCATTAGCGGGCCCCGCTGAGTGGTCAGCGGCCCCGGCGTTGACGGAGCGTCTGCCCGCTCTGCAGTTCAAGACTGTGAATGCCTCAGTGCGGCTTGACTCCTGAATAACCTTCTGAGGTACCGGGAGCTTCACCCCTGCATGACCCCGTACTCTGAACAGGACTGTGGGGGGACTCCGGGGGGGTGGGTTATCCAGATCAGGCCTCACACCAACAATTAGGTAAACACAGGAGGAATCCCCTCAGAGAAAAAACGGCAGGAGATTAAAAACACTTATTCTGCAATAGACATTTGCAAAACAAATTTACTGTATAAAGCATAGCCCTATAAGATTTATTTTGGGTTATGCAAATTAATGCGGCTACACTGAAAACTAGTGTGAAAACCAATGTTTTGTTTGCTTTTGACTATTGAAGGATCCCATGTGTATTTTACAAGCGTTGAACTGCTCAATATGACATGAATGAAAAATCAGCTCCACTCCATTCTGGTTAAACTGGTTGTACCTAATATGACGTTTACATTTTGTGTATGCGACTCTTAAAACTCGTTGAATGGGCTTTCCCGGATTCTAAAGAAAAATAAACGTTGGCAATGCAGCCTTTTTCCATCGAGTCACACTTTACTGTGAAAATGTTGCAACACACTGTCACTGCAGGAGAGATGTTTCGTCATGATCGCGATGAAGCTTGATATCGACCACTGCTGTCATTGGGAGAAGCCCTGTTTTACCGCCCCCTCCCTCGCTGGGCCCCCGTGTTGAGCCGCCTCGCAGAGTTCAGTCGGGCTGGGAGAGGAATGCGCGGGGATGCGGAGCAGCACCAACTGTAGGAAATCGACGCAACAACTCGCACGCTATGGACAGTAATGATCCATATTTACACCTCAGTAAGTAGGCTATGCTTTTACGATTTATTTACAGCGCAGACTGACTGTTGTTGCTTTTCACCAATCTGCTGCGTTTCTGTTTTGACTCGGGAGAGGGGTTTGTTTCATGGCGTCTTTCTCTACTGTGTGTTAACTGTGAGCGAAATTGTTGGCGGACTTTAACTACCCGACTCGTGTTTGTGAATCCAGCTGTCATGTTAATCCCTTGTAATAATAATTTTGCAAGTGTTCGAACTGAAACGAAAGCTGTGCCCATTGCGTAAGTCAGGTGATCGTGCTTTTGCCTGCCCGGCAAGGTCAGAGGTTGGCACTTTAATTGCGCTTATGTAATTTATGGTGCTTGTCGCGCGTCTATTGCTAAACTGTTTGAGACAGAAACACAATTTATTGGTCTGGGGTGGTCGTTGGATCCGAAGAAAACTGCGTGTAACAGCGCGGAGGAATGGCGGATGACTGCTGATAAACAAACTTATTGCCTCTTTGAGGTGGAGAGAAGTGTGTTAGACGCTCCCTGGTCAGCGCTCTGGATAACATGATGTGATTTTACTATATAAAGCTGCAATCTAAGGTCAGACTTGTCGACTTTGCCCTTGAACCAGGTGATACCTTTCTCTTATAATGCGCAGAGACTGGGACGCCCAGGAGTTTTCAACATGTGAAGTAGCTACAGCTACAGGAGGCTGCACAGTATGTAAAGTGAGAGTCTTAGGTTTATTTCTGCCTCACTGTGTCACACACTACATCACTTATATCATGTGATGTTTTTTTTTTCTCCCTGAATGACACACTCATTGTTGAGCCACTAAAAATATGGCATGTGTCTCTTAACCAGTCCTTTGTGGGAGACGTTAAAGATGATCATGGGCTATTACAAGGAGACAAATAAAACCACGCTTTGAAGATAAAGCTGTGCAGCCCTCTTTTTTGTTATCGCAGATATCTGAGCCGTTTAGAGAGGCTGAAAATTGTTTCCATAATGAATGCAGCTCTCAAGGGAATCACAGACACATCTGGGAGGGAATGCATGCATAGGGAAGCCTGCTGCATGAAGTAACAGAGCAGTCACCTCCCAGGCTTTGCTGTCTTTCTTGTTGGCCTCTAATCAGTCTAAAGGCTTGTGCAGATAAGCTCAAGAGTTGTTAAATCTACTCCAGCCCCCACCCCCCAAAATTTGATTGGTTTTAAGTAGAGAATTTTGGCATTCCAGTATGGTCCCACAGTAATGTTTCAGCTTACAAAGGGTCCCACAAAGGCCTGCAATCTGGGTTAAATGATAACTGTTTGTACATATTTTTGTAGAAGAAAAAGGCCACAAAATTCAAAATATGAACAAGTTTAATATTTCTAATAGTTATAAACTAGCAGCAGTTTAATTTGCCCTTATAGAGCAATAACTTTATTTCACTAAGCTGAGTGACATCCACAACCGCAGATCATTCCAAGCCTTGTTTTGTCTTTCTGTTGGGTCATAATTATGATTTGTGGTTGTATTCTAGCATCAACAGCACACACACTAATGCTCAGATGAAAATACGGTCATGAACTGTACTCATGTCATGACTCTGAAATGGTCAGTGTTGGTAATCTGTTGTAAGTGTGTGGAGTCAAAAAACAAGCTGGTGATTATGTGCAGATTTTTTCATGATCCCTCTCCTCAGCTTTTCCCAGACATGTTATGTTTCAGCAGGTTTCATGCAGGCTTGCCTGAGGCCTAGGAGTAGAATCAGCATTTTTCCTTTCCCAGCACTTCAGCATTTTTTGTGTTTTTTTCCTGTCAGTGGTTCTAGACAAGCTGATGAGCACCTACTCGTTGCTATAGACAGTGAGAACTTATTTAGCTCGATGATCAGGGAACTCATGACAGAAAGGAGAACAAGATTGAAGAGTGACAGAGCTAAAGAAAGGGGAAATGAAGATTGGGGGAGTAGGCGGGCAGTGGAGAAAGAGGTTATCCTAGTTGATTTGAATCCTCATTACTTGCCAGGGGTCACAAATTCACCTCTTAGTACACAAACAGGCAGAGGCAAAGACAGACACACACCCATGCATATTCTTTATAGATACAATTATGCAGGCTTTCTATATGCATCATGTGACCTAAAGAATGTGGTTTGTACTATTTGAGTGCGAAGTTCTTGGGGCATTAAAGCATGCTCAATGTCAATCCCTGCTCAAATAATTTCCTTCCCACTCCCGCAGAATTAGATAAACCACACAGGTAGGAAGGGTGTGGTCCTCTGCAGGTATTTGCTTAAGGACTCTCCAGCTTCAGACCTGCAATCCCTCAGTGCAGACACATGCATTAGCACACAATACATACAATAGTTCTATTTTGTGGTACTTTTGATTCAGTGTTGCATTTCTATGCCAGTAAAAAACACAGTCTTGACTGCGTGTGAAAAGGTGCTGATTGTGAGAACAGAATGAGGGAGAAGAAGGGGCGTAAGGAGGCCATTCTCTGGGCTAATTGCCAGTAATTAGTCATTAGTGAAGAAGGTCAAAGCCTTGATTTAATTCCAGATTTAATCAAGCAGAGAACCTTAAAGGCCCACCGGCTACAACAGTATTTGATCACTAAGCTATTCCTTAGCTAATTATGCAAAAACAACATACATGTATACACATAGATGCACATGTTTTCCATGAACTGAAAACTTATTTGCCATAGGTATTACACATCCCTCTTTTCTTATGTGTTTTTTGTTTTTATTTCATTGGTCAGCTGTATAACAGGTATTTTGATGGCTCATTTTACATAATTTGTAGAGTAACAGTTGCAGCCATAAACATACAGCTACAGCTGTTGATACTTCTGCAGATTTATTCCTAGAGAACAGAACTGGTTACCAAGTAAATATGTCAGTGTAGAATTTCACAGTGTTCTAATATATTCAGACAGTGCTGGAATTGATGCTGCTGAATATGGGAAAAATAAGCATGTTAATATTCAGATTTACAATGATACAATTATATATATATATATATATATATATATATATATATATATATATATATATATATATATATATATATATATATATATATATGTACACTACCGTTCAAAAGTTTGGGGTCACTTTACCATGGGATTCAATAGGGAAGTGACCCCAAACTTTTGAACGGTAGTGTATATATATATATATAAGGTTATAGTTATTTTGTAGAAGATTGCATCCATATAAATGACCAAATAACCAAAATAAATATATCTATGGGGTGGAAAAGTGACTTTCTTTTTTCTTAACTGAAGACTACCTGAGTATGAACCAAGCTTTCCTGGTTGGAATACTGCATTTAAATAAAACTGCTGCTACTAAAGCTGCATTCTTAATTGAGCAAACCTGTGCACCGTAGTTTGTTTCTCTGAATGTGCTTTAGATGTTTTTTTTCTGTTTGCAAAAACAAAAAGGCTGTGCATATATAGAAACAGGATTGTTTGCTCTAGTCCATAAAACACTTTTTGTGGCAAAACTACATCCATGGATGTCTTTATACTACCTCATAGACTTTAGATTTGATTTTTTTTTTTTTTTTTTTTTACTGAGGGTATCATACTGTACCGAGGCTGGGATAGCTGGCTTTTAAAAAATCAGTGTGCCCCAGTACTGGCTTCTCAGTGATGCCAGTCAACCATAACCACACTCAGTGCATTTAGACCTAAATAAAGAGTTCCACTAGGTCTCTACAAATGTTGTTTTAAAGTTATCAAAGTACATAAAGTTGTCTTTAGACTAGCAATGTGTTGATCCTAGTCATTCATACCACAGACTTGGGTTAGTTTAAGTTTACACAGCTGGCTCTAATTAGCTAATAGGCTAACATTTACTTCATAGCTTTTCTATATAAATTTTCAAATTTTTCTTTCCCAACAGAAAGTTAAAAATGAGTTTCAAAGCAGGAATCTTCTTGTTATGGGAGGTTTGGTGTTAAGCACCACACCATCATGCCACCCTAACTAGTTTTAGTGCTTTAACCAAGCCAGATAAATTAATGCACATGAGCATCTACAAATGCTGTATAAAACTAGAACCTCACAAACCTGTTGTAAAAATGAGCACCATGAGCACAGCTGCCCATTTTGGTGATAATGATCAATAAACCACACATATTGACATGATTTTTCACGAACAAGCCTGCTGTAACAACGTAATTATCGATAACAACAAATCGCTGCTGTTTACACTAGAAACTTAATGGGCACTAAATATATTAAGAATTTTAACAAAGACAACACTGGACTACAAGTGGTACTGGGTGCAGCCATCTTTAATCTGGAATCTTTGGGTCCTCTACAACTTACAACTTCGCTGTTTGAAAAAAACAGATCACTTTGTCATTTCTGGCAAAAATTCCTTGAAATTCTGAGTTTTGAGGACAACTGGAGCACATGATAACTATGATGTAACTTCCATTGGAGCTTGTGTTGTGTTGCAGCTTTTGTGATGTGTTGTAGCTAATTGTGTAGTGTTGCGGCTTATTGTGTTTAGGGTTTATCGATTTGAATCGATTCAAATTTAATAAACCCAATATTTATTCATAAAGCCTGGAGATCGATTTGTTACGTGTCTTCTGTTCTGATGACGTGACCTTACTCTTGGGTGACTTACCGAGACTCGACGAAAACTTAGCATATATAAACACAACTGTTTTCCTGCGTCGCCTCTGTTCAAAATCGGATTCTGTTGCCGAGATAATGCCAAACTCAGACTTTTTCATTCACCAGTGTGGATCATATTAACCTGTAAAGTATTTTTCAGCGTGTTACCACTCACATTAGCAGCTAACACTAAGACTTCAGTCTCTCACATTAGCAGCGGTCTGTGTCTTTATGTCTTATTTGGGATGGGGGGGTGGAAAGCCCTCCACCACAGTTGAAAAAAATCCTGGAGAAAACCCTGTAATGCACTTCTACATATTGTCGTCAACACTGAAAAATGTCATTAGCTGTTTGTTTTAACACATTTAACATTTGGCCACTTAAGTTATAATAATCAGCAAATTATTTTCTAAAGCCTTAAAAACAGAAAAAATTTCTCATTTGTGCCACCCTTGTCCTGATGAGTGTCTTTGCCTTGCCTCCTCATCGAAACTTTTCTACACCCGCCCCTGCATATAAATTCTGTTACCTGTCAACCACCTGGTTAGAGAAGGTCCTATTCTGATTTGTATTTCAGAACCTGTTCATAATTCCCTTTACCACATTCGTGGCTCCTAAAAAATAAACCAGTGATTTAGAGAAGACATCACCTTGTTTTATCTTGCTGTTGACATCTTTACCTGATCCATTCGGCTGTATTATAACCAGCAGATTTCACAGCTGTGGCTTCTGCAAACCTCATCTAATAATGAAAATTATTTCAAATAAATGCAAACAATAAGCCATCTTAATTAAAATGGACTACTGTTTCACGTCAACATCCTGGTAGTTTCCTCCCCCTCAACACAAGGTGAATGACAAGAGACCATACCTGCCGCAGAACAGCCAATCAGCTGATCACCGTCATTCATGATTCAAGAAGCAAAGGAGATGGAGGGGGACATAAGGGTGTTGGACCCTCTCAACATGAAATCCATCACGGGTAAGACACCCCTGTATGGGCATATAGCCTAACATAGCCAATCTCAACTAACTGCAATTAATTTTAATTGCATTATTTGCTGCGTTACCAGTGTTATATGCAGACTTAGGGTGCTCGATGTTCAATATAAATAACGTTTAGTTCACAGTGCTAACACTACTTTTTCTGAGTTACAGTACATTTTTGGGCAGGTGTGTTTGAGTACAATATATAATACTAACCTTTCGTTAACTTCAGATGTCGTTAACCGTCTTCTCTATTGCTAATATTCTGCTGCTTCATGTGTGCTTTTGATATGGGCTTGACGCACGACAAGAAAAATTCATTGCCAGCCAGGTTAAACCCAACACATGGGACCTGACAAATGGCAGCGGCGGGGGCAGTGTCGCGCATCGTGCTCTTGAATTGTTTGTTTCCAAGTAAAGTGATTGGTTGATATTGGAGAGAATTTTGACATTTTCAAAGCAGTCCTTGAAAGACAAGATATCAAAGATGAATAGTTAGAAGACTTTGCTTGAATTGACAGAAATCTTGCTGTTGACTCTACTGTACAAAAGAGAAAGACAACCCTGGGTTCATCCTATTTTACAAGCAAGGAAACAGCATGGTGAATATCATTATTTGATGGTGGACTTCAAGGCTGATCCAGATAAATCCAGGACCTACGTTCAGACAAATTAATGATGGTGCCACACAGCTGCCTTTTTATTTACATCTCTGTAATCTTTGCGTGAAGCATTGTAAAGTATAGGAAAGTCAGACACAGCTAAAATGATCTGTTCCTCCATGTTGAAAGTGTTTGCAGACTGCACGGTAGGGCTGGGCGATTAATCGATAAATCGAATTTTCCATTTCTGGAGATTTATTTTTATGAAAATTGGGATTTTTTTCCATAGTGAGTTAGCAGCAGACTTAGCCCTCCCTCCACACCAGAACGGTTTTTGACAGATTTTCAGTGAGGTGACTCTTCACTCACACCTGGGATTTAGCTGAGCGTGTAACTGCAGTGAGAAATGCTGCTCTCTATGCGATGCAGAAGCCAACTTAACCCACAAACCCTCGTTAAGAGACAACCTTCATCAGGGGAATTATTCCTGCAGTGGATCCTGTATGATAAGGATCCAGATGGAAAGAGATCACGGATGCATTGTGTCGCATATTTCTATGTAAGATATAAAGTTATTTTTGCTGGCATTCATCTATATAAACAAATAAGTGTTTTTAATAAGTTTATTTATGTTTTGTAAAAGAAAAGAAAAATATCGACTAAAACCGGAAATCGGATTTGGTTATAAAAAAATCAGAGATTTTATTTTTAAGCCATATCGCCCAGCCCTACTGCACGGTCTAGCTTGCTCTCAGCTCATTGGTCAGTCATTAAAGCCCCTCGCTCCATGCGAGGTCAAATCACAAGCCTCCGTGTGCATGGCTACGTGAACTCACGTGAACATTTCACTTGCACGAATGCTGCCTTAGCTGGAGAAGGGCAGTGATTTTCGCCTTACTTTTCGCAAGTTCCATATGAAATGAATGAAGAAGAAGCAACGTCGCCTCCCGTGTGTCGAGCCATATGCTGTCAGTGTGTGAGCATGTATCAGTAATGCGCGGGTTGATCCATGTTGAGCGGCTGAGAGTCATCCACAAAGCTAATAAAGATGTTTCCTTAAATATTCAGTTTTTATGCTTAAGACAGCATCAAGGAAGGGCAGGGTGGAATTTGTTGTGCTTGGAGTTCATTCTGTGGCGCTGTGCCAAACATTGGTCTATGTGTGGGAAAGCCTGTATGGTATTTCAGAAATGCATGTAGACGCGTTAGATCAGATTATTCAAGTGATCTGGTTACTCCCAAATAACTAATTTTGCTTGTCATGTAAATGGACTGTGTTTATACAAATAGTTATGTAAGAGTGTATTTATATTCAAGAAAATAGGTGGTGTTACACAATTAGCTATAAAGGAATCAATATTGAATCAGATTTAATTGAAACTGAATCGAAATAGGTTGCTGTGAATCGAATCAAATCAGGAAATTAGTGACTACACACAGCCCTAATTATGTTGTTGCTAATTATGGAGTGCTGCAGCTAATCGTGGAGTGTTGTGGTAACAGTGTTGTGTTGCAACAAATTGTGTAGTGTTACTGCTTATTGTGTTGTGTTGAGATTGGTTTAATTTTTAGATTTAGCTTCTTCAGATAATAAATTGATATTTTTCATTTATGTTATATATGAGATTTTTTCCTCAACAATTTAGGCATTTAATGCTGAATGCAAAAGGTGCACATTGCTGTTTGAAATATTGTTTGTTATTTTTAAACTTCCTTCTTTCACAAAAGAACAAACGTGGTTAAGCGTGTTACATGATCACTGTATGCCCTTCACTGCTGGCAGGGACAGAAGGACGTAAGGAGAAACTTTCCTCCTGAGATGACAGTTTGCTGATTAGATTATTAGAAGCTCAGATTAAACATTTACATACCCTAAATTTAGGACTGCCAATTATCCTCCTCCCATATCTTCACAATCCACAATACATCTATGATTGCTATAATGAGGGCTCTCAGGGTTAATTTGACATGATTTATGTGGGCCGTGACACACTATCATAACATTGCATGCTTTTGAGAAGAGCTACATTATTTTAATTTTTCCTCATGGGTTTTGTTACATTTGAAGGAGAGGTAAGTGTTTTTTCTCTTTCGTGGTTCTCTTCATGTGTCGGGGTGCCTCCTGCCAAGCCTCTGACAGGATAAGGTTACTACTGGCTCTCTTTCAAGCACTGTCTGGATAGTTGATCCAGTGCCATGCAGGTGTCCTGCACAATTCTGTTGAGTATAAACATGCACACATGCCAAGGAAGGCTTCTCAGGTTTTTAGTGCTGCATTTCAATGCAAAAGGGTGAGCATTTGATAGGTTGGCATGGTAAACACACACCCTGATCTGTATGGTAAAGGAGCTGAAGACTAAAATCAGTGTCCATTTCACATTATTTTAGCTTGTGGTGCTGCTTGACAAAAAAAACATGCTGCTTCTCTCACTGTTGGATGAGAAGCTATAAAAAACACTTATTTATTTATTTATTTATTTTTATAAAAACATGGTATTAGTCCTCCTAAAAGCTCAAGGATCATACTGTATAGTACTGCATTTGTAGTTTTTTTAGGTTCCCTCAGGACATGTCAGGTATTGTTTGCTGTTGCCTTTTAAGGTATATTTTTGGCTTGTGTTTGCATATGGGTTTTCACTTTGCAGTGTGTTTTCTTGGCCATCCCACAGCATCGACAAGAAAAGACAATTCCTGACATCCTGGAATGCCATAACACTTGTTAAACACACAAACATGCTAATGCAGCACACAAGCAACTCAACGTGGCGTCAGCAATACTGTTGAGCGCACATACTGTCATATTTATTTTTTAGCATAAAGGGGGATTACAGATGCTTGGCAGAAGATAAAGGAGGGAATTCTTCAGCCTCTGCCTCCACCTTCGCAAATACTTTCTCAGCTCGCATCCCATTTACACCATTCAAACATAAAAAAGAGATAAAAAGTAAAATGTCATTGACACTTGAAACCTCTAGGGGCTAAGACTGAGTCTACATAGTGTTTTCAGATGCTCTCCAGTCTTGATACTTTTTTCGAGGGGAGTAATCAGAAACTTCTGGTTGTTCTTCAATCTTAAGCATGACCCCCACCTCCCTGTACTCCTAACACCCTGGTTGTGCCACTACAACAGGTGTCTCAGTACAGATAGAGAGAGAGACAGACATTAGTTGAGTGGGCGGTATAAGGGCTGATTTGTGCAGCAGCCGGGCAGCAAACTCTTACTGTGGGATTGATCTCCGGGAAAGGATAATCTGGGTAATCCTATAACTGGCACTGGTGGACTCCGCCTCTTTTGCTTTCCAGTGACACCGCCCCTCCCAGTACCCGTTCTTCTCCATACTGACCCTCTTGTTCCTGTCCTCTCCTGAGAAGTGGTTGATTGAGTATCCACTGACTTCTAGTCTTGAGTGGCTGGCATTTTGCCAGTGTTACACTTGAAACCAAAGGCATGTGGTTTCCCGTGACATCACCTGCAACTGGAAGCAGTCCAGCGAGGGAGATAGGTTTTGGCCACTGTGAGTAGTTGGGTTTTGTGCTGCCTGAATGTGTGTGTATACGCCTGTTGTTGGAAATCAAATTAGCTACACTGCAACAATGTTGCTCCGATTTTCCAAAGAGGTGCAGCTTGAGCATGAAATGCTTATGCAGCACAGATGTATTACTGTAATGCCTATAATCCCTGTGCATTCTTTGATCAAGTTACGTTCATCTAATTCATCCATTTTCCTCTTATGAATCTGCATTGTGTCTTTTGGATTATGCATGATTTTCTTGGTGATGCAGTTTTTAAATGTTAAGGTTTTATCTTTGGCAAAGAACTGCATCCCTAGTAATTCACTATGCCTGCATTCAACAGCTCAGTTCCTGCTTTTAAAATGATCATCATCAAAGCATCATTTTAACTGACTGTGACAGGTACAAGGCTTTGCTGTTTCGCGTTAAAACTGAGAGCTTGTGACTCACTTGAAATCTCAGATGTGTTCAGCAGGGATGCCACTCAACCATAAAGGATGCTTCCAGCTCTCACTGCCTTGTCCTTCACTATCTGTTTAACACTCAACACTTGTCCCTTCTCATCAGCCATCTCCATCCTGCTTTCCCCTTCTGTTTGTTTCTACTGTCTGTCACCTTGCATCCTTCCATCTACGCTCATGCTGATTAGTTTCTTTCTCCTCCTCCTTCCTAAGGAAGAGTGGGAGGTGTTGATGTGAGCTCACTCGAACAAATGCTTTAGTTATCCCATTAAGTGGCTTCACTGTGTGTGAATGTGTGATTATGTCTCTGTCAAGTGTAGATAATAGAGCACTATCATATTCTAAAGTGTCCTTGAAAGAAACGTGTGTAACTCTGCTGTTTACAAGGGCACTTTGTCCACTCTGAAAGCCACGAGGATGTTCACTAGACTCTCCAGGATTGAAAAAAGGGATTTATGACAGCGGAAGAAGCACTGATATACAAGAGTGCCTTTCAACTAATGTTGTCTGTTGATGATAGGAGGGCAGCTTGTCCCCTCCGCTTAGAGCACAGCTGGACATTTGACACAGCTGTTAAATCCATATTATTTTGAGCTCCAGCATGTGGATAAGATGAAAAGTCTACATGCTAGTCGAGTATTCTGAAAAAAGAACATTGCTTTACAAAAGCTGTCTTTTTCTACAGTTTGTTGTCTTCTTAATGAAAAAGGTTTTAAAAAAAGATGTGCCAAACAAACGAAGTGTTGTCCTACAAAGGCAATAAGTCACTTAGTCACTTACTTATTAAAACCTAAGGTGCCAGCAGTGAAGCTGTAGCCAGTTTGAATCTCAGCCACGCTGATCTGATGAACAAGAAAATCCTAAGTCACATTTAAAGGATTCCTTTACCTTTAATTTATGTGTATGTCATGCGTGCATGCTCATAACCACAATGCAGGGCATAAAGCTGAGCTGTTAAGTGAAATAGGCTACGTGTTTGTGTTTACCGAGGAAATTAGAACAATGCCAGACAGTTGTTGTGTACTTGACTGATCCAATTTTCAAGGCGAGAAGGCACGCAAAAAGGGAATATGTTTTACCAGTTTCCAGTGAAGAAACACCAGCAAGCAGCCTGGATTCGTGTAATCATCTGGGCAAACTAGAAGGAGATGCTCTGGCATCTTGTATGCAGCAAAGATACACTTCATCTCCAGTTGTCCATGTGATGACACAAGAGACATGGACTATTGTCTGTCTGTGGACATGAGAGGAAGTCGAGACACAGGGGCCTGAGTAGAAGGCAACATGAGTCAATTGCTGTAAAATTTGTCTTGTAAAAGTTTGTCTGTCTGTCTGTTAAAAACGTAACTTAAAAAGCATGTCTTGAAAATGGAATAAGGAACAAGTGATTAGAATTTGAGGGTGATCTGGATCGCCACCTGGATCCAGAAATGTTTTGGACACTAGAACATTTTATTACCCTCTACAACTGCCAGAGGGGGTCATTTTGACACCCTGCCAACGGAGCATTAAAAACAAAATGATAAAGGTGACATTTACAGAGGCAATTTGTTTTTTCTTTGAATCTTTTCTGTTAGAAGTAGACACAGCTAGGCCTGTCGCGATAAGTAACAGGTCAAAAAAAATGAGCGCGACATACTGTATTTGCCGCCTGCGATGATTTTCATTATTTTTTTTATTTTTTTTTCTATCTTACTTTACACATACTAAGAATGACAGTAAGTTTCACTATGGAGTATCTCAACTGAACACTTGTTTCTTGCGGAGTGATCTCTCTTGTGTCATACTTGATAGCAGCATGTTGCAGCACGAGACCGTAGTGAACCACTTAACCTGTGTGAGCTGGTATGCCGCATTTGTTTTACAGGGCTGCCAAGCCACATTGGCCCTGAAACTCACGCATGAGACTCAAACCTTTCTCATGCTGAAATACACATCAAACGCAAATGCCGGCTAATCGAGAGGTCCGGGAGGATTCCCAGTGGGCTGCATTACTTTTGGGCCGGTGTCCTGGCCTATGTGAAAAAAGCGCAGCGTCGCGTAGCAGCAGCGTGCAGTTCACTCACCACTCATAGATCAGTCTGACACGCAGTGATGAGGGGGATGTTTTAGCTTCACAAACAGCAACGAAGCACAGGATATTTGTTTTCTATTTCTTTTAATACAGTGGTACTAACTGGCAGTTTTGCTGGTTTTCCCTGTCTGAGCCTCATGTTTAAAATCTCTTTTTAATATTTTTTTAAGGGTAATTTTGTTTACAGAACAGAGACTTTATTATCTATCATACTTATTGTTTTTGATTGTGTTTGCTTTTCATTATTTGTTAATGAGACTGAGAATCCATTCTATTTTTTCTTGTTTTAACATTTTGTTCCAGTTCCAGTGTAAAATGTTCTTTAGAAATTGAAGTTTACTGATCTTTGGAAGGGTGTACTTGCATTATTATGGCATTGTCATTATATTAGTTGAAAATGGTCTCAAACTGACAACATTATCGCCTTGCACACTGCTATCATTTATCGCAATAATTTCTAAGAAAATTAATTGCACAGCAAAATTTATTATTGTGACAGGCCTAAACACAGCTTCAATAAATAATTATTTGATTAGCAGTGGGATTACTTTGAGCTTGTATTTCAAATAGAAAATGTCAAATATTCACTAGCTTACAACATTATCTTACTGTTTAAGGTAACATATAACATAATTAAATTTTTTTTAAATATATTTATATTTTTTTTAATTATCTGAGGGGGGAAAATAGCAAAAAGCATCATATAATGCCAATGTAATGAATAAGTCAGCTGATATTAATTTACTGTATCGCATGTCAACAGCTCAATAAAAAAAATGGACGCTGGGTCATTCTGGCGTTGATGCAGCTCCGGCAGAGGAACCATGCAGAGGTCTGTTCTCTCTGAGTGCTTATAGTTTAATAAATGCCTTAACGCTGGACACTTTAAATTGAAACATAAGTGCAGGATAAGTCAACAAAATTTTTCAGCAGTTTCCCTGGAAACTACACTGCCTGCCTGGACTAAAGAAAAGTTGCCATCTGGATTTAACAAAGCAAATAGGTATGATCCTCCTGTTGGATAATTACTGCATGGGCGATTATCTTTCAGCTGGCAACAAGTTATTTAACCCCAAATGATGCAACGAGTAGCTTCTCATGTTTTTTAAACAACTATGAGGAAAGACACATCCTGTGGTCATGGAAAAGATGTTCGTCTGTTTAAGAAGGGTCAAATCATTGTCATGCAGCAAGCAAAAAACTACTAAAATTGGGTTAAGAACTGTCCAACACATTAATAAAAACTGGAAGGACAGTGGAGAACTATCTTCCAGAAAGAAATGTGTTTGGAAGAAAATCCCGAATGATCAGGGACCACTTAAACAATTGGTAATATCAAAGTGAAGACAAACAACAGTAGAACTCTGGGCTACGTTTAATAGTGAAAGTAAAAATGTTTCCACACACAATGCGAAGGGAACTCTAGGAATCGAACTGAACAGCTGTGTAGCCATTAGAAAACCACTAATCGGTGAGGTTAACTAGAAAAAAAAGCTTTAATTTGCGAGGGAGCATAAAGATTAGAATCTGGAGCAATGGAAGAAGGTCATGTGGTCTGATGAGTCCAGACTGCCCCTGTTTCAGAGTGATGAGAGCATCAGGGTACAAAGAAAGGCAGATGAAATGATGCAGCCATCATGCCAAGTACCTACTGTACAAGCCTGTGGGGGCTATGATCTGGGGTTACTGCAGTTGGTCAGTGTTACGGCCAATCCAAAAGGCCAGTGGCCGTAACAGTCAGGTTCATCTATTGGTCATCTATTTTGTTTATATGACAGCAGTGTTCCTCTAAGGGTGGATCTTAAAGATACTTAGGTATAGCAATGTCATGCAACGCCATATTTGATTCAACAACTTAAGTTTGTTAAATTCTTTTTAGGTTTTATCTCTGAAAACCTGGAAAATTGATGACTTTGTCCAACATCTCAGCTGTACCTTTAAAGTAGCAAATGACTGCAGTGGTGAAACAAAGTATGCTGTGAAGTATTTAGGCCAAATCTTCAGGACTAGCTTATGTGATGGCAATGTCATGCTTATCATTGCTACAGATTGTATGTACAAGCAAGTACACTGCCATGCCAATTTCATATGTACAAAAATGGTGTCAAATAGGCCGTTTTAGAGTCTTCTGTACTTCATCTTGATAAGATGATGTATGTTTGTGACTACTAATATTTCAAAATCTTATGCTGTGTAGAGTTTACGTGTCCACAGATTCATGCATCAAACCACTTCGAGCCTTTGTTTATTTCATTCTTTAAATCTAGTTATTCTGTTTAATTTATTTATTTGCTATTATTCACGTATTGATTTTATTCTATGTCTATATTATTTATTTATTATTGATCTTTATGTATTTATTTATTTTTGTTTCAGTCATTTTCTTTTTGTAACTTTTTCCCAGATTCTTTTCTCTTATTTATTTATTTTTTTTAAATAAATTCAGGTGTTAAGGGGTTAAATGTTTAAGTTCCTAATTGAGTCTGTATTTAATCGAAGTAGACATTATATGCTAAAATAAACTCTTGCTAAGGAAATGCATCAAAATTGTTGTATTTGTCTAAGTTGGTCATGTTGATTATTACTTATGTCTAATTGTAGCACTTATCTTACAGCAGTGCCAACAGTAAGCAAAAGCTCACACATTTAAATGCACGTATATATATTCTTTCATCTTCATCTTGAAGCTTACTTTTGGTGTAGTGGTGTTTCCATGATAATTTATATCTTATACTCTGTCCTTTTTATGGCACCATCTTGGTCAAGGCTCCCAAATGATCCAAGCTGATAACAATGATCGGATGCAAAATCTGTGCTGACCTCTTGACTACACTGGTACCATTTCTTGTTCTTTGAGAGGAAGCTGCTGACAAATCAGTGCACAAGAACTGCAAATCTGAACAAATCCACAGATTTACCATCCACCATACTCTCTGATTTAGATCACAACTATGGCTTTACACATGACTTATTCTTTTACAGCTGACCTTACATGATCTTTTTAATACAGAGATGTTACAAGTACAGAAAAGCTGTGTTGTTTTCCTCACATGTTTTCACAGTGCAATGTCTCCTTCCACAAACACACACAGAACATTTGTGTCTTGTGTTTTTGTGTTAGTAGTTTTTTGTTGCTATGCTCTGGTATACAGTTAATCCTGCCTTCATTAAGGAAGTACTGTCACAGTAATAAATGAAGTAGAGACAAATGAGTAGTGTCAGATTGATCAGTCCCATACAGAGGAAAAGCACTGTTGGCATTCGTTCTGCTGTTACAATTATGAGTTTATTACTTTGAGTAACTCAGGAATATACATCAGTCCATGAAGCTGGTTGCAACGCTTGGCTGTAATTCCAGGGTCTGACCCAAAGTCCAGGAGGCAGGTTGCCCTGGTCACATTTACCGGGTCACTACATGAAAGTAAGGTGCAGATATGTGTGTATGTTTTTTGGTAGCATGTGGCTATCTCTTCATGACCCCACTGGAACAGTGCAAGACTACTTCCAGGAACCAAATTGAGTTGCTTCATCATGCAGAGCCAAGTGGGCAGATGCCTTGATTTGCTTTTGGCCCTAACATCCAGCTGTGTGTTTGCTTTCCAGGGTCTGCTTGGTCAATCTGTTCTGTGTTAGCTCTTTTTGTTTAAGCTTCAAACTTTTTTATCATTTGCTAAACAATCTTTATCTTGTCCCTACCTCTGCTCAGGCCTCCTTATTGATTGTCTCTGCCTCTGTGTAAAAGTCTCCCTTTGAAAATGTCTGTATTTGTGGATGCAATGACGCAGCAGTGATGTCCTACATAAGAACATGATATTTGCTTTCTATGTGCAGACTAAACTATTTATTTTGTTTGTCTGAATCTCAGCTTCAGATGAACTCAAGCAAAGGATGGGGGCAGGGTTTTTTCCTCCTCTTTTCAGGGGACATGTCTGTGAGTTCACCAGAGGGCACATTTTAAGGTCAGGGAAGTTCACTAGCTCAGCTCCTTGTGTTTTCACAGCCGTGTCCATTTATGGGAAATAAAAGTAACTTTTTTATGTTTTCTTTTCCTCCCAAAAAACGAAAGCTGACGCATATCTATATCTCATGTTCAGATGACAATGTGAGCGGTATTCCTTTAGCAGTTAAACTCAGACAAAGCAGTTTGAAGTGTCTCCAGTTTGCTGTTAATGTAACTGTGAGGACAATTCCTCATTTTCTTGTTTCAATGATAACTATTTCTTCTAAATCTCAGCTGGGCAGAAAAATAAAACATTTTGATTGATGATTTTATGTTGTCAACCAGTCAGAGGTATTATGAGTGCATGGGAATCAGTGCCCTCCTCCATCCATCTAGCCATCCATTGCCCCTGTCTTTCCTCTCTGGCTCTGTTTGTCTCTCTGTCCTTTCCTCTCTGGCCTCCCACCTTCTTGACAGCTGGCCCGCTGAGCTGTAGATACTTACGAAGGATAAAAGGATTTAGTAACACAATTGATCAATGAGATCTGCGGGTTGTTCGTCAGATTACTTTCGGAGGCACTCTGTTCTTTGTCATCTGGTTAGTACACTGTCTGCCACAGACATTCACATTAGAACATGCAACCGTTTTTGAAAATCACACTTGGCTGATGCTGAATCCAGATACCTGCAAGACAGGTATTAAACAGACTGATGCACATGCTGAGGATTATTAGTCTTTGTAGGGGTTAATCTCAGATGTCGAGGCTCGTTCAGGAGTAGATCTGCTGCTCCCCACCCTCTTTACTCATCCTTCATGGCTCACTCCCACCATTGCACACTCCCACTGTTGGTCTGCTATCCAGACAGGAGATATTATTAGTTAGGGGGGGGGGCACAGTCTTACTGAATTACCACACAGTGGATCTCACCATCCAGTTACAACCTAGTAATTAAGATTAAGGGATTTAGAGGGTTTGCTGTCTGTGATGTTTATTTAAACCTGTTGATAAGCAGATCAGAGTAATACATTTGTGGCTTGTGGCTATTCTTTATCATTTGATGATGATTGGTCTCTTAGTATTTTTCATACAGGGGGCAAGATGATATTGTTTACATTGAAGCTCACTGAAGGTCATCTTAAGACTATAGTTGGAAATAATTTTCCGTATGATCCACTTTCTGCTTAACTGGTCTATAAAATGCCAAGAGCCAAAGGTGATGACTTTAAGTTTTATCATGTTCAACCACAAGTCAAAACTAAAGGATTTTTTTTATCACATTAATGTGAAACATGAAAAAAAGTTGCAAATTCTAATAAATTTAAAGCGAGTGTAACGATTTAACTTAAACAAATAATTAGATTTTTAAATAAATGTTATATTTGAATTATATTATAAATTGACTTGATCAAAATAGTCATTATTATCAATACCTATTGAGTAATGAAAATCTGATATTTGTGCTGCAGCAATACACTCAAACTACTTCCAACTACTAAACAAACTAATGACCAACACAACTCTTATTTATAGAAGATAAACCTGCAATGACATGTTATGATGACTACCAATTTTAGAACCCATGCATCCCACATTCACATCACACCTTAATGATCCCTGATTGCTTCCTGGTTTTACAGTGCAATCATTTCTTAGAGCGATCAGTGTAAAGAGGCAGCTGCAGGCGGAAAACTCTTTTGAACTTGGTTCAGGAGTTTGGCAACAGTTGACCTTTGACTGGCGACGGCAGCGGTCAAAGGTGTCCGTCACTGCTCTGTATGTTTGTTTGTGCTCAGACAGACAAACATTCAGATGCTTAAATTTCTGAAGCACTACACGAGCTTAGACAGAAACGTGTGACAGACTTGATTATTTTACTATTTTGTGAAAACTGACATTGGAAAACTATTATACAAACCTGTAAACAACAAAAAGATGAATGCAGTGTTTCTGCTAAGTGAAGTTTTTAGTAGCTATCAACATTTTTGAAGATTTTTATTGTTTTTTTTTTTAAATAACTGCTATGCTGACAGAGTGTAAAGTAAAAAGTGCTTCCACTCACATGCTTACACTGCACAGTGGTTTTTTTCATATAAGTGATTTACACAGTTGAAGCTGCAAGTCAAGCATGTGCCTCTGTGAGTTGCACAGGCCTAAGTTTAGTGTCCTTGGCTGAATATGTCAGCCTTTCCTGCACACACACACACACACACACACACACATACACAGACACATACTCACCCGTTCCCTTTGAAAGCATGTTCACCTCGCCAGTCATTCCCTTGCAGGCATCCCAGCAGCTGACTGTCCATGTGCCTCTGTTCCCCCCTGTGTATTGCTGCCTTGAGGACTTTCAGCATTTGTCTTTGATATAGTCTCAAACATGCAGGTTACGTTCTAGACAGTTCGTGTCTGTACCCACACAGGAAATGTAAACATTCAGATTTCAAAGAGGACAGCAGCTCATGACTATTCTCATTATCAATGCAGTGGTTATTATAAATTAGACATCTAATATGCAGATGTCAAGAAATAGTGAAAGATTGTTATAGCTCAGGTTTAGCAGTCTAAATTCAGTATTGAATGTATTACTTTGCTTGTTGCTAGCCACATTCATTTATCTTAATAAATAAAAATGATAATGTTCTTGCCCATTCAAATGCAATATTTTGAGTCTGTGTACATTAATGATTGTAGACCAATGCTTTTAGTTCTGATCAGGTCTGTCCTCTTGTTATTGATTCTAAGAACATGAATAAATAGTAGACACATTGTTTTGCAGAGTCTGCAAGTTTGAAATTATTCATACTATAAGTTTGAAGTAGTTCAATACTAATAAATACTGTCATAGTTCAGTAAATTAGACAGAAAAAGAAAATCATTAATTGTAGTTATTTATAAGCCAGTTGATAGTACATTGGAATATCCTGATTGTGACAGCCCTAACTTTTCTATTTGCAACTTCTCTACCTCACCAACTTGCCATTTCCATTTTAATACCCTCAACTTGTCATCTTGCTTTTAATGTCAACATGAGAATGCTGCCAGCCTACTGGTGTGATGATATCTCTGTCACTCCTACTCAGCCCTGGAATAGAATAGATCCTATGAACCCTAAAAGAAATTTACTATTTACATAAAGAGAAGGGTCAATGCCAGAATTAGGCCCAGGACATGCTGTACAGTGGTCATCTATTACATAAGCTTGCTTATTGCATAAACTTGCACTCTAGAAATATTGGGACTATCATAGTTATATTGAAATCTAGGAATCTCTTTTTATAGTAGCTAATGATGCATGAAGCTTGACTTTGGTATGTATGTATTTAATTAGGGATTAAAATATGATTTAGGGTGCTTTGATTCAATTATTAAACGATTATCAGGATTTTCATTGCATCTTTTTTTTTTTTTTACCCATTCAGGAATTTTTTCTCCCTCCGTGGCTACTTCATGCTCCTAAATCCGTTCAATATCCATTAATTCAAGTAATCAAACAAACATATCTCCACTCCCTTTTATTTATGTCAAACCATACATTTATCCAACACATATCAAACATATTTTACATGGAATCTACAGGAAAAATGTTAGCAATAGTTAGGAGCAACAACAGGTGTTCTGTCAATTTGGAATAGCTTGTCAGAATAGCTACCCATGATTAAAGCATAGCACAGAAAGCTGCAAATGACCCATCAATTCAGCACCACTGACTGCTCAGAAATTGCGTTGGTATACGATCGACTGTGATGCCACAAAATAGTTTAATGTATTGTAAAAATAACATTGCTCAAGTGCTTCTCTTGTATGACTAACTTTAGGAGAAATGCATTTAAATTTTTTCTATTAATCTTTTTGCAAGTGAGGTCATAGTGTCGTTTAAACACGTATTGTAGCATTGACTTATTAGCATTCAGTGCATTCTCCTAAACTGTGTGAGATTGAACATGTAAAGACATAAAACACTATTTAAAATAAAATATTAAATATCATTGTAACCTATCTATCAAAACAGCATACATATCTATACTGTTTTAAAAAGCAGTCTAAACCGACAGACAAGGCTGTGGTTTGCTATTCTGACAACGTATGTCAAACCGACTCCTCCTCCAACCTGGGTCGGGAACACATGAGATGCTGCTGCATGTTGTAGTATTACAATTATATTTTATTTAGACTTTAAACAACTTACATAAGGAGTAAGTCTTGTCCAGTCCATAAAAAAAATGCTTCCAAATGCTAGCCTTTAAGCCGGATAAGTAAATCTTATGCTCTGTAACAGTGATTGAAGGGCTAGCTGCTGCCTTCTTGTAGCTCTGTTGTTTACTGTTTGCCATCCGTCCCCTTAATATGTCTCACCACTTTTATGTTCTTAACACATTTTGCAGCTGTGTTACTGCCATTTAATTGTTAAAAAAAATTATTGATTTTTAACATTTACCAGATGTAATGGAATTGGCACGTGTCGCATCGATTAAAATCGATTAAATAGTGAATCGGCCCACCTCTATATTTAATGCAGTAGTTTTGTGTCCAGTCATCTCAGTGGGACAGAGAGAGTTATTTTTGTCTGCAAAAGTCCATTCACGGGGGCTGGAGAAAGTGTGTGGGTTAAAAACAAAGGGGAGTGGATGCAAAAGTCTCAGTCCTAAACAGGAAGTTGCACAACATTTGTTCCTGGGCTTACGGAGTTGAACTTAATGTCCAGCTGTGCCATGCAAAAAGTGCTGTATTCAACTAGGCAGACATTTTCCATCAGTTTCACTCAATCTTTCACCCTGTAAACAGTTGTCATTGCTAGAAGTCTTAATTTCCTCTAAACTGAATTTAATCCTGTAATATCGAACAGAAAAGATATTGGCGCAATGCCAACAGAGATCAAGTATCAGAAAAACATTTCAAAACGATTGCACATTTTTGTTTTATTTATTTATTTATTTTTCTTGTAACTTTCAAAACAGCCCGAACACAGAAATCACCTTAAATAACTTTGCATGCTAAACAATCCCAACACTGTTTGTGAGCAAGCAGTTATTTCTTGGAGCTACACAAAGAAACACGTCTTTGTTAGCAGCTCCAAGGACAACTCCTGCCTCTGGGAAAATAACATGCATGGAGACTACTTTGAGTGTCAAACTTTAGATCAAACAAGAACAAAAAGCAACATATTTATTTCAAGTCTTAATGACAAAAAAACCAAAAAAAAAAACAAATCAAAACAACAACAAAAACGAACAAACAAACAACAAAAAAAAAAAATTAAGTAAATCCAACAGAAGATCTACACATTTACTATTTGAGTCAGGTGTGTTGTAGCAGGGACACATTGAAAACCTGCAGGACTGCGGCCCTCGTAGGACAGAATTAAGAAGCCCTGATATATAGTATATAAAATAAGAATGCTCTTCCATTTCATTAAGAAAATCATGTTGATAAAATTGCAGCATTACTTGTGTAATAAAGTCATCTTCAAATAATTGTACTTGTGTTTTATTTGTGTTACCCTGGCATCATGCCACGTGCCTTTACTCATACTAACATACACAGAGGAATGTGGCATTTAACTAAGACCAGTGGCACTGTGCCGAGTATCAAACTGTGTATGTGTGCAATGGTGGTAATGGTGATGGTGGTGTTTGAGTGGGTGTAGGGTGGTTCAGCAGTCTTCTGCCAGCTGATTTACATGTTTACATGCTCATGATGGCATGTCGCTGTTCATCAGCAACATTTTGCTCAAGAACACACAGTTTTGTTCATTTCTTAGAGTCAACAACATCAGTCCAGAGAAGCAATGCTGTACTTTGATGGCCTGTGGCATGTGCATTAATTATGTTTACTGTACATGTTTGTTTTAGCATGTATGTACTGCATGTGTATGATGATATTTGCTAGAATTTGTTTTGCTCACAGCTACAACACATGCATGAAATTACACACCATGCCCTGTTACACAGCTGACTGACGGCTTTTCTAAGTAGGTCATCTATGTAAATGCCAGCCTGTCAGTTTACATCAATAGATGCAAAGCAAAGTCAGCACCCTGTGACCAAAATCAGATGGGCTTCATACTGTGGAGCCGTACTTACACAACGCTAACAGAATAAAAGGTGCATGCTGTATTATTGGTCAACAGTATGTTCTCAGGTGGCTGTTGATCCGTGTTTGATCCTTTTGACCGTGCTTGTTGTTAAATAAACTTTTGCAGCCATTTGTTTTCACCTGCTTAACTACCACTATTTTAAAGTGTGGAGGTTTTCAGTTAGCTTGATTTGATTCAGGGGTAGGCAACTCCTGTCTTTGAAAGCTGCAGTTCTGCTGGTTTTAGATGTTTCCCTAACACACACAATTCAAATTAAATGGATCCAACACCTAATCAAGTTCTGTTCAATGACTCATTATTTTAAACCGGTGTGACGAAACACATCTACATCTAAAACTTGTAGGACTACAATAAGATTGGAGTTGCCTACTTCCGATTTAAACAGAAACAGGACCCTAAATCAAGTTAGGGTGTTCTGTGTCTGATTAAATAGTAAATTAGCAAATCCTTGCCATCTGTTTCACTTTTAAAGAAGTTAAAACATCAGTGTTTTTTATTGGTTGTAACACCAAATGCATTATCATTTATTTTCAATGCAGTTAAAAAATATTAATAAAGTTAATAAGTGAGTTTGTAAGTAATTCATGAGGTCAGTGTAAGCAGAGGGGTTATGATGCGTTATGTTAGCTTTGTTTTGCCTCATAGATATGTAAGCAACACCTTTGACAATATGCTGTTTAACAAAACACCACCACCAACCACAGTGTTCAAGGTTGCCTTTCACACAGTATCAGTGTATACTAATGGCTGCATTCATCACAATGGCAGATTGTCTGTTATAGGTGTTTGATTGTCCAGGTGTCTGAGCAGCTCAGAACCTGGTGTAAATTTGTTTGACTTGCTTTTTCTTTTTTAACACTCTTCTTTCTCCTCTAGACTCTACAGGGCCGATGAGTGCAGCCCACACACATCCTCCTTCTATGGGTAGCATGGTGGGCCACCCGTCAGTCATCAGCACCTCGAGGCCCTTGCCATCTCCCATGTCCACCTTGGGCTCACCAATGAATGGACTTGCATCTCCTTATTCTGTCATCACATCGTCTCTGGGATCGCCCTCTGTATCGCTGCCGTCTACTCCCAACATGAACTTTGGACCACTCAGCAGTCCACAGGTAAGAATATATGTGGGTGTTTGATGGTTATTTGATAGCATCAGAGCGTCTAAAAATGGTTTCCCACTAGTAGCTTGAATTTACTGTATTTAGGATGTTTTTATTTGTAAACAAAATGTTCTAATATATCCTCCTGATTTTCATGTTTTCCTCGCCATGTATGTTCAAAGCTGCCTCTTCTGTGAAAAAAAAACTATTCAGAACAAAATTTAGAACCACTAGAAACTGTAGTTCAAAGAGCTGAAGAGTTCGAGTTACAGGCGGCAATTAAACTAACCCGCTACATGTGCACTGAACTCTCATGTTCATCGGTTGATCATGTGCCTTCCATTCTTGGAATCTTGTACAGATAGGAGGTTGAGCGTTAGGCATATCCACTGTGATTGAATCGCATATCTTGGCTTTGCTGTCTCCCCTACCCTTCAGTTGACCTTTAAACCCTTCTTCCTAAAGGTCATCTCTGAGTCCTGAATTACTACTCTCATGCAAGGGGACATGAAACCCAAAAGCACTATCGACCTTTTAATAGATAACTGGAGGACAGGGAAGACAGGCTGAAAGAAACCCAATTTTCCTGCTTTCTCCTTTTTCTGCTCGTCTGGCTTTGCTTATGCTGTTATTATAATACCAGAGCTGTGTGTGATCCTAATTTCTGTTTGAGGTTGAATCTTTTCAGGTTCAGGTTCAGGGACACCAGCTCACACAACACTGCAGTTCTTCATGTGGCCCAGTTGACCACTAGAAAGAGGCTAATAGAAATGCCTGAAGTGGTCAGTAGGATGAACTACAAACCCCATAAGGCTCAGTGCTTTTGACGATCAGCTGCACTTACAGAATAACACATTCTTACACCCATATGCCGCTTCAATGGCTGAATTGAGGCCAGGGCTGCAGGGCACAGGAGCCAATGATATATACTACTTCAGATCTGGCCCTGTAAGGAGAGTCTGGTTGATGTGGAACAATAATCTTTCCTCTACTTAACGAAACTATCATTTCCAATAATATACTGGACGATACTAACAATGTCACCCAGTAACCTGACATGTTTTTCATGGGAGAAATGGAGTTAAAGTGGGCTAAAAGCAACAGCATCTGTGAGTGGGTTTTACAATTATTTAACAAATCAAAAATATTAACAAAGTTAGTTGTGTTTTCTAAAACCCAAAAGCCTTGGAAATACAAGGTTTGTACCTATCAGAAGCTATAAGCAAATTTAAAGTTTTAGCTATACATACATCCTGATTATTGCTTTTGAGACTTATTTTGTACGTTACATGTAAAGTACTATTCTAAACATATATGTCACTGTGTAGTTCTGTTAATTAACGGGTTAATTGTGAGAATTACAAAATACTTATCCAGTTACTGTTGGATTTAGTTATAAAAGAAGCGCAGCAACAGAAGGTGCATTCTTTTGGTATGTGATAGTGTAGGCCAATAAAAGACAAAAGATGGAATATGTTGTTTATTTTACATAAGTATTTAAAATAACCTGGGCAAATTTGCTGGTCCTTCAAAAATGGTTCAAAACTAATTAATCAAACCTTTATGTCTTCAGTTTTTCCATTCAGTCTAAATACAAACAGCAAACAACAAATAATTCTGTGTGTACCACACTTATATGGCCCTAAGTAAGCAAAGGACAGAGTTCTCTGAGAAGCTCAGTAAGAAATACACCACACCAGCATGTTAAAGGTAAAAGCTTTAAGACCATCTCCAGGTAGATTCATATTTTTGTCACAACAAATTGCAACTATTATTAAAAAGTATAAAGTCTGTGGGACTGTAGCCAACTTCCCAGGATGTGGCTGCAAGAGAAAATGTAACCCTACGTTGATCAGAAGGATAGTTTTGAAATAGAGCCAAGGAAAACATCTAAAGGCTTCAGAGTCAAGGCATGTCACTTTCTGATTATCCCATCCACTGGCTTTCAAACAGCAATGGGGTGCGTGGAAGAAGACCCAGGAGAACTCTACTGTTTGAAGAACAGTGCCAGACTTAATATTCTTAAGATGCATTTTGACAACCCATGAAGTTTCTGGGAGAAAGGCCTGATGAGATAAAACAGGGATTTTTTTAACATAACATCAGTGACATGGAGTGTCAAATAGTGTTCATAGAGAGGAAAATTAAGCTTTCAAAAGGCTCCTCATGCTGAGTCTGGCATGGGGAGCCTTAAATCTGTGCAGGATACAATGAAGTTTCAAGACTATCAAGGCTTAAGGCTTTCTGGAGAGAAACATATTGCCAGTGTCAGAAAGGTCAGCTTCAGTCTCATCCTCCAACAGGATTTTGATCCAAAACACACAGCTAACAGCACCCATGAATGGCTAAAATGCAGTGTGAAGAGAGTACCCTCCAAACTTAACCCAAACTAAATTATTAAATCAGGAAGGGTTGAATAAAAAAATCTAAACCAGTCTTATTTGTTCTAAATACAAAACAAATAATCTCATTTTGTCAGTGAGGATCTTTTTTTTTTTTTTTTTTTTTTTTTTTTTAATCGAAAGGTACCAACAAATTTGTCCTTGTGTTATATAATTTACAACATCACATTGATTAATGGCTCTCAACAGTTTTGCCTCTGCCTATGAGTTTTTAGGTAATATGAGCTTCATATTTGTTTACATTTGGGGCTGGAACTAGTAGTTAATTTCATTAGCAGTTAATGAGTTAAAGATTTTAAAACCCAACAGATGATTAATGATTAAATCTCCCCATTCTGTTTTCATTTATAACCTCAACAGTAGCTTTAAAACTTATGTTAAATCTGTTAAATGTGTTGTACTTTTTTTTCCCTCCAACCTTAAACGTTCATTTTACAGATACAAGAGATTTGCACTTCACAGTGGAGCTCAGTAAAGGCTTAGATAAGCCATGCATTTATGAAGTGGAATGCTCTTCATACCATGTGCTGAATAAAGAATGTATGATGCATCAATAATCCATATGTAGTGCTTGTAGCCCTTTTCTGCAGCAGTTTGTTGGATGTTTAAAACATCATCTCATCTGAACAGGAGCTTAAAAAGACTTACTTTTTCAGTCTATGTGAAATTAATTATTTGTCACAACAATATTGTACACTGAAGAGGAATTGCTGCCCTCCACTGACTCACCGATGAGCGAGTATGTAGAGGCTGATGTCTCTTTTAAGTGTGAGTATCCACCTCTAGGCCATCCACAGTAGGAGAGGGTTGCCATCACATAGAAGCCATCGTATTCAGAGAAAACTAAAGAAAACTAACGAAGTGTCTTGCATCCTTTCCTCAGTTGTAATGTCCAAGTTCAACCTGCCATTGGAGGATATTCAGAGTACACATTGTAAATAAATGATAGGAAGAGCCTGAGGTGACTCTGGGAAGGATGTTCTATAAGCCACACTGCATCAAATATATAGGGCACGGGGGTGCATGTAGGTCACTCGTCACTCCAGCTGTTTTAAGAATGTTTGCACACAAACAAACAAAAATACAGGACACAAATATGCCGTCTACTTGGTTCTTATCAATGGGAGAGGCTCGTGATGATAAGGGGCAGAAAATATACTGAAGTCAAAGGAAATCTAACATTTTGCTCTGCCTTTAAGCTAATCCTCATGTAAAGGGCTTTAGTCCTGAGCGAGTCTGATGGGACTCAACAATGTCATATTGTAGCAAGAGTAATCAGTCACATTCATTTAAGTGTGAGTTATGAAAGTACCTTAGATATTACTGTAAATAGCTGATGAATTTTCCTATGACATTATTGGCAAATATAATTAAATTTACATTAATTTTAAGTTTATTATAGTTTATTGTGTATGTACATTTCCCTCATAATCACATGTGAGGCTCTTACATCAGTGGCCTCTGTTGCCGGCTTTGAGAACTGCACCAGCTGCACACGTTATTCTTCTCTTTTGCCTCCCTTGTCACCAAAGCCTGTATGACAAGCCTCACACAGAGGCCTCAGCCCTGCCCACTGACTGAGCATGTGATCATATGCTGAGACACTTTCACAACAAAGTGTGTGGGTGGGGAGAAAAGAAAATTATGATCTAGCGGAAGATGAAGTGAGAAAATAGGGGAAGGGAGAGAGTGTCATGAGGCTGCGGAACACTTTTAGCTTCCTCCGTACTTCCTCCTCTGCTCTGTTATGCTCAGATCTGGCCACCTCAGCTTAAACTCTTTGTTCTCTCTTCTGTCTTCCCATCATTCTCAGATGAACTCTATGAACAGTGTTAGCAGCTCGGAGGACATCAAGCCTCCACCAGGCCTACAGAATCTAGGAAACATCAACTACCAGTGTACAAGCCCAGGGGGAATGTCAAAGCACATCTGTGCCATTTGTGGGGATCGCTCCTCAGGTAATGTTGAAGGGTAAGGATGGATGGAGGATAAGGTCAGGCAGATATATTGACACCCCCACTCACTACAAATACACACACACACACACACCAATAATACACTGTAGAGCATTTAATCAGGTTTTTTTTTTTTTTTACTGTTGTCTTCCTTCTGCAAAAATCTCTATTTCATTGTCAGTATATTTATGATAGGAACATGTTTTCAGTCAAACCAAAGATGAATCCAAATAGAGATTTACAGGATTCCCTGTATTGGTGGCTGGAAGCAGGACTGATGTGGTGTGTGTTTATATTCCACAGGAAAGCACTATGGTGTGTACAGCTGCGAAGGCTGCAAGGGCTTCTTCAAGAGGACGGTCCGTAAAGATCTCACCTACACTTGTCGAGACAGCAAGGAGTGCCTGATTGACAAGCGCCAGCGAAACCGCTGCCAGTACTGTCGCTACCAGAAGTGCCTGGCCATGGGCATGAAAAGAGAAGGTGTGTTTGTGTGCGAGAACATCTTTCAAGCATTTACTTATAACTAGTAAATTGGATATTTTTATGTTTTAAATCATTAATTTAGTAAAAACCTTCTAGCAATCACTACTAGCCACCAAGGAGGGAATGTGTAGTTGTTTAGTTTGCAAACTGTAAACCTGAAAGTCTTTGTACTTGCTGACACAGGATGTCTCACAAGGGGTTTTTGACCTTAAATGTTTGTGTGCATATATAGCTGTGCAGGAAGAAAGGCAGCGTGGGAAGGAGCGTGGGGAGAATGAGGTGGAATCCACCAGCGGTTTCAATGAAGACATGCCTGTAGACAAAATCCTGGACGCTGAGTTAGCTGTGGAACCTAAAACAGAGACGTACAGCGAAGGCAGCCCCGGGAACTCTGTAAGGACCCCTGTCACTTAGCATGGTGTGGTCTAAACCCACAAACTACTCTTTGTTTTTATTGTGAGACTTGGCAGCCCCTAACAGACATCCTCCTACTATGTTCTTAAGAAGTACTGTGATGTTATGGTAATCTAATTGAAAACTTTGGCTTCAATTGAAGTAATTCTAAACTATTTTAAACTGAATAAATGGAGACTGATCAGTCAAAGTGAAAATAAGTACAAAAAAAAATCAGGTTTAATTGTTCGCTAATAAAAGATTAACATAAGCTCAGCAGCTTTGGGATTCATGAATCATAAACTTCAAACATGATCTATTGAAACAGTCACCAAGTATATAAAAATTAAGTTTCAGAATCTTAAGAAAAGCAGCAGTCCTCTAAAATGTTTGGGGTGTATCTGCTGAGGAATCCAATTGACAGGTCTCAGACCAGCTTAAAGAAATCGCTCTAACAAGTTAAATGGGGCACAGTTGATTTTAACTAAATCAAACTGTTTCAATGTGATACCACAAATGTTCACAATGAAATATTTGGCTACTCTCCAGCTTTAGACTAAGTTACCAAAATTGTTTAACCCATTAAAGCCTGAATTTATTTGCAATTACATAAAAACAAAATGAATACAGGAAAAAATCTGGAATCAAAAGAAAGAGACTGGAATAAGATAAAAATTAAATTTTTAATAAATTAATAACAATTAACAAATAAAGACAAATACATAAATATGAGCTAATAAAAGCAAATAAATAAATACAATAAATTTGTTAGATAAAAATAACTAAAATGTACGCAGGCAAGAAGGTTGATTCTGTAACTTAAATTCACACTGCAGTCATTTCTTGCCAAAGATATTGTTTAGCTATTGTTACGATGAGCTGGAGAGCCAGTTTGGATAAGACAAACTGTGTTAGCGGTGCATGTCTTAATCCTTGCTGTCTGCAGTGAAAGTTTTTCAAACTGCTTAATCAAAAACAAGGCAGGTATTAGTAGTGATCCTCGACTCTGTTATAGTAACTCTACAAAAATCAACAAAGCAAGCATCCGCTTACTCCTTTGGCACAGTTAACTCTATGCTGTGGTGTTTAATCATAACCAAATTAAAAATAGTGTGTAACTTACAAGTACACAAGTATGCAGACATGCAGTCCCTGTATGATACGGTTAACTTGGCAATTTAATCCAAGAAGGATTAATCTGATTTTCTAAGCTGGTGTATCTTCTCTAACATCTGTAGTTCCACATTTAAACTCTTAACCAACTAAATCTAGTTCTCCTTCATCTCCGAATTCCTCTGCAGTTTACTTAGGCAGCCTAAGTTCTGCAAAATCTAACATTCAAGAAAGACACATTTCTGTTGTAAAGGCAGAACAGACGCACAGCTAGATGGTATGGTTGGCTCAGTAGAGGCTAAATGCATCATAGTAGATCAATTTTTAATATTGCAGTGTTAGGGGCAGGGTCAGCATTCACCCACCCTAAGTACCCACTCACTGTCAGACCAGACTTGTAAATCTTGAACAGAAAATTGATTGAAAATTCCAAACAACACCCAATGCACAATTAGATTACAACATGGTTTCTCTGCCTTTTTAGAAAGAATTGTCAAACATATTTATTATGTTTTAATAGAAATCTTTTTTGTTTTGTGTCATTTGTCATTTGTAAGGCACGTTTGGATTTATACTGTAAGTTTTTTACAGTCCTGCACTCTGTCTGTCACTCAACATGTGAGATTCAAGACTGCTGCAGCTTTCACAACTCAGAATAAATTGCTGGTTATCCAAAAATAGCCACAGTTGCACCTGCTCACTGAATGTTGTAACAACGACTTGATGTCACTGAGGAAGCTTTACAGCACAGTTATTCACTGTATTGTTATGGCATTTCCCTCCTTATTCCTCTCCAGACCAATGACCCTGTCACCAATATCTGCCAAGCAGCAGACAAGCAGCTCTTCACCTTGGTTGAATGGGCCAAAAGAATCCCGCATTTCTCCGAACTCCCTCTGGATGACCAGGTCATCCTACTACGAGCAGGTAGGCACACAAACACAAGCTTGTGGATGCAGTATAAATGTATGTGTATAGAGAAAGGTTAATTATAAACACATGCAGCACATTATCCTGCAGGAATAAACAGGCCTTTCAATAACCCTGTGTCCTTATACTCATGTAGTATTGCTTCAGGGCACTTACTCATTCCCTGTCAGGCCATCTATTTAAGTATTTTACATTTGCTTAACACATTTTTGCCATCTAGTTTAATGGAGCAGTGAAACCAAATATAACTGCACTATTTGCCAAATCCCAACAGTGTGATTTGCAGCTGCACCAGCACTGACCTCTGCTGGTGAGAGATTTCATGCACATGCTTGAATGAGGGGGTCAAATCCAACCCAATAAGAGACTTGGCAGCAAAGTAGACAAGATTGACAAGTCACTGCAGATATTTAATAGTTCATTATACACATATATTTTTATTTCTGTCCAGGCTGGAATGAGCTGCTCATCGCCTCTTTCTCACACCGCTCAGTCACAGTTAAAGATGGCATCCTGTTAGCAACAGGTCTGCATGTCCATAGAAGCAGCGCCCACAGTGCTGGAGTGGGATCCATCTTTGACAGGTATGAAGTATCAAAGATGAGTCAAGAGTCAAAGAAAAAACGCTAAAATTGGGTTTACATGGTCTCTTCTTGTTAGATGTGGGTAGTAAAAAGGTTTGAATCATATGATTTATAGTCTTTTATCAGTGACTCAGAAGATTTATGAAATTTTGTAAATGTAGAAGTAAATTTCCATTTTTTTATGTATTCTTAAGTATGTTGCCACTATATATATATACAAAATGCATATTAAATCTTCAAACTAATCATTTGAGGTTATCAGCCAGAGATGGGGACTCGAGTCTGGGACTCAGACTTAAGTTGCACTTGTGCCAGTGACTTGAGACTAGACTTGGACTCACACTCAAAAGACGTGAGACTCGACTCAGACTCGCGATTTGAGACTCATGAGCAATCTTTTTTATTTTATTTTATTTTATTTTTTCCATGATCTTCTCTCTGTCTGCTGTCATTTCCCAAGACGTAACACCAATGGCACACAGATGCATCTGCAGTGCACACGCAATCACAGCACAGGTGTTGTTGTTGTTGCTACAGCGCCGTTGCAACTTTTGGGTATTAAAAACTTAATAAGAAGGGACCAATATAAGAGCAGCAAACTGGAATGTCTGTGGTATAAAAATCCAGGATGCTGGAGTATTGGATTTATTAAATTTTTTAAAAGTTTAAAGTTAATATTTTCTGTACTCATCTCAAGCTATTTTAAAAATGAAGATTTTTCTGATGCACTACTGCAGGGATCACCATCTGTGGACCTTGAGTCATATTATTTATAGGTCATTAAGAGGCCTGTGCAGAACTTGACAACAAGCTGTCATGTGGATCAGGTGTGTTGTGCAGGGAAATGTGTAAAACCTGCAGGACAGTTGGTGATCCTGCATTTATACACGGCGTACTGACCCTCCTTTCTACATTCAGGGAAATAAATGCTATGAATTGCAGTATTTGTATTTTAAACAGATAGATTTTGGTTCACATTAAAAACTCTTGGATGTATTATGTTAAGAGAATATTTACTAATCTGAATAAATTTTCATGTATATCTCAAGATTTTCGGAATTCAGTAAAGCAAAGAAACTGTCCAGAGGAGACAGTGAATTTGTCAGTTTAAGCTAAAGATCAGTGCTGTTACAAAATGCTGGTAGATACAGGGTGAATACAGATTTTAAATTCCTTGAATATCATAATGCAGTCCTCTAAGCAGACCAGTGTCGCATGGCAGATTACTCATTACAACTAAAAGTGTTAACATCCAAAATAGAAGACATAATAAATACACTACTGTCAGCTACAAAAGCCTCATACATCCTTTTTGTTCATCTGTACATATTTTCCTGTTGTTCCTGGTGTGTATTTATGTGTGTGTTGACAGAGGGATTAAATCTTGTATACTTGTATACTTAGAATCATGCTGATAATGATGTCATGGTTTTGGTAAATAGGTTAAACCTTGAATCTTTAACTGGACTCAGAAGTGTCAGGAAAATGTAGGAAATTAAGTAGGAAATGAGAAGGTAATTCCCCTGCTCATGTGTTGATCTTGACTTTCTGCAGAGTCCTGACAGAGCTGGTTTCTAAAATGAAAGACATGCAGATGGACAAGACAGAGCTTGGATGTCTGCGAGCTATTGTCCTCTTCAACCCAGGTCAGTCTGGCTTTTACTCAAAAAGAACAGTTTCAGAAAATGTTCTCAGGTGGAGTAGATCCCACACCTTTTGATACTGATTTGTAAATGTGATTAGACAAATATTAAGCAGTGCAACAAAATCTTGTGATTATTTATTTATTGTTTTTTTTAAAACTTTGTTTCAGATGCAAAGGGTTTGTCAAACCCATCAGAAGTAGAGGGTCTAAGGGAAAAGGTCTATGCTTCGCTTGAGGCATATACAAAGCAAAAGTACCCAGACCAGCCCGGCAGGTAGGCATCGATCAGTTTTACACAACACTGTTTAATTACAGCTTGGGTTTCACAGAATGGTAAAAACTTATGTTACATGTGATGTTACTTGACTAGATTGTAGATTGTGTTTGTTACAGAATGTATTACGCAAGTCTTGAACCACTACTGGAAAGTTTTACTTCAAAACTTTCCAGTGGGGTTTTAAAGTGATCCTGAAAAATAGTTTCTTTAGACTTTCTGAAGATCTTTGAAAATATTCTTTAGCTTGGCTGCAATTACCACTGATCTATGAACAATCCAAAATAAATACGCACCTAACTCAAAGGATAAACCAGTGTTGTGTCTATACGTAACAGAAAATTTTAGCAAAGAATCTATTTTAAAGATGCTCTACAGAACTTTTGCATCCTCTATCGACAAATAATTGAGCATCCATCTTGGATTTGGATTCTCTGCCTGTACTGTGAGCTCTCTCTAGCTAGTAAAAGCTGATCTTATCTCTCTTTCTTTTCCTCTCTTCTTTCTTTGCATTTCTTTACTTAATCAGCTACAGTGGGCGTTCAAAACAGCCAGTGTGTTTATATCTGCTTGCTAGCATAAAGTGAAACTTGGTTGAAACATCACATGACGTCTCAGCCCCGGGATGCTGCTGGGGAGTTACAGCTCCAGAAAAGCACATAATTTATGTCACTGTACCATTAAACAAGTCAACACAAAGTTTTGGGGTCAGAAAGTTATGGATTATGTGTTTAAAGTCTACCTTTAGACACTATTTGTTGCAAATACACAATGAGTTTACCTTTCTATGGTTGCATCTACAAAAAAAAAAAAAACTAAACTAAAAACTTAAGATAAAACACTCAGATGTAAAATATTTTTGTGCACCAACAAGGTGATTCTTAGAGGCTCAACATGGTGTACAACATGTCATTAAAAATCTAAAGAAATTGGCAGATGAATACACACACATTTTATAGTGTTCCATTTTGTTTAGTAGGTTTGTTGTCCAGGTGAGAAAAAGAATAATTATAAATTTGTAATTTATGGTTTCCTTTTATGGATTAATAAATAATTTTTTCCATCTAATTTAATTGTAATTTCATTCAAAATAATTAATAAAACTAATATCCACAATTGTAAGCTGAAGCCAGGGTTGTAACAGTTCCAGCTCATATATGTGTCATTGTTTGCTTCTAGTTCTAATAAGAAAAAACAAACAAACATAAAAACAAACCAAAATATGAAAAGAAATATAACAAGAATCATTTACAGAAAATGCTTTGGTGACACATTGAATTAGATTTTAAAATTTGGAGGTGAATGATAATAACGTCGTGTTGACAAATGGGAGCACCTTTGGAAATGAGTAAGTCCCAGTTGACATCGCTGAACAAAATTTCTTCTCATCATTTGCAGGTTTGCCAAACTGCTGCTCCGCCTGCCTGCTCTACGCTCCATCGGCCTCAAGTGTCTAGAGCATCTCTTCTTCTTCAAGCTCATCGGGGACACGCCTATTGACACCTTCCTAATGGAGATGCTGGAGGCTCCGCATCAGATCACATGACACCTGTCTTCCCCTACCCCCTGTATATACTCCCATGTTATGAGCGATATGAAAATGGAATTAAAAAACGAAAAGAGACTCAATTGAAACTGTAAAACAGCATATTTTGTACCAAGCAAAAAATATATATTATTAAAAAAAGTGTTTTGTGGTTGTGGGGAAAGTACACTGTCAAAACAAATTCTTATAGAGTTGTTAACAGATTATGTAAATAGTTGATTTCAGGTTTTCATTTTAAAAGCAGCCCAATGCAATTTGAAAAGGAATCATATTTTATTCAAAGAGGAATTGTATAGAGACAGATACCATCTTTGCATTTCTTAAAAAACACATTTACAGATTCTTACAGAATAAAATAATTTAAAATGTGTGTTTATCTTATGATTTAATTGATATACTATCGTTGTTGCTGAAAACTTAGTGGAGACTGTTTGCTACTGGTATTTTTTTACCTCTTGTCCACTAGATGGCGACAGTGGACCATCACTTATGGAAAGATGCTTCCTCCCAACATTGTTCCAGTTGTTCCAGTTTGCCAGCGCTAAGTGACATCAGTGACCCCTTCACCTCATCACAAAGAAGATTTGTGTGCACTGCCCTTAAATATACAAATGTGGATCTCTGTTGCAAGAGTTGAATATGATTCTTCCAAATGATACTCCCTTCTTTTGTGTTTTGATTAGTATATCTGCACAAAATCTCACATGAGGGTTCAGCGTGAGAGTTTAACTTCAAAATTGATTTCTTAAGCACCTTTGCTTATCTTCAAAGTTACCACACCCAGGATTTTTCTCATAGAAGAAAGATGATTCATGATAACTTTATAGATTTGCAGTGAACCTTTTATGGAAGTGGGCAAATGGACCTAAATAATTTCAGTGTATCACTTCATACAGAATGTATCACACAGCTGCTGATCAACCATAAAATTAGGTGAAGCAAGCAACATTGATCATCCTTTCAAATACAATGCTCTGCTGGGAGACCAAACTCCACATACCTCAATCCGATCCAGCAGCTAAAGACTGCAGCTGTAACAACCCAAACTGTGGAGTCCCCACCCAAGATCTGCAGCCATCATCCTGGATACAGGCAAGAGCATCCCCAGAGGATCTGTGTCAGCACTGTTTTGGTTGGATTTGGTAAAACTATTAGGCTTGTGGTTATGATGTTGTGGCTGGTCTTTGTGGAATTATTTTGTTGCTGTTACTATCTCTTTTCATTCTCTTCTAATCACAATTTTGGTTCAAATTGCTTAGCTATAAATTTCATGCAATTTTTAGAAACGTAATAATTAATTCATTAGATAATAAATTTACCCAAAATCATACCCAAAATATTGCTAACGTTCAGTTATCTATTAAAACTCTTTTTAAAACATTTTCTTTGTGAGTTATGCACATTCGGTCTTTACAGCAGCCCAAATAATAAACTTTAAAATAAATAAATAATTATCATCCATTTATTCTTTTTTTTTTATACCGCTTAGTCCAATTCAGGCTCGCGGGGGACTGGAGCCCGTCCCAGCAATTAGCAGGGGAGATGCAGGGTACACCCTGGACAGGACTCCAGTCTATCGCGGGGGCCATAAATAATTTAGAAAAACAAATATAACCGTAGTTAAATCATATCAATTAAACAAGAGAAGAAAATAGTATCTGTGAAGTGAATATTTCTAAAACGAACTTTTAACCTTCTTTTCATCACGCGAGCACTGTAAAAAAAGAAAGAAAAAAAAGCGCGTGCAGCTGCTTTTGTGGCATTCCTCGTGGAGAGTGAAAGACAGATAGGCAGAGCCTCGGAGGGGGAGAGAAAGTGACAGAGGAGGGGGGAGACTGACTGAGAGAGAGGTAAGTTGCACCTGCACATGGTGGAAGTCTTTCTTCCTCCGTTCCGTTCAGTCCTAACGGGATAATTGATAGGCAGCCTGTTTGCTCAGTGCGCGTGGACGCGGAGAGGAGCGCGAGGAGAAACTGGGATGCGCTGCTGTGCTCCCAGCAGCAACTTTTGCAGCGGCTGCTTGAGCGTGGGAGATGTTGTGAGAAGAATAACCAGAATAGTTTTCTGTTTGGCCGGCGAGACTTTCATCAGCTTAAGTCTTGACTTTAAAAAGTTTATTTTGAAATCTCTTCTGTTTATTAACTCTCGGTCAAAACATATTTAGCAGTTTTCTTCAGCAAAATTGCAATGGATATCCCGGCTGCATCCTTAGGTAAGTGAACATACATGGTGACTACTTCTTATTTCGTAGCCTCATGTTAAAAATAAATAAATAAAATTTTCTTTAGCCTCAGTTTAAATGGAAGCATTTGATTTCTAGCATTACTTTTTGCAGCTGTTAACAAATGTCAAGCAAAATTAACTTCTCGCTTTTTAGTAAAACAGTTATGCCAAATATGCATTTTGCTTATGTTACATTAAAGAGGTGAACTCACATTTTAAAGTGTTCACCAAAAATACTTCAGTTTCACCACTTCACCTCCTAGCTGTACTTCAGCTGCACCCTCATGAGGTTAAAACGATGCTCATTAGACCATTTGCCCACTTTGCAGATGTGGACCGGAGCGCAGTGTGTGCCGGATGTCACCGCCTGATCAGAGACAGATTCCTGCTCAGAGTCAATGACGGACTCTGGCATGAGGTGTGTGTGCGGTGCGCAGCGTGCGGAGACGCACTCAGGACCTCCTGCTTCTTGCGGGACCGCAAACTTTACTGCAAGCGGGACTATGCTGAGTGAGTGCATGTGTTTCACTGTTTGCAATTGTGAAGGGAATAATTAAACTTCTTTTGAAAGATAAAACAAACTAAACTAGACTTAAGTTACTAGAGAGTTTATGCATATCACCTTAAAAATAAGTCAATTTCACAGAAAACCTATGAATACTACCATTTAAGGGCAATTACAGTCCATGTTCCATTTAAACACACATTTCTCCCATTTAAACAGGATTACAGACAATTTAATTTACTTTGAATATAGTTTTCTTTTCTATTTTATTTTCTTCTTTCTTTTATTTCTTTTTGGTCTGGTAACAAAAAATATTTGTGTATCATTAATCCAATTTTTACAACAGAACCCTTGTTCACATCTGACCTTGAACAAGAATGCATGTGTGTTTGTGTGTGTCAGAGAATGTCAAAGAAGCACACATCGATTTTTGTATATAACAAAGAGGGTTAAATGAATCTCTATATTATTAAATTCCTACAAGTGCATTTTAGATGACTCATGAGGAGTTGTGTGTTTACTGTATGAGCCTATATTGTGCACTGACTTAGGAAACTTGGCACAGTGCATCAACAGAACAAGGTGACTGAAGGAGGAACGGGTGGTGAGGGAGCTGGAATATAAAAAAGCTATTGTATGGTGTACATCTGTACATCCACACACCACACATGCACAGCAACGCGGTCACACCTTCACGCGCAACCAGGGGTAGAGCTCAACTGACACATTGTCAAAATGTGTTAAAATGCTGAGGCCCATTGGCGTGGCAACTGCAAGCTGGGGACAACATATGGTGTCCCCCTCATGCCCACCCCAAACTAAAAATAAAAAAAAAAACAACAACAAAAAGAAAACTCTACATTGTCTGGCTCCATCCTATTTGGCTACTGCCTCATCCTCAGTCTTGTCTACACAAGAGCCAAGACTAAACCCACACACCCTAAAAGGTAACAGCTCACATTATTTCTGAACAATTTAGTGGTGGTTGTTTTGCCAAGCAGGCAGGGAATCATTCCCCTTACTTTAAAAGTCTTACATTGAATGCCCAAGCATCCTAAAAGGAAAATATTCATACGAATTTTTAAGTGGATTACTTTTCTACTGTTGTTACTGATGTTTCAAATGATAAAAATCTGAGTTGATTCCAGTCAAAATGCAAATTCCCAAAACACTCACTGCAGATAACAGCACTATCTGGGTCAATGGAAGGAGCAAAGAGCAGGACTGAGAGGTAATTAGGAGAATAGAGCCATATGTCAGAAGGTCTGGTGAAACCAAAGCAACATTGTGGATGGTGTGAACTTATTTTGGGGGACATTGCGCTCCATGAGCCCTGGTGTTATGTGCAGTGGCATCTGGAAAGCTCTTCTCACTGCAGCTCCTGTGTTGAGCAATGGGACAACGCCCAGCCAACCGTGAGATATCTGACCTGACCAATTAGCAGGAGGCCTGGTGCCAAGGCTCCTCCTCTGAGCCTCCCCATTTTCTTCATCTTCCCTTCCCCCCCTGTCCTGTCTGGGTGGGTTCTGACACCCCAAACACTGGCATCACTTTTGTTTTAAATCTGTGCCAGGATATTTTTCTCACCAAACAAACTATGTCCAACCCCCCCACTCCCCCTTCTTTTGATGCAGAACTTGTGTGATTATTCCATACTGTGACAACATTTGTCTCTTACCACACGCTGTACCGTCTGTCTGGTTCATGCCTTGTTTTTACCTTTGCTTGTGTGGTCGAGTGCCAGCCAGACCACCGGGTTTGGAATGAACTATGAGACAACAATGCCAGCATTTTTAGCCATCAAAGCTTTTGAGTGCTGGATGCTTGTTTGAGGAGCTCTAACACAGAATGGAGTTAATGTTGTTCTTGTTTACTCGTTATATCATATTATTAGTTGAAATGTTGCATACATTGATACCAGAATAAGTAGACACAGTTAATTTATGGAATGAAGTCAATAAAAATGGAGTTAAACTGATGAAAGCCAATATTTGAATTTAACTGACCACAAACATTATTTAAAACCTGCAGGGGCATTTTACTATAAATAAATAAATAAAAAAAAATCTAAAAGTTTTGAGAAATTTGTAATATTGATAAATTAATATTATGGACTTATTTATTTAAATTTGTAGGCAATAAATTATAATAATTACTGAACCTAAATATCATAAAATAAAATAATCTTGTTAATCGCTGCAGGTAGAAAAACTTAGAGAAATTTCTTTAGTATTTTCAGTACTGACAAAACATTACACATACAGTAAACACACTTTATATTAATCAACCACAAGATGACATTACAATGTAAACTTTAGAGAAAAATGTTGAAAACTGAATTCAAATTATTTTTTTCTCCTTTTTTGTAGCTTCATGTCACAATCTGTTATGATACATTTCTTTTTTTGTTGTATGATTTTATTTATCTCTATTTGACTTCAAAATGATAGAAATTAACCTTAAAATTAAGGGATTTTTATACTCTTTGTAGGGCAAATTACATTTATGGACAAAACTGAATGAATTCGAATCATTGTCAGTATATATCATTGGTGTGAATTAACCTCACCTCAGCGATAACTGGAAGGGTTGAATGAATGTAGTTTTCCTCTAAGTTTAGTAGCCAAGTTAATCAAAAATACGTTTTAAAGTTAATCAATAATAAATAGAAATCTACTGAAATGACTGAATATGTTATTTAGTTTCTCTGATCTGTGCTGAGAAATAGTTTCCTCTTTCATTTGCTGATCTTACATAAACACTAGTATCCACTGTTCTGGAGTATCCTGGGGATTTTTAGAAGATGTAAATAGCTTACTCCTTAATTAAGACTAGAATTCTGTGGCTGTAACAACCTTATTCAAGTTATTGTAAATTTTCTGCTACATGTCTAAGAAGATTAGGAGAAAACAACACAAATGTTCAGACATAATAAAAATGCTTGAATGACTTTGTTTTAAGGCACCTGACCTACCTGTAGTTTTTATTTCCATGCAAACACCAAATCCAGAATTTGACCAAACCAGGACATTAATGTGGGTAAAATCTGTTCACAGGATTGATGCAAAATTGGGGGATTGAGGGATATGTTCGCTTTTTTGGGCTTGTAAAATCAGAAAAAGTTTGAGAAGCTATATATAAATGTAAAGAAAATAAACATTTCTGTACTTGTGTGACCTGTATAAGCCACATATAATAGACTGTAGTATCATTTTATAAACCAGATGACTGTCAGGTAATGTGATGTTCAGGGTTGGTTGGACTGTCGGTAGATTTAGATTGGCTAAACGGTTCAGTGGATAGGTGGACTGGACAGCAGATTGGCCGTCAGATAAGTGGGGTGACAAGTGGTGCATTTGACCCCAAGATGTGTATTTGATATGCAGCCTCTGTTGGTGAGTGTGTTCAGCAAAGGATCCAGGTTAACCTGATCCAGAAACAGGATCTGTTGCTCTGCTTGTCCTCCAGACCAGCAGTCTGTTCTGTTTGCCTGACTGCCAAAGGTCAGCTCTGAAGTCAGGGCAAGAACAATGAGAGAGGAGGGCTGTGAAGGAAAGTGTTGGTTTGTGTGGGTGAACATTTTTTGCTAAACACTCAACTTGTTAGTGCATCCACCTTAAGAGTTCACCATGTCAGTGTGAAGGAGTGCGAGATTTGCTGACTTATTTCTCTGCAATGATCCTGTCGCTAATTGCCATGTCTAAATCCAGCATGACTGAGTGTTCCCGCTCTCGTAGCAGAGCCGCTGAGCCAATGATGTGAACGGAAACTCTGAAATATTAAACACATTGAGTTGCTCCATAAGTATTGGAGGTACTCTTACCTTTGCATTAACGACTCTTAGGAGAACTGGGGCTAATAAGGCGAACTGAACAGCGAGTATAATGGAACAGCAGTTCTCGAAACACAAATTATCTCAAAACACTAATGCCTATAGTTTGCTCTCAGCTGACATATAGCATTAACTTCACTTTAAGATATCAAATAAAGCACTTTGCGGTATCACAGAGAAACATTTGGAGTATATCTTCAGCCACACTTTCTTTGAAATATTTGGTTGATGCATCTTGTGTTGCCACAGGAATGTGCATACCACTGCCGGTATGTTGGCCATATTGGAGCACATACCGCTGAGGCTGTGGGGCAGACAACTCTGATGGGTCAAGCTGTCCGACTGGCCCTCGTGAGATTCTGGGAATGGGCTTTACCGTTTCCATAGTGACTTCAGAGCCACAATAAGAGGTCTCTGCAATGTTTGGCTTTAGGATGTTGCACGTCTTGACAGGAATCTCTTCACAGAGGTGTTTTCTTTATGTTCAGTTTGAGCTTTGTTTGTTTGTAAATATTGTGCAAAATTTGCATTTTAACTGTATCCAAAAGGAAGTCTAATGCAATTCTTGGTTTATTTGAAGCAAGTTACTTTTTTCTTCATCATTTTTTAAATCTTGAATTATTTTGTCTAATTTTTGTGAACTATTATTAAATTTTGGGAATGGTGAAATGCTTCAAAAAAGTATATAACCTTTACTTTACCACTAATCAGTTTGCAACTGAAACACAGAGAAAATAAAATTACATCATGAGAATTATAAATGAAAAAATGCTGATTTTTAGCTGCATTTCTGTTATTCAGATGAAACTCACATAGGCGGCCACGGCAGGGATTATCCTAATTTTTCTGTAATCGTAAGAAGTATTTTTTGAAAACAACAAAAGAGGAAAAGCTGTCACTTTCTCATGCTTCTGTGCTGACTGTCCTGGTGACCCAGTCAGGCCTGGAGGCAAACAGCATCTTCAGGAATGATGACGCATCATCCTGCGTGACAGACCCAAAATGCAGTGGTGCCAGCCAGTGGACAATGGTCCTGCTGCTTGGGGGCCGGCTCTGTCTTTGTGCAATTCTGGTTAAGCAGACTTAAGGATAATTCCACGGATAATTCCTGGGCCCAGTGGCTCAGTCTCTCCCACCAGGAGATCTGATTCCCCCCCTCTGCCTGGAGCCATGGCCTGCCGAGAGCCTTTCTCTTGCGTCCCCAGGAGCGCGGCCTCGGACACGGCAGCCGGAGCCACGGCAACAGTCTCTGGGACTAAGCCCACCAGTCCTGGTTGCCAGGCGCTAAAATACACACCGACATGCTAAGGGTATGCGCCTGAGTGGTCTGGGCTGGAGGAGGAGGAGGAGGAAAGGGGAGAAGTCAGGCTGGCACTTGTTTTGAGTGACAGCTCGACTCAGCAACATTCCCTATGTCTACAGAAATTTTTTTTTTCTGAAGTCCAGTTTGACAAAGGTGTAAGCGGTCCTCAATAATTTAAATCAAACAAAAGCATCATTCAGTTATTTACTAAGTTCTCACAAAATCTTTTTGTACCCATCCTTCCCTCCAGTTTATTCGCAGTGCGTTGTAGGGGCTGTGCAGAAGCCATCTCACCTGCGGAGCTGGTGATGCGTGCAGGGGACGCTGTGTTCCACCTACGCTGCTTCACCTGCAGTGTTTGTTCCTGCCGCTTGCAGACTGGAGACCGTTGCGTCCTCAGGGAGGGACAGTTATTATGTGCTAGAGAGGACTACCACCAGTGTCTGACCAGTCCTGCATCTTCTGACACAGGTTTGTGTATGCTTTAATGTTGCTATTTGTTAATAATTAATGTGTTCTTTGACAGTTGCAAAAGGTTACTTCTGTGTTTTTGTATGAGGTCTTACACTAACTGCACTATCTACAGAAGATGCCAACTGTAACAGCAGAAGTTTGCACAAGCAGATAACAGGGTTGTATAATAAGAGGAAAATGTCTTAATGCAGGGTACTTCATAGATTCCTGTTGGCCATCAATAACAAATGATCAAATCAATATAATGTTATGTGTTTAGTTCCTTCTTAATAGATCAGTTTAGGAATATTAAAGTTACATCACACATCATTCATAAATTTATGTGTAATTAAGTTAGCAGCATGTCAGTATGTTTTTTTCTTTATGTAGAGCTTTATTTACTTACTGTGTTGTGCATTATTACATCTGATAGTTTGAATTAATGTTTTACTGAAATCCAACTGATCTGGTTACAAATGCATTTAAGTATGAGCTTTTTCCTCATGTTACATTGATTATAATATGTCTTTGCATCTTGATTATTTTTTAGTGGTGTGTGACAGAAAGTCATGACACATGATGTGTAAATTCACATATAAAGCAGAGTCATAAAGTGTTTTGGCCAGCAGATTAAGCTCTGATGCAAAGCAATGTGTCTGCAAAACATGGTCGACTGCTGGTCCAGATCAGAATTAGAACAAAATTTTACTGTTGTGTCACTTTAGCAGAAAAACACAAGCTAAGGATATAACTAGCATTCAGCTTTTTAAAAGAGTTTTCCTGTGGTGGGAAAAATGTTTCTAAGCATTTGTCTTAGTCTTGAGACGGATGCTTTTTCAACCATTTTTTACTTGCTAGGTAAGAGTGATGATGATGAAGAGGAAGAGGAGAATTCTGGGAGGGCATCAGGCAGGCGTGGAAGAACAGATGATCTGGAGATCAAACGTCCCAAGAGACCTCGCACAATTCTGACCACTCAGCAAAGGCGCACATTTAAAGCATCCTTTGAGGTCTCATCTAAACCATGCCGAAAGGTAGAGACTGACTGTATTGTCATGTAGTGAGTGGATACAAACAGCTAAATTCTTTTTTTTCTACATCACAGCTTTTATCTCACATACAGTATGAAACTGGTTATTTATTGTATGCTCTCTTTGCATAGAGATGTTTTCTGTCTGCATTCTTACTATACCAACTTGTACAAACTATTTCTATTTTTGAAATATGTCTGCCTTTAAAATGATCATGCAATACCTCCAAAACTTTCTGTTATTTAGATGTTTTTATGACATTAATACATGAAAACCATTGTGTGTCATTTTCAAACAAACTGTCTCATTTCAAGTCAGCCCAGAAGCCTGATAAGATTTCATATAAATACTAAAAATGTGCTGTTAGAGAGTATGTGTAGGAATAACCTATAAATGACCTTGATCAGTTCTTAAAGTATCTTAAAGTAAAAAATTCTAATTCAAATGTAATCTGTTCTTATAATCTTATACTCACTTTCTGAGGCAAATTGGCGACATGATATCAGTTTCATAACCTTCAAATGACTGCTTTCTCTTTCAATTCTACTTTTCTTTAAACCCTCCCTTTCTGCCTTCCCCTGTTCTCCTTTCTGTCCTCAATCTTAATCCAAGGTAAGAGAGACCTTGGCAGCAGAGACTGGTCTGAGTGTCCGGGTTGTGCAGGTCTGGTTCCAGAACCAAAGAGCCAAGGTACTGCACATTACACACACATACACACACCCCCACACACACAGTCACATGTCAGCTAATAAAATCAGTCTTTCTACACCATGTTTGTAAGCCAGAATGGAAATCTGCCTGGTTATCTCTTCATACAGGAAGCTGATGACATCTCACAGAAAGATCACTGTAGATTAAACCCAATATTTCCTCACAAAGTGGGCTCATGTGTGGTTTGTTTCCCTCCCTCACTGACAGAAGCCCTTTACCTCACCGTTGATACTTTGCAATTGAGTGAACATACTCACATGCCTGGGTGGCAGAGAGACTATGAGGATTCTTCTTCTTCTTTTTTTTTAATTAACTGATATGATATACAGACACAGCATTTTAATTTGTGGTGATACATGTTGTTTAGATGAAGAAGTTGGCCAGGAGGCAGCAGCAGCAGCAGGAGCAGCACCAGACTCAGGAGCAGTGTGAACATCCTTCACTTCACACAGGTATTAATAATGTTATTAATTGTGACTCTTTGCGTGTGCTCTGTTTTAAGATATGGCAGTTCCACAGTGGCAAAAAGTAGTTTTTCCAGGAAAAAAAATGCAATAAAAGAGGTTAACTTTGACTCAAAATTCAGAGGTGTGGGAATTTGCAGCAGAAAATCATCTAAGTCACAAGAAATGCAGGAGATTTTGACATAAAAGACTTGTATGAAGTCTAGCATGTGAGTTAACAGAGCCCCAAAAGAGGCTAAATAATTAACAGCAACAAAAATTGAACAAAAGCTCATCAGTATTGGACAACTTGAAGTGAGATCTCCTGTTTGTTCTGTGCTTCACAGCGCCCTCCCGTGGTAGTTTGACCTCTGAGATGAAGCGCCTCGCACAGTCTCATGTTCATACTCAGCAGCAGCAGATGGGACTTACCACACTGGAGCAGCAGGACTGGGACACAGACCCCTTCAGACAGGGGCTGACCCCACCTCAGATGCCAGGGGACCACATGCATCCTTACGGTAAAGGACTTGACTGCAGTAAAGCTACAATGCAGAATTATTATTTTGTGATCTGTAAAATAAAAACAAAATAAGTAAAGAATTGTGAGTAACTTGCACTGTTTTACTGCAATGAAAATGTAATTTATGGAAGTGGTAAATTTCATCTCTGCATTATGACTATTTTTTGTTTTGGATTACTCTTCCACTCTAAAACTGGTTTAACTTCTCTTTTTTGTGTGAGGTCAGAAAAAAATCTTCCACTGAGAAATAGGGAGGTGTGGTTCTAAAAAACACTTAAATATAAATAGAAAATGACTTAAAATAATAATAATAAAAAATAATGATAATAAAAAAACTTTCATTCCAACTGTCCAACACAAAAAAACAAAAAAACAAATATATTGAAAATAAAAATACCATATAAAAATGTCAGGAAAATGTAGTAAAAATGCACTGTTTGTGTATTTTTTTTCTTTTTCTTACTAATGTCTCTGCTTTACATCAACAGCTACTACACACAGATTTAATCCAAACTGATTAAAGCCAAATTAGTAAAACAGTGGCTGGGACATTGTGATTCATTAGGTTTCTGTGTGGATCAAGCTCAGAAACACCAGATCCCACATCTCACTCCTTAAAAACAGGATTAGAACATTTTAATCTTAAAAACACAAACCAGACAGGACTAAAACAAAGCTGTACTCCTAATGTTGAATAAATTCAACTTTGTGTATAAAATCTGAAGTACAACACAACTGACAATGATCAATGACATGAATTTTGCAGGTTTTAAAGGTGGGAACATATATGGGAGCATGGATGGTGACCTTCTCTGTCATGTAGCTGACAGCGACTGCCTCTCTCTTGGTGACTCCTCTCCACTCACTCCCATTGACCGCCTCTACTCCATGCAAGACTCATACTTCACCTCCTGAGGATGGAGATCTGACTCAGTGAGAAGCTGTGCATCTCTCTCACTCTGCAAAGCACTCTGGATACATCTTTCTTCTCCAAAGTGTATGGGCATTTAATTAAGTGGATGTAAACTATGGGAAATGGACAGGAGTATACTGTGGTGCAATATACCATATTCACCTCCTAACAAATAATTGTTACAGTACTGCCTCTATTGTGTTCTTGTCCCTCTGTACAGCACAAGCTCTTAAAAGGGTTTAATTTGTGCATGCCTACTGTTAAATCTCTCTAGATTATGAGAATTTAATTGCATCTACTCATGTAAATAGCTCTTTGGGTGTGTATTTGTATTTATTCTCAATGCGTGTATGATTCTTTTTTTCTTTTTTTCTTTTTTGAATGAAGAGTGATGAAAATAATAAATATGAATCTGTGAAGTGAGTAGGCTCAGGCTAATTTCTTGGTGAGAAGATGGACTATTCAGACTGAGGTTTAGATAGAGGTCAGTCCATCCTCAGCCCTTATCAGTCCCATCTAGGTGACAGGTCAGAGAGACATCTTCCCCTGGCTGCTGGATGGATCATCAGATTGTAAAATGTTGGGCTATGACAGCCGTATGGGTCAGTGGCAGGTAAGCATCACATCCATGCCGCCTTCATCAACGCTCACATTGTGCTTCTCGCATTTTTCTGCCTTTTCCTTCCTCCAGTCAAAGAAGACTGGGGCGGAGGAGAAGGGGGGACCACCCAGGCGCTGTGCCCAGCTGGAATGTACCAAACCTGGGATGGGAGGTTGAGAAAACCCAGGGAGGGAGGGGAAGCTTCAGACAATGGAGGGGCTGAAAGCTGTGTCAGGGGAGAATGCCCAGGGTGACACCAAGATATGAAGCCCCACTGTATGGAGTGCCTCCTTGCCCCTGCCATGAACCCTCCCCCGTACCCATCTCATATTTCCCACTATGAAATCAGACCTTGCAGAGCCGAGAGCGCAAGTCAGTGATCAGGAACAATCTAACTGTCTGTCACCATAGTGTGCTACAGCCAACCAGAGCTAAAGAAGTGTGCAGCATAGAATACCTGTGTGTGTGTTTCTGTGAGTCCCTTTGTGTCTGTATCTGCTGGCATGCGCATATGTGCATGCTCATGTGTTAAGAGGATCAGCACTCTGCTGTAGGGACTACGATATCATAATGCATTTCCTTGTATCTTTAGGTAGATGAAGGGATGGAAAAACAGACTTAAATATCAGGAAAGAAGCCAAGCCGGTCACCTTTTCCCTTCTTGTGTGTGAGTGTGTCTGCAATTGGCATGCATATATGGCTGCCAGCAGCACTGGATGGGATGAGACAAAAAAAAAATCAGTGATCATACGGTCACAGCAGGTAGCAATAACCTCATTATTATTCTGATGGTAGCCAAACAGTTTCCTGTCAACAGTCGGTTATTTATTGCACCCCTCATGCCAACCACCGGCCACAAACCCTCTGTCTTTTAACTGCTATAATTGGCTTCATGCTGCTGCAGTACCAAGACAGATGCACACACTTTGCCCAGGGTACTCCAAGGGGCCTATTGCAGCACATATAAAGGTGTGAGGGTATAGTATTAGTGCAAACAGACAAGAACGATTACATTTTCTTGTATTTCAGGCAGCCATTAAATGCAAATTTACTTTTGAATAGTGATTTCAATCTGTTTATTGTTTAGAAATCAAAATATGAAACATATTCTGATATTCAATCAGCTCTCAGAGCCCAGAGTGCTCTGAAAGCTGAGACCAATGATAGATCACCTCTACTCTTTGACATTAGATTTCTGGTCACTAAATAAACTAGAATGACACCTTATGATGAGATTTTGCTCCTCTTCTTCAGTTGATCTGGCTAATCAGAGCTGCTGTTGAGGGACGGCACCTGCAAGACAGGATCAGCCCATGTTGTGCTGAATGTCACTTCACTGGACAATTTCTTTTACTAAATGCTCGATTTGTTGCTGAGTGTGAATTTGTCATGATAAAGATAAAAAAAAAAGAAAATTAATAGTTTATTGAAAGTACTGTAATTTCTCCTTTTTCTATACTGCTTTTCCCAATTCAGGGTCACATGGAAGCTGGAGCCTAAGATTAGCAGGAGAGAGGCAGGGTTTACTGGACAGGTCGCCAGTCTATTGCAACGCCAACACAGAGTGACAAACATTCACGCTCACATTCACTCCTAAGGTCAATTTAGAATGATCAGTTAATCTAACATGCATGTTTTTGCATGGTGGGAGGAAGCTGGAATGCTCGGAGAGGACCCATGTGGGGAGAACATGCAAACTCCAAACAGAAAGGCCCCTGTTTGAACCCCTTCCAAGCCGAGACTTAAACCAGTGTGTAGTGTAATCTGTGATCTGTAATCTGTGGAATAAAGCTAAAGCTACACACAAACTTTATATATCATGCATGAAATATATATAATATGACAAGAATGACTGTCAATCGAAAGAAAGGGTTTGGAACAAGTATCATATAATAACCACCAAGTTTTTTGTTTTTACACAAACAGCAAGCATGATGTAAAATCTCTGAAAATAAGAACAAAAATCTGAATTCAAAAGCTGGATTTTCTCTGTTTCTTTCTTAATCAATAGGGATTTTTTTTTTCTTGTTTCCAGGTGGGTAGATTCTGGTTCAAATGGTCTGAATTTTCACACGTCTTTTCTAATTCTTTCTTTCTTTCTTCTCATCCAGAAACCTTCTGCACATTTAAAGTCAAAGTTTGAGCCATAAATAAAAAGATAGTAAGTGAGGTGCTCTGGCCAGTAGAGGGCATCAGTGTACAATAGATGATAACAAACTAAACATACTAAACTTTGTGTTATGTGAAAGTTATGAAGAGGGGCATCTTTTCTTCATTTGAGTCAAGATATGATGAATTAATGAAACTGATTATGATATGAACAGATGCCCCCTAACAGGGCAAATTCATGCTCCACGTAGATCAGAGCAAACAAAAGAAGACACAGACGGACAAATGTGATAAGATTTGTTAAAGCATCATCAAACACATGGCTTCTCAATGATCGGTATGGGCCAGTTGTTCAAAAGATTTAATTCAGATAAAGGCTATCTGAATTTGGAAATCCCATTTTTCACAGTGGAAGATCACGTAATCCATCTTACTTTTAACTCGGTTGTTTAAAGCAGCATTGGATTGGATCATCCTAATCTAGAATTAAGGTTTTCAAGAACCAAATTCGGATAACTAGAATTTAAAACGATGTGGGCTACCAGCTATGTAAAGAAGCCAATATGGGGTTACTTTAAGTGTTTTTCATCTTGAGACAAAACACAAAAATCATAAACATCCACTTCTGTTAATAATTTTATGATTTCTCATCTGAGTCACAACAAATATAAAACAAATTCGTTAACAGCTACATTGTGGATATTTTAGAAACGTCTTACATGAAAAAGGTGTGATGTCCCTCTCTGTGACAATGTTAATTAAGCACCTGAGCCCCATGGTGAGGAACCGGACTAACCTTTGGCACTCTTTCAGAATGAGGGACTGGATGTGTAGTGAGGGATGCAATTGTTAGAAATTATTTTTGACAGGTTCTTATCTGATTATTCAGTGATGAATTACAGGAAAATAGATTATTTTATTTGTGTTTTTTATTGAAGTTTGTTTGGGGGTTTATTTCATTGGGACAAGATCATGTTATGATATTATTTCTACTGTACTATGCTGACAGACTTAATAGGTAGTCTATACCTATCATCACTATAACGGTTAAGCAAGTCAAGTGCAAAATATAAGCATATGGACTGACTAAAAAGATACTATTATTTATTAAATTGGAGGTTTTACCACATTTTTTTTCCTGAAATCCACCTTGAAATTCAACCCCCCTCTTGGGATCAGGATAATCCTGTTTTCTTGGATCAAAGTTGTCCAAATCCTACTCAAAACTGAAGGCTCTAGATCACAACTAGGATTGGATTACATAATCCAATCTGATTTTAGAATTCTTCCTTACCTTTTGGACAACCCATTTTCAAGATTTGATCCAATCTGATAACTAAAATCTGATCAGATTATGTTTGAACAACGAGCCCTATATTTTCTTTCCAAAGGCACTGAAGAATAACTGTGCTCTGGTTCCTCAGAAAGCTAGTACCAGCCATCACATTCTGGATAAAATGCCTGGGACAGGATGATATGCACTGAAAATCAAAAGTAAAGTCTCCATGAGGATCAGAGCAAACTAAAAAGAATTATTTAAAGAGCTGAGAATGTTGTCTGGCAGTAGCTGGCAGTTATCCAAAGGAGAAATGTTTACACATTTCCAGTAACAGGAGAGACAATTAGGGGGTGTCAATAGTTTTATGAAACATGCCTGATTTAACTCGGTTTACAAACATTGTTTGACCATGAGGTGGCAGGGGCATGAATCATCATGCTGACAAATGGTCAAGTAAAACAGCACTGCCCTCCCCGTGTAATGTCACAATGTTGTTTGTCTACTGCAGTCATCAGTGAGTGTACAGAAAAGTGATGACAGCTGTGATTAGATATGATGAACAGTCTAGACAGGAGGCACCTTGTATCTTTCAAATGATTATTATTATTTAGTCATTGCTGGCATCTGGGTTGCAAAATGAAAAATACAGGAACAACTGAAATGACTGGACCCAGAGGGATAGAATTGGTGATAAAAACCTTGTTCCAGATCTGGCAAAGGTTTACTTAAGAACTTGTAAACTGGAAAACCAAAAACAATCTGTGTATTCAGCAGTTTAGGAATCTCTTAGTAGACCACATCAGTAGTGAGACAACGTCTGCCTCTTTAAAAAACCAGTTAGCTGAATCTCATTCCCTCTGGTCCCCTGTGATTAGCTCCATCACTTAGAGTAGGTGGAGGACTGTGACCTCGTCGCTTTGGGGGTTGGAAAATGGCGGGGTGCGACTAGTGGTTGCGAATCCTTGGTGGTTTCACGTGGTGCAATACTAGGCTGTTCTGCGATGGGGGTGGTTCTTGGTCTGGCCTTGTCAGGGGCTGTGGGATCCAGCAGTTGGGGTCACCTCATGGTGGGGGGTGAGACCACTGGTGGTGCCTAGGTTGGTGGGCATCGGCCTTGGGCCGGGTTATTCTCGGGCAGGCTGGGTGGGGGTTCTGGGGTCTGGTGCCGCCCCCCCCCCCCCCCCCCCCCCCCCCCCCCTTTGAGGTGGTGGGGTCTGTATGTGCCGGGGTCTGGGCCTGCCCGGATGTGCTACCATGGGGTGGGTTAGTGCATGCCCTGGTGTCTGGTTGCCTCCCTGGGACCCAGAGTATGGAGGGAGCTACCTCTGGGCTCTTGGGGCCCTGGACCCTTCTCTTGGTCCGCCCTGGATGGCTGGTCCCTGGCGGGTGCTGCTGCCCATCTTGGCCCACTGGGGCCTCTGCCCAAAGACCGCGGGGGGATCTGGTTGGGGCTCTCCTCTGCCACCCTCCAGGTGGGACTGGGGTCTTCTTCAGCAAGGGGTAGCTTGGGTTTGTGCTACGGGGTTGCTGCTGATGGCCCAGGTCTCTGGGCTGCCCTGGTCTGCCTCTAGCCTCCGTCGAGGCATGGTCGTATTAGCTTGATCTCACTCACCACTCCTCACAGATCACTCCTTATTCCTCATCCTCTGCATGCTGACACAGTCACCGAGTTGTCCAATGGGTTTATACACAAAGAAATATTTTTGTTTTTTTTTTCCTGGGAGTTTGCATTTGGTACTTAGCTCTGGTTTTCTGTAAAAACTGCAGGAAATTTGCTGGTGTGTACAAATGTAGCAGTTTGTCTGGTGATGGTTTGGATTAAAGGGTCGTTGCCAAATGATCTTACTTCAGTTTATTTACAGTCTTGGGAGTCAATAAAAATAAAAAAAAGTGATTAAACCATAAACGGTGCTCCTCCACTGCAGCTAGAACGGCGGTGTGTCCTCTCCGAGGCGCCCAGGCGCCTATGTCTCTGACCGCCGATGCTCCATTGCAGCCGCTTGCTACCAAAAAGACAAGAGGCACGAAGATACTGTTCATCCAGACGAGCAGCCCACCCGCACAGCAGTTACAGTGTGTCACGTCCCTGTACACTAATTTGTCAAGTGCGTTGCTCCATCTCTTAATTCCAGGCGGGGACTCCTCCTGCGTCACTCCACCCCTCAGTCGACTTGTACTGGCCAGATTCACCGCCGCTGACGCTACCCGCTTTCCGTCTATCTGGCTTCCGGGCGCCTTCACTGCCTTCTCCCTCCTGGGCGCCTCCGTTGTGTTCCGACCTCTGACCTCAGACCTCAGGCATCCTCTCTGTATTCTGACCTGCCTCATTCCACAAATGTCCCGCTTTTTATCTGATCGATCTCCCTTCAGCATCAAAGCAAGGTGGCTGCCAGGTGCTTGTTACTAATCAGCTGCTTTGCCAACTTTATACCCCAAACCAATCAAACAGCAAAGAAAAAAGTACAAACAACTATAACTATTCAAAGAAAAAAATTGGCCAAGCCTAATCAGTTAGTCTAGTTCTGTTTTACACCTTGATATTACAATTAATTTAAGTCTCTTTATGCAACTTCTACCAAATTAACCCCCCGCCCCAATACACACAAACACTCACAATACTTTTAAAATGACCTTAAAATGTATTTAACTCCATTTATTATAATTTCCACAGCAGTGTTTGCGTTTACATGGATATTTTTCTGGCAGAAAAGAAAAAATAATCACAGAAACATAATTTGTATCTAAGCAATATTTAAAATATAATCGCTATCCCTCAGCATACTTAGAGCTGAGTGATAGATGCTCAAACATTGACAGTGAGTGTTAAAATGCACAAATGAAGTTCTTATGAGTATTAATATGTGGATACAGTTTGAGTTTTATGGATATATTTTTTTTAAGATTAGTGAGTATTGAGGTGTCACTCATTTGTTTATACCCCCTGATGGACTTGTTGCATCCTCTGGTTGCCTATGAAAGACAAACAGATTGAGATTTAAGATTTTATAACATTGTTTAATACACAAGAAGACATACTGAGTAAAGGTGGAACTGCATGGGATATATGTTTAATACTCACTTTTCTCTGATAAGTTTCTGTTCTGTAAAAATGATTAGACTAACAGATCAGAGATTTTGTAATGGAATTATGCACATCATTTTATTTCTTTGAGATATAATTAAGAAACACTTACTTTTTCTGTGACTTATGCAGCAGAAACAGATGCAGTAACAGGAGGATAAAACTCCAGATCCTACTACAACCAGCAGAATCAGTTCATAGCCTGAGAAGATAAAATGCAGTCATGCAGCCTTTGACAGTGTGACTGATTCTCCTTATAATGTTAATATAGAATCAATTGCTTGTAGAAAATCAACAAAGACAGCACATTAAATGGCTGGCTGAGATTGGAAGTAGACTTTTTTTATTTATAATTATTTGAAATGTTACATACTTGCACAAACAGGTCTCGGGCCACTCCATTCCCAGTTAGCCCCATGGGTGCAGATCAGTTCTGATGAACCAACAATGAGGAAACCATGGCACTTGAACTGACATGTTGTGTTGAATATCCGACTTCCACTTGAACAGCTCACAAATCCGTTATCAGACTGAGATAGAGGAGGGCATTTCACAGCTGAGGGCACAAACAGGTTAAGCACCAATACAGTTATATAATATCTTAAGATAGCTTTGTATTGTAAAAATGAAAGGACAAAATGCTGAAACGTGCTTTTTAAATGTCATCCTCTGCACGGACTCAGGAAATAAAGAAAACAGATGCAGAGTAGGTCTGTGAACAATGTTAAGGTTTTAGAGTGGAAAGAGCTAGCAATAGGCATAAAATTTGAAAGTGGTTTTATTTATAAAAATATCTACCACAGTCTGGCTCTTCAGTTTGATTAATTAAAAACCCTGCTGAGCATGTTTCCTTCATATTGTCTGATGTACCTTAAATCACTGAAAATCTTTCTTGCTCTTTTCTAATGCCACAGCTGCCCCACATAATTTTATTTCACTGCACCTAGTACAATGAAAAATAAAAACAAAAAAACTGTCAAGATCTTTCTTCTCACCTGTTTGGCACCTATTGCCTTCAAAACCAGGTTCACAGAGGCAGGTTGTGTTGCCTATGGTCTCCTGGCATCTTCCTCTTTCACATGATGTTGAATTGCATTGGGCTGCAAAGAAAAGAAAAAAAAAAAAAACTTTTTAAAGCAAAGCACTGCTACTTTTCTGTGGACAAACAATTGGTTGACTTATTAAAACAATCATCTTTACATACCTTTAAAACAAACTGCCTGTTTTTTATTGGAGCATTTCTCATCATTCCACTTCCCTCGGTTTGGTCCTGTGTTGACGTAGATCTCTACACAAAACTCTGTCACGTGATTGTTGTTCGGCTCATTTAGGGCCCATGAATGTTCACCAACCCATGTGCTGTTATTCCCAACCCATGTCCAAGGCTCATTCAGTTGTTTTTTGGTGATTCCAATCCAGTAATATGGGCTTCCAGTTTTATTTGGCAGCAGGGAGACTATATAGTCATTCTCTAGCTGGTTTTGAATCACCACCATGTCTGTAAAATTGGTCTGGCACAACTCTCTGGCTTTGGTCCAGTTCAGTGCTTCCTCTGAGAAATGATATGTCCAACTCAAGGTAGTTTCAGTTAAGAAGCAACCTAAAAAAGTTCAGAAGAGCAAGTGTAAAAATTCATTCATTTCCCATGTCAGCAAATCCTCAACCAACAATAACACATTTTGCATTGTGTTAAAACTCAAAACCCACCAAGGATAAGAATTACAGTCCACTTCATTTTCAGTGAGCAACTGGTTGCATGTTTTAAGAAAAAAAAAGGAAAAGGGTTACTTTATAAGACTATCATTTTACAATATTATGATAAGAGTGTCTTACTTACCCAAAATTGTTAGATTTAAAAGAAAAAAAATCAGCTTTAGTTAAACTCCTGTTTTTCTAATTGTGTCACACTTAAAATGTTGAAGCTCAGCAGTCCAATATAAACACTTTGTGGTTCAGTGCAGCTAGGAATCAAATGTCAAGCTTTTATGGTCTCTCTTTAGCAAGTTACTCCAACATTATCATAGAATACCTGGATGTTAGTGGCATAGGTTGAATAGAGGTGATGAATGATGAAAGATTTAAGGACAAACCTTTAGTGGAATTCCCCCATTTCTGATAAATGTTGATTCAGAGGCAGGCTTCTTTTATCTGAAAGAAAAAAAGTTTCATTTCACAGCACAGTAAAGATCTCTGTGGTATGATGAAACAAATGCAAGATAAAAATAAAAAAAATGAAAAAAAAAAAATGAATCAAAATAATGAAAAATGACTCATCATATTTTATATAGTCAAGGGTCAGTTTGTAGGAGCAAATGTATGATATTTTAAAGCATTACAGTGGGGTGCAGAAGTACGAAGAAGTATTAGGACCACATTAAGAAAAGTTTTTTTTCCAAGCTTTGAGAATACAAGTTGTAATGTTACGAGAATTAATTAATAATTTTATAAAAAAATAAAGTCTTAATATTACAAGGATAAAGTTGTAATAGTACGAGAATAAATTACTAGTTTGATGATAATGAAGTCATAATATTACAAGAATAAAGTCATAATTGTAGCAGTTTCAGCCATTTCGTTCTCCCCTAAAGCAACGATTTCCTGCAAGTCCGCCTGCTTCTTTCTGCAGAATAGATCTTTTCTTGCAGATTCTGTTCAAAGTCCTGATGCTAATGATAATGTGATGCTAATGTGCCAAAAGATGAAGTATCTCCTGGTTTGTGAAACCTGTGCTGAAGTACAGCTTCACAAAATGCTCAACCGCCCTCATTTTGACAACGTTCTTGTCTTCTTATTCTCAAAAAAGTAAGACTTCATTCTTTTAATATCACAACTTTATACTCATAAAATTACAACTTTATTCTCATAATATTAGGACTTTATTTTCAAAGTCTGTGAAAAATGATTTTTCTCAATGTGGCCCTAATACTCCATCATACAGAAGAATCATTAAAAACAACTTCAAAAGAAATAAAGTAGTTAGTTTTGTTTTTGTTCACCAGAAGAAAGTTCAGACACATGTACGTAGATGTTAAACAGAAGAGGCCCCAGGATGGAACCTTGGGGAACACCACATGTAATTCTTGTCTGCTCAGATGTAAAGTTACCTATTGAGACAAAGTACTTTCTGTTCTCTAAATAAATTTTAAACCAGTGTAGTGCAGCGCCAGAGAGGCCCACCCAGTTATCCAGTCGTTTAAGTAATATATTGTGGTCAGCTGTATCAAATGCAGCACTGAGGTCCAGTAAGACTAAGAGTGGCATTTTTTCATTGTCTGTATTCAAACATATGTCATTAATGACTTTGGTCAGAGCAATTTTAGTGCTGTGGTGCTGTCTAAAACCTGACTTGGAAGACATCATAGTTGTTTTGTGTTAAAAAGTCATTTAGCTGACGAAAAAAGTCTTTATCGATGATCTAACTTAGAAACAGAAGATTTGAGATTGCCCTGTAGTTGCTCATTTGTGTCTTGTAAGTAAAGAGTAAGGAACGTAAAAGCTGAACACTGCCTCTCCATGTTTAGTTATGACTCTAGGAACAGAAAGTAGATTTGACCCTGATGACCCGAGGAGGGATCTGGTTGGTTCATAACGAACCAGAGGATCCTGAATGGATTTTGGTCCTTAATGTAACTGCTAAAATTCAGGTCTGAGTCCATGACTACTCCCAGATTTCTGGTTTGGTTGTTGGTTTTAAACGTAGCTGTTAGAAGCAGAGTACTGAATCTTAATTTTTCTTCCTTGGCTCCAAAAACTATTATTTCAGTTTTGTCTTCATTTAACTAAAGGAATTTCTGCCATATCCAATCTTTATTTTGATCAATACATTTGATCAGAGTTTGGATATGACTATAGTCTACTGGTGAGATGGTTATGTAGATTTGTGTGTCATTAGCATCACTGTGGTAACATATTTAGTTATTTTTCATAATTTGAGCAAGTGGGAGCATGTAGATGATAAACAACAGTGGCCCCAAGATGGAACCTTGGGGAACTCCACAGGTTAATTAAGTTCACTCAGTTTTATTGTTACCTAAAGACACAAAGTAGTCACCGTCTTTTAAATAGAAGTCAAACCAATTAATTGTCATTTCAGAAAGTCCTACCCAACTTTTCAGCCAGTCTAGTAAGATGTTATAGTCCAACATGTGAAGTGCAGCACTGAGATCCAATAGTACCAGGATTAAAATGTTATCTCTGCTCAAGCAAGTGTCATTAAAGACCTTAGCTAGGCTTAGTGCTGTTTTGTAGCTGAAAACTAGCTGGAAGATATACCAATTTTTGCAGGCGTCAGCCTCAAATTTAAATTCTCCTACTCTTCTACCTGTTTATCTGTCTGACCTCTTGAAGCCTCATGTGTCCTCCAGATCACTCAGATCTGTTGATCACCTGCTTTATTATTGCATATCAAATGGGCAATTGCAAGCAAAGCCTTACACAAATCTGTTTGTCAACCGCTTAAATAAGTTTCTTTTGCTATTGGCTGTGTTTGGTGACACTGCCTCTCAGCATCCTGACATTTTCAAGAATAGACTTCAGTTATTTTTGCAGATAAGTAATACACAAAGAAAGCTTGTGTAGTCACCTTTGGCCTCATGAAACATCTACTTCTAACTTCATGAAAATGCTGACACACCAACTTCCATAAAATAATAAGGATGAACTCTAAACCAGATTATCTTAGTAATAAGATTCTTCCTTCCTTGCATGATTCTCATTGTGAACCTGTTTTGTGCTGACTTTTATAATGGATGGGGTGACATACACAGACCTTGGGTCTGGGCTGTTTTAGAAATATTTCCTCCTAGACTGCTGAAAAAACACAACTAAGAATTGCTGAGTGAACCGTCCTGACAGTCTTAAGCCATGAGCACAGCTGAAGCTACAGGTCTTTCCATAGTTGAATGTCATATCTGTATCATTCTCACATGTGACAATACCATTTTCTAGATCTTGGAGAGTAGAGCACTGGACAGCTGAAAAAATAGAGATTGGTTTTATTAAATAAGAATCATATAAATGTTGCAGTGGATTGGTATAGTTGAAACTGTAAAAGTAAGAACACAAAATATTATTTAAGTATATTATCTTACGGATGCAAGATGGTTGTGAGCTATTCCAGTTTCCTGATGATTCACACTGCAGAGTGTTAGACAGGGAATCATTCAGCTCATATCCTTGATCACAAGTGAAGATACAAGTGGACTGGTAGCTGAAAGAGCCCAAAGGATCAAAGCACTCAATGGATCCCCTTGGAGACTGGGACAGTTCTTGACACTGCACCACTGTTGAGAACAGGACAAAACATAAATTAGACCAGACTAAGCAGTTTGATAATAAAGTTTAGCTGCTCAAAGCATCACTTTAGATTAACATTGATGAATGTAACATGTCTTTATCTGCTGAGTAATTGCATATATCTAATATGTCTCAACTCACGTTTACACGTAGGAGGTGGCTCTGACCAGTTTCCAGTGGCAGTACATCTCAGAGGTCTTGGTACACTCAGCTGGTATCCTTCCTCACAGGAATACTGGCATGAGGAGTCATAGGTAAATTCCCCATAGGTATGAGTACAACTTAGATTTCCCTTATCTGGGATGATCAACTCATCTGCGCTACATTTAACAACTGTAAAAAGAAAACAGGGAACAACAATTAGATGTCAATTCTTGTAAGTGTAAAAAATGTCAGCTTAGTAAAAAGTTGTATCACCTTACCTTGCTCACACCTCTCTCCATAAAAACCAGGAACGCATTCACACTTGTGATTGTTGACGGTCTCGACACACTCTCCGTAGGCGCATGAGTCGTTCTTACAGGCAGCTGATGACAAGATTAAACACATTCAAATATTTTGCTATGTAAAGTTAAATTAAACTATAAAGACAATTCATTATTAGATTGTGAAATCAGTTGAGTGTTGGATAATTAGTAAGGGCATCAACTAAAAGTTTTCACCTGCATAACACAAAGCAGTCTTCTTCTTTCCACACCACTCATCATTCCATTTTCCTGTCTCCCGACTCCTTTTGATGTACATCTCCACACAATCCTCAGAATTCCCTGTGGTTGTGATCATGCCATTGTTTGGTTCATTTTTTGCCCAGTTGGTTGCTTCTTCTGTCAGAGCCTTGTTGGTACCAACCCAGGTCCAGATATCATCTATCTTACGAATCCCAATCCAGTAATGGTCCTGTTTCATGGGCAGCCAGCTGTTTAAGTGTTCGCATTCACTCAGATTTATTGTTACCTAAAAACACAAAGTAGTCACCGTCTTTTAAATAGAAGTCAAACCAATTAATTGTCATTTCAGAAAGTCCTACCCAACTTTTCAGCCAATCTAGTAAGATGTTATAGTCCAACATGTGAAGTGCAGCACTGAGATCCAATAGTACCAGGATTAAAATGTTATCTCTGCTCAAGCAAGTGTCATTAAAGACCTTAGCTAGGCTTAGTGCTGTTTTGTAGCTGAAAACTTGACTGGGAGATATACCATTTTTTGCAGGCGTCAGCCTCAAATTTAAATTCTCCTACTCTTCTACCTGTTTATCTGTCTGACCTCTTGAAGCCTCATGTGTCCTCCAGATCACTCAGATCTGTTGATCACCTGCTTTATTATTGCATATCAAAACTGCAATTGCAAGCACAGCCTTACACGAATCTGTTTGTCAACCGCTTAAATAAGTTTCTTTTGCTATTGGCTGTGTTTGGTGACACTGCCTCTCAGCATCCTGACATTTTCAAGAATAGACTTCAGTTATTTTTGCAGATAAGTAATACACAAAGAAAGCTTGTGTAGTCACCTTTGGCCTCATGAAACAAATATTTCTAACTTCATGAAAATGCTGACACACCGATGTCCCTAAAATAATAATGATGATCTCTAAACCAGATTATCTTAGTAATAGGATTCTTCCTTCCATGCATGATTCTCATTGTGAACCTGTTTTGTGCTGACTTTTATAATGGATGGGGTGACATACGCAGACCTTGGGTCTGGGCTGTTTTAGAAATATTTCCTTTTAGACTGCTGAAAAAACACAACTAAGAATTGTTGAGTGAACCGTCCTGACAGTCTTAACTTTGTTTTTTAACCTTTGCACCTAATGTGGGTGACATAAATGCTGTATTTTAAAAGATGTGATGCTGCAGCATGAATAATAAGAAAATTACATCTCTTATCATTTTTTATTCACCAGTGTTAATTAGTTTTGCAAATACAACATATCTCCTGCTACACAGATGTAGAGGTGTTTTGAGATTTAAAAATGAATATATAAAGACATTTAGCATTGACATACAAAATTAACAAATGTTACTATTAACTATTACATAAATAGCATATAAATACTGTTATCAGTTTAATGAAATTGTTCACAGCTTTTCAGTGACATTGAAATCCACACACTACTTAATACAACATTTACAGTAAGAATAAGTGAGTCAACTTTCCAGCATCTTAATAAAGATTTTAGAGCAATATGTTCAATGTATAACTCCCACTGGGAGGACATCTATAAGTGAACAGCAATCCATAGCAATCATGGAAATTCTTCATATATCCAGTAATAATGAGTCTAATCTTCTCTTTTCTATATGGGGCTTTCATTGCTGTTTTTGTACACCCGTGGATGTTTTATTTACAGCAAATCTATGTCAGAGCTGTTGCTGTAAAGGAAAATAAAAAAAGAGAGAAAAACATGAGTACTCCAACTCTATAAACTTTAAAAATGAAATGTTTGACTTAAAAGAAATTTGTGCTTATCTTACCTGTTCAACTCAAACTTTGATGTTCTCTTTCTCAGTTGTTTCAAGATCCATAAACTCATTAGCAGACCAGAGCCTAAGACAGAGCCCCCTGCTGCCACAATAGCAGTAGTGACATTACGAGATAAGACAGCTGTGGAAAAATAATGAAATTTTTTTTAAAAAGAATTGTATTTTTCACTTGTGTCAGTTGTTTTTAATTTTGATCCTATTTGGTATTAATTTTTTCTTTGTTTTACCTTGACAAGTGGGTTTCTTTCCAGACCAGCTGCCGTTATGAACACAGGTCAGCAGCTCATGTCCATCTAATGCAAAGTCTTGATCGCATGTGAATGAGCACTGTGAGCTGAAAACTGGCTCATGTTTTGAACAGGTCATGTTTCCATTTTCAGGAGCCTCAAGGTGTGGGCATCTTATAGCTGTCAGAAAGGACAGAGACATCTTAGTTTAGCAGCAAAAGTTACTGTCGCCAAGTTTTTTTTAAAACTGCAAATAAAATGCTGCAGCCCAACATGTCCACATAAATATGTTTCCTTACCACTGCAGATGGGCATTGCCTCACTCCACTGTCCATCCTCAGAACAGATAGTAGTGTTTGCTCCCTGCAGCTCAAAGCCTTGCTCACAGCTGAAGCTGCAAGTGTTTCCGTAGCTGAACTTCATCCCTGTGCCACCTTCACATTTGACAACTCCATTCTGTAGATCCTGGACAGCAGAGCACTGGACAGCTGCAAAACAGAGAGAGCAAAAAAGGTCAAGAGATAATTTTTTTCTAATTAAACCATTGTTTTATAAATAATACATTTATAAAATAAAATTTTAAGATTTTGAGGCTACAACATCTTGCCAGGTAAAAACATGAGAGCAACACTGTAAAAACGATTGTGATGAGTAAAAATGTTGGCACAGACTGATTAAAATATAGCCTTTCACACCTTTGCAAACAGGTAAGGCCTCACTCCACTGTCCATCTTCAGAGCAGATAGTGATGTGCGCTCCTTGCAGCTCAAAGCCTTGCTCACAGCTGAAGCTGCAAGTGTTTCCGTAGCTGAACTTCATCCCTGTGCCATCTTCACAATTGACAATGCCATTCTTTAGATCCTGGACAGCAGAGCACTGGACAGCTGCAAAACAGAGAGAGCAAAAAAGGTCAAGAGATAATTTTTTTCTAATTAAACCATTGTTTTATAAATAATACATTTATAAAATAAAATTTTAAGATTTTGAGGCTACAACATCTTGCCAGGTAAAAACATGAGAGCAACACTGTAAAAACGATTGTGATGAGTAAAAATGTTGGCACAGACTGATTAAAATATAGCCTTTCACACCTTTGCAAACAGGTAAGGCCTCACTCCACTGTCCATCTTCAGAGCAGATAGTGATGTGCGCTCCTTGCAGCTCAAAGCCTTGCTCACAGCTGAAGCTGCAAGTGTTTCCGTAGCTGAACTTCATCCCTGTGCCATCTTCACAATTGACAATGCCATTCTTTAGATCCTGGACAGCAGAGCACTGGACAGCTGCAAAACAGAGAGAGCAAAAGAGGTCAAGAGAGGATTTTTTTTTCTATTATAATTGAACCAATGTTTCATAAATGATACATTTATAAAATCAAAAAAAAAAAAAAATTTGAGATACAGGAGCCTAAAAAATCTTGCAAGGTGAAAACAAGATAGCACCCTTTGGAAAATAACTGAGGTGGGTAAACAGAGTTAGCACAGACACATCTAAACATAGCCTTACGCAAGTGATGGCTTGGACAGAAAAGTGCATCTTGCAAGGTGAAAACATAAGAGCAACACTGTAAAAATGACTGTGATGAGTAAAAAATGTTGGCACAGACTGATCCAATCATAGCCTTTCACACCTTTGCAGGTAGGTATGGCCTCACTCCACAGTCCATCTTCAGAACAGATAGTGATGTGCGCTCCTTGCAGCTCAAAGCCTGGCTCACAGCTGAAGCTGCAAGTGGAACTTGGTTTCAGTTCAGTTTGACGTTTGCCACAGTCTGTGATGAGGTGAGCTTCTCCTTCTGGATTCTGACAAGTGATGGCTTGGACAGGAAAGTGCAGAATGCAAATTTAGTGAAGGTCTTCTAAATTGGGTATAAAAAGATGGAGTTATATTTAAAACATTCTCTTACCTTCACATTGAGGCATCTGTTCACTCCACTCAGCAGCTGATGTGCATGTGACCCTGCTTGCTCCTGCCAGGCGATAGCCATGAGCACAGCTGAAGCTGCAGGTCTTTCCATAGCTGAATGTCATATCTGTATCATTCTCACATGTGACAATACCATTTTCTAGATCTTGGAGAGTAGAGCACTGGACAGCTGGAAAAAATAGAGATTGGTTTTATTAAATAAGAATCATATAAATGTTGCAGGGGATTGGTATAGTTGAAACTTTAAAAGTAAGAACACATAATATTATGTAAGTATATTGTCTTACGGATACAAGATGGTTGTGAGCTATTCCAGTTTCCTGATGATTCACACTGCAGAGTGTTAGACAGGGAATCATTCAGCTCATATCCTTGATCACAAGTGAAGATACAAGTGGACTGGTAGCTGAAAGAGCCCAAAGGATCAAAGCACTCAATGGATCCCCTTGGAGACTGGGACAGTTCTTGACACTGCACCACTGTTGAGAACAGGACAAAACATAAATTAGACCAGACTAAACAGTTTGATAATAAAGTTTAGCTGCTCAAAGCATCACTTTAGATTAACATTGATAAATGTAACATGTCTTTATCTGCTGAGTAATTGCATATATCTAATATGTCTCAACTCACGTTTACATGTAGGAGGTGGCTCTGACCAGTTTCCAGTGGCAGTACATCTCAGAGGTCTTGGTACACTCAGCTGGTATCCTTCCTCACAGGAATACTGGCATGAGGAGTCATAGGTAAATTCCCCATAGGTATGAGTACAACTTAGATTTCCCTTATCTGGGATGATCAACTCATCTGCGCTACATTTAACAACTGTAAAAAGAAAACAGGGAACAACAATTAGATGCCAATTCTTGTAAGTGTAAAAAATGTCAGCTTAGTAAAAAGTTGTATCACCTTACCTTGCTCACACCTCTCTCCATAAAAACCAGGAAAGCATTCACACTTGTGATTGTTGACGGTCTCGACACACTCTCCGTAGGCGCATGAGTCGTTCTTACAGGCAGCTGGTGACAAGATTAAACACATTCAAATATTTTGCTATGTAAAGTTAAATTAACCTATAAAGACAATTCATTATTAGATTGTGAAATCAGTAGAGTGTTGGATAATTAGTAAGGGCATCAACTAAAAGTTTTCACCTGCATAACACAAAGCAGTCTTCTTCTTTCCACACCACTCATCATTCCATTTTCCTGTCTCCCGACTCCTTTTGATGTACATCTCCACACAATCCTCAGAATTCCCTGTGGTTGTGATCATGCCATTGTTTGGTTCATTTTTTGCCCAGTTGGTTGCTTCTTCTGTCAGAGCCTTGTTGGTACCAACCCAGGTCCAGATATCATCTATCTTACGAATCCCAATCCAGTAATAGTCCTGTTTCATGGGCAGCCAGCTGTTCAGGTGCTCAATCTCCTTCTGGTTTTGAATTGCAACCATGTCTGTGTAGTGCTCTCTGCACCATGTTCTGGCTTCAGCCCAGTTCATCGTTGTGTCTGAGTAGAAGTAGGACCAGCACTCTACACTTGTCCACATGCACAGGACTGAGAAGAGGACAGAGATGCATATTAGATGGTGTCACAGTAAGAATGGTTTCCATTTGGTTAAAAATATGTTAGTTTAACTTATGCCTGCATTGGATTTACATACTTGAGTAAAGTAAGAACAAGCGGATCCATGAGACATAGCTCTTACATCCACTGAAAAATCCAAAGTTGAATTCCTGTAAAAATCAAAAAGAAAAAAGTAAATTGAAATGGATTAATATATTCTTTTTCATCATTAATGAGCCAAAAATGAACAGAAATGCATTTCAAGTGACATTTCTATACTCACCATTTCAAATTGTATGTATGATGAGCCTCAAAAGACTTGCAGTGCTTTAGTCTAAGTCTAAGGAGAAAATAATTCTAAATTTTATGTGCTAAGCATCCTCTTTTATACACATCTACGGCCGGATCCAGGTTTCCTGGAAACTTCTGGAAACTTCTGTCAGTCAGATATGCTGCTGGAATTTCCCAACTCACATCCCCTCCTCTACTTCCACACAAGACATTAAAGCTTTCTCGCGTTTAAAAAAACAGGGAAAGTGTGTGTGTGTGTGGGGGGGGGGGGGGGTTCAGCATTGTCTAACAACATCAGCTAGTTATATTTACTACTTTTACTTTCATTTTTTATTCCAATTTAATCAGCAACAAGGCAAATCGTGTTAAGTACAAGCTTATGCTTTCATTTGTAACTTGAATTTCTATAGTATAACACCACATCTCATAAAAAAGGTCTTATCCAAACCATTAAATACAGTTATTTATAACATGTTTATTTTACACACATGATTAAAACTCATGCAGGCTATTATTTAAAAATGGGGAGAAATTTGGCAGATGTAACCTGTGATGCTTTTGAACAGTTTGCACTAAATTAATATTTTATTCAGTTTTCTCTATTAAATACTAATGACTGTGGACTAAACAACGTCAACACCTCTATGGAAAATCATTTTCAAAATCAAGACAAGGCAGTTTACTTGTATAGCACATTTTATGCACAGGACAATTCAAAGTGCTTTACATAAAAGATTAAAGGTATTACAGTTATTAAGAAGTAGTAAAAGGAAGCAACAAATAGCAAAAACCACAATAAAATCATAAATTACATTAAAATAATTAAAAGTAAGATAAATTTAAAAAGTTACTATGCATGTTTCATGCATGGATGCATGAGAAAGTCATGGCCACTCACTCAGATTCATAGCTGCTGATTATAACAAAATAACTCCGGCCTTCTAAATAGGACCTGAACCAGTTAAGGACCGCTCCAGACAGTCCAACCCAGTTTTCCAGCCTGTGCAACAGGATTTTGTGATCTACAGTGTCAAACGCAGCACTGATCCAGCAGAACCAGGACTGATATTTGACCAGAATCAGTATTCAAACTAATGTCATTTAACACTTTGACCAGAGCTGTTTCAGAGCTGTGATGAGGTCGGAAGCCGGACTGAAATTTATCAAGATTTCCACTTTCATTTAAAAAGTCATTAAGCAGGTGAAATACAACTTTCTCAATAGTCTTGGATATAAAAGAGAGGTTAGAGACAGGTCTATAGTTGTTCATTATAGAGGCATCTAGAGTCCTTTTCTTTAGGAGTGGCTTAATAGCAGCTATCTTTAGTGACTTGGGAAAAATGACTGATGCCAGTGAGCTGTTAACTATCAGGAGGAGATCACTTTCTACTGAGGTAAAAACTGTTGTTAGGGTTAGGGTGGTATTTTTTGGATGGTATAATATCCAGAGTGCATGTTGTTTATTTCAAATGCCAAACTGTTTCTTATACGATTTTGAAATCAGTCATTTTAAACTGTGACAACTGTGATAACATCAGAATTATTTCCAGGTTTTAAACACAGAGTAGTTTCCTTGTTTGACCGTGTGGAATTAATATTTTGCCTAATTGTTAAAAAAGTTGGCAAATTGTTTACATTTCTCAGTGGAAAGGAGCTCTGAAATGAACTGTTTAGAAGGATTTGTAAGTTTTTCAATCATAGCAACAGAGTGTGGGACATGTTGACATTCTTGTTTATAATTTCAGTTAACTGGCCTTGCACAGCTCATTGTTATAGTTACGCAGGCTTTGTTTGTACAGCTCATAGTGAATTTTGAGGTTTATTTTTCCGTTTCCATTTCCGCTCAGTTTTTCTCCATGGTGTTTTCTGTTTGCTCAAGGTGCTCTTGATTCTTATCGGTGCAACAGCATCTATTACATTCAAGATTTTCAGATTGAAATGATCCAGGAGTTCATCAACTGACTCTGCACTGGTTGTTGGTAACATAGCTATGGCATCCACAAACTTGTTCTTTCATTAATGTACCTCTTCCTAACTGAGAAGCAGGTTGGTTGGACATTCTGAGTGATCAGTAAATCAAACAAAATACAAAAATGGTCAGACAAGGCCAAGTCAGTAACTGCAACAGAAGCAATGTCAACACCTTTTAAAATAACCAGGTCCAGAATGTGACCTTGAATGTGGGTCGGCTCTTTTACATGTTGCCACAAACCAAACATGTCCAATATGGAAGAAAATTCCTTGACATTACCATCCGTCATGTTATCTATGTGAATGTTAAAATCCCCAGTTAAGATGAAATGGTTAAAATTAGAGATAACTGACTATAACTCACAAAATTCATCAATAAAACTTGCACAGTGTCCTGGACGTCTGTAGATGATTAAAAAAAATAGGATTTTAAAACTAAGATATTTAAAAGAAGTAAAATCACCAAATGAAATCTCTTTACACTGGAATGAATCTTTAAATAAGGCAGCTTCTCCTCGCCCTTTCCTCCCATTTCGACATTTATTCAAAAAAATAAAATGAGGGGTGCTGTTTCATTAAGAACTGTAGCACTTGTGTCTTCTGTTAACCATGTTTCTGTCCGAAAAAGAAAATCTAAACTGTGAGAAATGATGAAGTCATTAACTAATAATGACTTGTTGGACAGAAATTTAATATTAGGTACAGCAGCTTTGTGAAGTTTACAGTTCTCTGTTGTATTCTGAGTTATACAAGGTACAGTTAACAGATTAGATCAATTCACCCCACAAGTTGACCGTGTTCGATTCCTTATTTTACTAACACAGGAACCCTACTGGGTCCAGGCTTGATCTCAGAACCTGAACGCATCATGGCATGTTATCTTTGTGAAATCTGCTGCTGCTCTGTAAACCTCCTGCATATCCTCCCATGCCCTGCTCTGCCAGGACAGATGATCTAAGAGGAGGATGAAGAGGGGGAGGAGAGGGAGCCCTGTGTTTCTTGGTAGATGGTGGTCACTGGGGTCCTGGCCGGGATAGAGACATCCTTTGAAGACCTTGTGTGATGTGGAGCAGAGGGTCTGGTGAGGGGTTAATCGCCTCTCTGCTGTGTCCTTCAATCTTATCCGTTTGCCTTCCCAACACCATGATGGAAGTATGCACTAAGTAATCTGCATCCAGTTAGATGTGGATGCACACCATCAGGTCTGAGTCACTCCTTACAATTCCAAAAGATATTAAAGTTATCAATGAACTTTACCCCATGGGCGACACATGCATTTGACAACCATGTGTTCAGGCCAAGAAGTCTACTGAAAAATTAAATTCCTTTGCCCGCAGTAGGAATGGGTCCTGAAATGTGAACATTATGTGCTCCATACTGACAGAGTCTCTCCAATAGCAGAGAAAAGTCTTTCTTCAGGATCTCGGAGCCAGTTTTCCTCCTCAGAATATCAAAAGACCCTGTGTGGACAATAATCTTCATACCATCTGGATGTGAAAACAGAATGGTCAGCAAGATCTCCATCAATTCCCTGACTGATGCATCAGAAAATGTTAGATTTTCCATCTTTGCCATTCTCACATGCTGTGTTATAGAGTCCCCAGTCAGAATTGTGTCTATTTTTTGTTTGTGTTGAGATGCTGATAGCTTCTCTAGTCCTCCTGTTTGTGAAATTTTGGCCTCTCCTCTTGGTTTGGTTAGCCCCAGGCTAAGTTTTAGGGCAATTTCTCAAGTTTTTATTAATCCTTGTATTATATTCATCATCTTTCAGTTTATTATGAGTTAACATATCATATTTATTATGCAGTGAGACTTCAGGTGGTGGAGTGAGTGCTGGAGCTTTAAATTTCCTGTTGGATTTATCTCTGCAACAACATCAGACCAGGCTCTGGCTGGGGTTGATGACTTTGGTGTGGTACCAACACTGTTCCAGTAAGGGAGATCAGTCTAACCATCCGGTTTGGGATTTTCCCCAGCTATTCCAGTGTCATTTGAACACATCCAAGGAAGTGTATCAGCCAGGTCTGTAGCAGGAGGCTCCACATCTGACATGCCTTCGTGTATGAAGATTTGACTTAGTCCATTTGACAACTCAGTAGCTTTTAAAGAAGCTGCATTAGAGTGAATAAATTCCTCATTCACACAAATGCATTGCAGCATTTAAATCCTCTTCTCCTGCTGTGTTATCCTCAAAGAAAGTTGCTCACACTCAGTGCAGCTCACTGATACTGCAGGGTTAGAAGACATCATTCCACAAGTTCTCAGATGATAGTCAACTAAATTTATCAAAAAATATTGTTCCAGTGATTTATAAGTGACCTGGAGTCCCTGTTCCTAAATTTCTTGCTGGTAAAGATAAGAAAATAAAAATAAATAGTTTTGGAGATTGTGTACGTTTTATTTAAATAACTGTTTATGTCCATGCCAGAGAAATTGTCTAGCAAAGCTTTGATATCCTGTTATCTGGTAAGACAGTATTTTAGCAACGTTTCAGTGCACCAGTGTCCCTTCTTGAGTTTTAGATGTTTTATTAACAACTGGGAGAAAATAACTAGAACTTAGCAGCCTTGAAGAAAGTTTCTTGTTGAACTGTTAAAAGGAAATTAGAAAAAATTCCTTTCATCCTCCTGAGCCTGTTTGATGATTCATTCATTCCAATACATATTAGTAGTAGTACAAAGTGTGCCAACAGACAATGCATGGATGGGAATATGGTTTTTATAAATGTCCAGTATGAGGGTGTGACTATTCAAAGAAGCAATATGAAGAGGGCATTTTTCATGAGTGTCTTTGGACAGGAAAGGTTTAATGTAATGCAGGAGCAGAGGCGCCTGCAATTTCACAAAGACAGTTCATATCCTTCCTGTTTGGCTCAAAGCACTGAACAGAAGCCACTACTCCTTGAAAACCTTGTAACCCCCACCTCTTTCCCAGAAAAGCAATATTAACTCTCTAATTATCCCTCGCAGAACAAAAGTTGGAATGCTTTTGTACATAAACAAAAATTAGAATTAAATGCACGTTTATGCATTCATTTGTCACTAATATTAGTCTTACTACATAAAACCATATTACACTGAAATGCCTAATACTGTCCATTGAGAACAGTTATTTATGACACTTGGTGTCTTTATTGAACATTCAGGACAAAAAAAAATCATGAATATATATATATATATATATATATAAAATGTAATTTAGCCTCTGATGCTTTTGAACTCTGCAGTGTACTGGTTATTCTGTTTTCTCTATTAATATCAGTGGCAGTGGGCTGAATAACAGAGAGACATGTTTAGTGCTATGCACGTCATTAAGGGGGCTTACCCTGAGCTTGGAACCTCATATACTCTGCCCTTTACTTGTGGAATTTACAATGTTCAGCCCCAGAAGCGTAGCAAAAATTCTGGGCACTACAGCACTTTTGCTGACTTTCTCATTTCCCCATATTAAAGGCTAATTCAGCATCCATCTTGCATTCTGCCTGTACTGTGAGCTCTCTCCAGCCAGTAAAAATCTGTCTTATCTCCACTCTTGTCTTATCTCATGTAGTGTCTCTTTCTCTCTCTTCCCTCTCTTTCTCTGATAATAATCAGCCACAGTACACACTCAAAACAGCCAGTGTGTTTATATTTGCTTGCTAGCGTGACGCGGTGCATAAAGCAAAACTCAGCTGCAACATTACGCGTCGTCCCGAAAGAAAAAGTTGTGAAATGCAGATTCTCAGCCTCAGCAACAGCTCCAGAAATGCACATAATAGATGTCATTGTACCAACAAATGAGCCATGAACGTGGAGATTTGTGCGATGCGAGTTGTTTCAGTTCAAAGACGCGAGATGACCTAAATGCAGGGGTGTTGCTTATGGTTGAATGACAACTTTTTTTAAACAGTCCTTTCCACCATACTGTTCACATTTCAACATCATAAAATCAGACCTAACAGATGACAAGTTAGTAATATATTAACATTTTTATGTGGTGGTATTACCACCACCATTGTTAGCTTTTTTGTTGTTGATGTATCTTGATCAGGAGATGTGGAAAAATTGTCTTTCAGGCAAAAACGTCTCTGGACGCTGACTTGAATAATAAAAAGAAGTTTATTACAAAAGTTCAGACATCAAAACAGATTTCTGCAGCAAAATCTGGAGGTCCCAAAGCCAGAACGAAGAACTAAAGACCTAATGTGTCATTCTGTCTTATATAGGGTTTAAACAAAGAAAATTCCTCAGTCCTGTGTCCTCCAATCATAGTTTGCCTATAGGATGCTCATTTGCATGGAATGCATGTTCTTGTGTCAATCCAGTCTGTTAGATACCTCATTGTTGTTTAAAATGAAAGATAATTACATGATTCTACTTAAATGCCATTCTTTCATAATACAATGCTGATACAGTGTAGCATGAACTTTTTGCAGATATGTAGCATAGAAACAAAGCATGTGTGGTTACCCAGCCTCATGTTCGTTCCGGTTCTGTGCTGATAAAAATGCTGACCCAGACTGAATTGATTTCTCTAAAATAATTTTAACGATCTGTAGATCAGAGGATGTCAGCAATAGGCTTCTTCCTTTTTGCATGCTTCTCATTGTAAATCATGTCAATCTTGTGCTGACCTTTATAGTGGCTGGCTGACGTACTTCACATTAAATTCTCCTACTCTTCTGCCTGTTTATCTGTCTGAGCTTATGAAGTCTTATGTGCCCTCCGGATCATTCAGATCTGTTGATCACCTGCCTTATTATTGCATATCAAATAAGCAATAGCAAGCACAGCATTAGATGAATTCCTTCACCTACTGCTTTTACTTCTTTTTTTTTTCTTTTTTCCCTGTTGGCTGTGTTTGGTGGCATTGCCTCTCAGCATCCCAACACTTTCAAGAATAGACTTCAGTTACTTTTGCAGATAAGTAATGCACAAACAAAGCTTGTGCGGTCACCTTTAGCCTCATGTAATATATTTTTCTAGCCATATGAAAATGCTGACATACTGATGTCTCTAAAATAATAATGATGATCTCTAAAACAGATTATCTTAGAAATAGGTTGTTTCCATCCTTGCACAATTCTCACTGTGAATCTAATCTGTTCTGTGCTGACCTCTATAATGGATGGGATGACATACACAGACCTTAGGTCTGGGCTATTTTAGAAATACTTCCTCCTAGACTGTTGATAAAACATAGCTTCTTGCAGTATGAGGAAAATGTGTGAAAATAGGTGATAAGTGAAGCAACATGACTGTCTGAACCTTGTTATTTGAACCTTTGCACATAATGTAAGTGGAAAAACAGCTGTTTCTTTAAAGTTGTGATGCTGCTGCATCAATAATAAGAAAAAGACATCATGTTTTTGTTTATTCAGCAGTGATTAGTTTTGCATATACAACACCTTCTGCCATGCAATGAATTTAAAGATTTATATGTAAAACAAAGGCAGGACTGCCTAACATACAAAATTAGCAACTATTATTCAAATAGCTTATAAATACTGTTATCAGTTTAATGAAACTGTTCACAGCTACTCACTGACACTGAAATCCACACACTACTTAATACAATATGCACAGTAAGCTTAAGTCATTAAGCTTTCCAGCATCTTAATAAAGATTTAGATATAAAACTCCCACTGGGAGGACATCTATGAGTGATTCCAAAAGCAATCATGGAAAATTATTCATATATTCAGTAATAATGAGTCTAATCTTCTCATTTCTATATGGAGCTTTCATCGCTGTTTTTGTACACCTGTAGAAGTTTTATTTACAGCAAATCTTTGTCAGAGTTGTTGCTGTAAAGGAAAATAAAAAAAGAGAGAAAAACATGAGTACTACAGCTCTATAAACTTTAAAAATGAAATGTTTGACTTAAAAGAAATTTGTGCTTATCTTACCTGTTCAACTCAAACTTTGATGTTCTCTTTCTCAGTTGTTTCAAGATCCATAAACTCATTAGCAGACCAGAGCCTAAGACAGAGCCCCCTGCTGCCACAATAGCAGTAGTGACATTATGAGATAAGACAGCTGTGGAAAAATAATGAAATTTTTTTAAAAAGAATTGTATTTTTCACTTGTGTCAGTTGTTTTTAATTTTGATCCTATTTGGTATTAATTTTTTCTTTGTTTTACCTTGACAGGTGGGTTTCTTTCCAGACCAGCTGCCGTTATGAACACAGGTCAGCAGCTCATGTCCATCTAATGCAAAGTCTTGATCGCATGTGAATGAGCACTGTGAGCTGAAAACTGGCTCATGTTTTGAACAGGTCATGTTTCCATTTTCAGGAGCCTCAAGGTGTGGGCATCTTATAGCTGTCAGAAAGGACAGAGATATCTTAGTTTAGCAGCAAAAGTTACTGTCGCCAAGTTTTGTACCATTTTGTACCACACCATTGTTTTATAAATAATACATATATAAAATAAAATTTTAAGATATTGGAGGCTACAACATCTTGCCAGGTAAAAACATGAGAGCAACACTGTAAAAACGATTGTGATGCAAAACAGAGAGCAAAAGATAATAAAGTTTAGCTGCTCAAAGCATCACTTTAGATTAACATTGATGAATGTAACATGTCTTTATCTGCTGAGTAATTGCATATATCTAATATGTCTCAACTCACGTTTACACGTAGGTGGTGGCTCTGACCAGTTTCCAGTGGCAGTACATCTCAGAGGTCTTGGTACACTCAGCTGGTATCCTTCCTCACAGGAATACTGGCATGAGGAGTCACAGGTAAATTCCCCATAGGTATGAGTACAACTTAGATTTCCCTTATCTGGGATGATCAACTCATCTGCGCTACATTTAACAACTGTAAAAAGAAAACAGGGAACAACAATTAGATGCCAATTCTTGTCAGTGTAAAAAATGTCAGCTTAGTAAAAAGTTGTATCACCTTACCTTGCTCACACCTCTCTCCATAAAAACCAGGAACGCATTCACACTTGTGATTGTTGACGGTCTCGACACACTCTCCGTAGGCGCATGAGTCGTTCTTACAGGCAGCTGATGAAAAGATTAAACACACTCATATATTTTGCTATGTAAAGTTAAATTAACCTATAAAGACAATTCATTATTAGATTGTGAAATCAGTAGAGTGTTGGATAATTAGTAAGGGCATCAACTAAAAGTTTTCACCTGCATAACACAAAGCAGTCTTCTTCTTTCCACACCACTCATCATTCCATTTTCCTGTCTCCCGACTCCTTTTGATGTACATCTCCACACAATCCTCAGAATTCCCTGTGGTTTCCCCATTCTTGCCATTATTTGGTTCATTTGTTGCCCAGTTGGTTGCTTCTTCTGTCAAAACCTTGTTGGTACCAACCCAGGTCCAGATATCATCTATCTTACGAATCCCAATCCAGTAATAGTCCTGTTTCATGGGCAGCCAGCTGTTCAGGTGCTCAATCTCCTTCTGGTTTTGAATTGCAACCATGTCTGTGTAGCGCGCTCTGCACCAGGTTCTGGATTCAGTCCAGTTCATCCTTGTGTCTGAGTAGAAGTAGGACCAGCACTCTACACTTGTCCACATGCACAGGACTGAGAAGAGGACAGAGATGCATATTAGATGGTGTCACAGTAAGGATGGTTTCCATTTGGTTAAAAATATGTTAGTTTAACTTATGCCTGCATTGGATTTACATACTTGAGTAAAGAAAGAACAAGCGGATCCATGAGACATAGCTCTTACATCCACCGGCCTGAATCAATCCAAAGTTGAATTCCTGTAAAAATCAAAAAGAAAAAAGTAAATAGAAATGGATTAATATCTTCTTATTCTTTAATAATGAACAGAAATACATTTCAAATGACAATCCTATATTCACCATTTCAAGTTTTATGTATGATGAGCCTCAAAAGACTTGTAGTGCTTTAGTCTGAGCGTCTCTGTGTGAAACGAGAAAATAATTTAGAGTTTTGTGTGCTGAGCATTCTCTTTATATACGCGTTTTTGGCCCATTCCAGGTTTCCTGAAAACTTCCATCACAGTTGGATTTGCTGCTGGAATTTCCCAACCCACATCCCCTCGTTTACTTAGCCAAAGGGCCCTGGCCTTTCTCTTTTATCGTAGGATAAATAAAAAACTAGAATGCATTGTCTGACAAAATGAATCTATTTGTTAACAAACTTTGTGTCATCCACAAAGTCGGAACAATTTTGCAGTTTATCTTTATTGGCAATGATGACCAGAACAATTAAACACATGCTTATGCATTCATTTGTCATTAAAAATGACAAATTTTCAGAAAAAAATTTGACATGTCCAGTATGAGGGTGCTTTACATCGCCGTGTCTCCTGATGACCATGAGCCAGTTAACGTCCTTTTAAACTGTATTTTAGATATTAAGTCATGAATGGCAGAGAACTTCTTACAGCTCAATCAGGACAAAACTGAAGTTTTAATTATCGGTCCTGAAGACAAGAGAGAGATCATTTCACCAAAACTACATAATTTTAATCCCTCTCAGTGTGTGAGAAATCTGGGTGTTCTTTTCAACTCTGAGCTTGATTTTATTCCACACATCAGAAATGTCACAAAGACAGGATTTTATCATCTTAAAAACATCGCCAGAGTCCGCCCATTTCTCTCTCTTGCCAGCACGGAGGTGCTGATGCATGCTTTTATTTTCAGTAGACAAGATTACTGTAATGTCCTGCTCTCTGGTCTTCCCAAAAAGTCCCTTTCGAACCTACAGCTACTTCAGAACTCGGCGGCACGGGTTCTGACGAGGACCAGAGGGTGGGAATACATTACACCAGTTTTAAAATCGCTGCATTGCCTCTCCGTGCGTTTCAGGATTGATTTTAAGTTTTTTTTAGTAGTTTATAAATGTCTTAATGGTCTTGGACCCTCTATCCGACTTGCTTTTAAATTATTAACCTTCGCGGACCCTGAGGTCCTCTGGTAGCGGTCTATTAGTTGTTCCAAGAATGAGGACCAAGACATATGGTGAGGCCTCTTTCCATTGTTACGGCCCTCGTCTGTGGAACAGCCTGCCGGAGAGCCTCAGGGCTGCAGAGACTGCTGATGTTTTTAAAAAGAGGCTTAAGACCTACCTTTTTAGCTTAGCTTTTAACTAATTTTTATTTGATCTTAACCTTTTAAATTTGTTTATCTTATTTTATTTTAATGTCATTTTACTCAGTTGTATTTATTTTAGTTATCTGTTTATTTATTTACTCTTAGCTTATTGTTTCTTAAGGTTATTTAATATTTATTTTTACTCCAGTGTTTTTCTCATGGGGATCCTCCATGCCGGGGGCTCTGCCTGCTCAGTCTGGGGTTGTTGCTGTGGCGATCGCCCCTGTCTGGGTGGCTGGGGCCCTATACTACAGCCTTATGGCTGTGGTGTGGGCCCCAGTCTGTCCTGATCAGGTGGTTGTCGTGATGGCAGCCTCTGTAGGACATGGGTTGACTGGCTCCTGGTGTGGATGGATCCTCATGATATTGTTTCCTCACAGCAGCAATATCAAGCCAGATGGTTTTCACTTCAAGTGTTTAATACTATTTTTGTACAGAGAAAGAAATGAAAGAGTCGTGTGCCAAATATGGGTTGGGGGTTGTTCGGGGGGGGGACTCTTGCAGCTTCAGCTGTGAGCCAGGCTTTGAGCTACAGGGAGCATGAAAAGTGCTTTATAAATAAAGTTTGATTTGATTTGATCATTGAAGAAGAAATACAAAGGTGGCTTTTTAAGGGACAGCCTTGGGACAGGAAAAGTTTAATGTAATGCAAGAAAAGAGGTGCCTGCCTCACTGCCGGCACTACTCTCAGGCGAACTGGGAAGCCCTTTTGTAAAAGCTAAAGGTCAAACATGCCAAGTAGGGGGCGCCAGCGTGTGAACGTCAGCATTAACCTGCACAAACGTCCTACAATGTTCGGTCCCTTTAAGACAGGAAGTGGAGGCCAAGTAAGGCTAGCTGTGAGAACGCTCCGATTTCTGTTGTCAGCAAACCGTTAATAGGTTGACGAGAAGGTCTCCTGCGGTTTGTGTTCAGCTACAGTCGCCATGGCCGAAAATCTTGCTAAAATCCAGGATGTAGAGATTGATCCTGAGGGAACTTTTAAATACATACTGGTCAGAGTGAAAGTAAAAGATGGCGATGTGCATAAAGAAATAGTACGAGGCACAAAAAGTGCAGAGTACCACAGTAAGTTTGTTGTAGTTTGCTGCAGGAGTGTCTATGCGTCAGTTTAGCTGGATAGAAGTTGCAGCTTTTCAGTGCGTCCTGCACACGTACACGCATGTGCCTCACATGTTATCAGTATGCGCATTTACGCTCGAGTAGTGAGTAGATAATGCTTTTAAGAGCTCATTTATAATAATTAAAATAACAATAATAATGAGGCCATTGTGAATAGTTTTAAATGGCTGCTTATAAATCAGTTATAATCTTATAAAGTGTTGTTTGATCCCAATAAATTACAGATCATATATTTGAGAAAGTTAATCCAGCTTTGGAGGCCTTGGGGATGGAGTGTAAATGCCTTGGAGGAGGGAAAATAGAGCATAACAGCAAGGACAAGAAACTAAGGGTGTTTGGAGAATCAACTGTAAGTTCATATGAATGGACAAACATAACAAGCCCTGTGATGCTGAATATGCTAATAGTATTGTTTTCTTGCTCATTTTCAGGCCTTTGGCAAAGCAGACCATTCTGTGTCTGCGGAGAAGCTGAAAACTGTCTTCAGCGACTATGAGGTCACCTGGTCTGATGACAAAAAATAAGACTGTGAACCCTCATTTCAAATGTCTGCCTTTATTTGTCAGTTCTTATCCAGAAACTATATAATGATGCTTCAAATCATCATACAATTATCATTTGACTCAAATACAGCATCTCTGCATTTAACTGTTTGATATGATGTAATTTGTCAGTTGTAAGATATTTACTCAAAATCTTGTAAGTTTTGAAGAAGAGAACCAGTTTCACTTATCTGAAAAGTTAAAGTCATGACCCACTTCACATCAAGTGGAATTTCTGTTGATGCATTTTTTTTTCTGTTATCAACATTTAGTTTGTGTTAGCTTGGCTTGATATGACTTTGAGTCAGTTTGCCAAGTGTATAGTCCATACAGGAAACTGTGAGCAAGTTGGAATCACAGACGTATCCTGTTAACAGTTAATGAGGGAAAGTTTGTTTAAAAAGTCCAACATGGATACTTCAACTTTCACTTTTGACAATACACTTTTGTATGAAATGTAAATAATGATAAACATTAAATTCCCCAGCACTTCAAAATAATTTATAAAACAAGAGGAAAAAATAAACTCTTGCAGAAAAAATGACTTGAACTTTTAACATTTTATTTTTGTCATCATGATTCTTTTTTTTTTTATCTCTGCATCAAAGAAGTAACCCTGTTTAAAATCAGACTAATCCTGTAATCTAAGTTTACATGTTCCCTTTAATACTTTGTATGATATGTAAATTAAAAAAAAAAAGTTTTCTAAATGGTAAACTATTTTACAAAAAGTGAAGATCATGAAATTCAGATTTTTAGAGAACTGTCTCAGTGGGGCTGCCTTATTGGCTTTGGTGAAGATTATCTTCTCTAAAGCAGGGGTTCTCAAACTTATTTTTCAAAGGTCCATATCTGTTTTCCATTGAAGGTGTTTTTAATACAAATTAAATTCACATTCTGGAGAAAATTCAGAATGACAAATAAAGGAAAAACTGAACATAAACATGAACACCTGAATACTATTTTATATATTTAATTTCTGAACTTCAAAAGACACATGAAATTAAAAAACAGCAGTTCAAATGCATCAAGCCTAGTGGGAGGCATGATGGCTCTGGTGTCCTTTATTTTTTTGCTAATGGAGTTGTTACAAATGCACGTCCTACTCTGTTTCTGACTGGCTCTAAATCACAAACCCCTGTGTACCGATAGGCTACTGGTTGCTGTCATTTACAGCAGACAGCAACGTTTTATTTCACATTATAAACAATTTATTTATTTATGGAAGATTAATTTTGGAAAAGACATTTTGTAATTTAAAACATTAGTTTAGCTGGGTCTGGATCCGGACCGCAGTCCGGACTTTGAGGATCCCTGCTCTAAAGGATCAGAATACTGATTCTAGTTGGGATAGAAACATTTGTGCTATTAGGAAACATAAAGACAAATTCAAATTTTAATCGCTATAGAATTGGAGAAAAATATAGGGAAATCATTTTAATATCTGCTAAAACCACACACCTGAAGCTCATAGTGGTATACCAGGAAAAGCCCTGGAGATCAGTAGAATTAAATGGATATAACATTTAGGAACCATGGACACTTCTAAGACAGTTTGTGCCAGTTGAGCAGTTAAATAAATAAATGTATGAGTAGTAAATTTCACAGCAATATGTCTTAAAGTTAAGGTATATCAGAACAAAGTGGCTGACGGATTAAGACTGTAATTGTGCAAAAGGTCCTGTGGGAATTCTGTAGGAATGGGGGACAATAAATCCATCAAGTCAATCTTATGCTGCAGATCAGAAATCAATATTTTTCTGTTCTGTTGGTAAGCGACAAGAATTGAGCTGTGATCAATTTAAAGGGGTTTTGATCAAATTATTAGGAAAATCAAGTTTGAAAGCCCCCCTACTGAGCAGATGAGGATGCACTAATACAGAGCAGATTACAGATAAAACATGCAACATGGGGAAAATACATTTTTCACTGCTGATGACATACTTTCTCAGCTATTTTCTGATTATTTTTCAAAATGCCAAAGAGATGAGTACATTTACTCCCATCATAAACTCTGGATAACATTTTCCTCATTTCTTGTATGCCCTTATCTCTAACTACTTCCAAGTTAGAACCTTTTAAATTCTAGATATCGAAATCTAACATTTTCAGTGAAAAACTTTGGCACCTAAAGGCTTAATATTAAAAATAAGCATTACAGATATGCAGGTATACAATATAAATGCATAATTACAGCCATATGTTCCATGAAATTACAATGTTAATGTCAGTTTAAAACGATCCCGATCCTTTTCCTCTAGATTTTTCCCAACACAAGGTTGATGGTTTGCATGTTCACAACAGTGGTCTACGTCCTTCTCATTCTTTCACAGTGCCCCAAAAGAGCTCCAAAGAAATGTAAAGGTGGCATATGTAACTCAATGATAGAATTAACAGCTGCAGAAGCATTTACATGAGCTTTGTTCTCTTAACATAAACACTGGTAGCATTTTTCTGGCCACCCCATGACCTCAAAACATAAAAAAACACGAAAGGGATCTTCCTTCCTGTTTCTGTCCCTATCCAGAGCCAGTTTCCTGTAAAGTGACTTTTCATTATTTACGAGCAGGGAGGTCAGCTTGGGAGGTAACTTAAACTTAACACTCGTCTCAGAAAACACATCAGTTATCGCCAAAGCTTAATGGAATATATGTTTTGCACACACAACATCACACTGAACATTACACAGATTGACTAAGCCATAAGCTGCATGTATGGTCATGTCCGAAAGAACAAGTTAAACTAGTTAGAGTTATATAAGGAGTTAGTTAAGTTACTCCATGTCTAAAAAATACCAACTAACAACGTTTGAATCTTAATTATTTGTCAAATCAAAGATTTGAGCAATGGAAAACAACATGGAATATAAGCAGACAAGGCAGTCTCAGTTCAGAGTTTAGTAATTTGTGGTTCTAGGGTGGTAGAATGAGATATCGAATGCAATCAGAGCACAGCGATGTCTCTCTACCTTCTCTTGAAGACTCATCCATCTCTCTTTTACCACCTCTCACACTCACATTGAACTTGAGTTTCCTGTTCTGCTTTGCCTTTCAGACAAATTTAGCATTTAATGCCAGGTATGCCAAGGTTTCTTACAAGGGAAGTAATTTTCAGCCATGCTTGAAAGATATTTTTAACATCATTATCTCAAGATAACAGAAACAAGATAACTGCTTCATTATCTTGAGATAATAGGGATTCGTTTATCAATATAAGGGAATCAGTTATTTTATTTTCTCTAGAAAACTAAATTGGTTTAATTATGGTTTTAAAAACTATAATAAAACAAAGAGGTTTTCTTTGTTTGACATCAGGGAAGCCATTGCCAGGAAAAAAACAAAACGTCAAAACAAGTTTCTGATCTTGCAATAGCGGCATCCGAAATAAAACCTTGCGGGTATGGGTGCTGTCGGCTTCTGTATCATTTAGTATTTATTCTTAAATGTTTCCTCAGTTCCAAGTTGCTTTGGAAAATGTGTCTGTTGAATGACAGAATATAAGAAAGAATTTGATTCTCTGTATGTATCAGTTTGTTTATTTATTGTCATTTTGATTTGTAATTGATTTTTACAATGATGCCATCCTCTTTTCTGCTCAGCTGAAATGAATTCAGTTCACTTCAGTATTTGTTTAGCATGGTACTGTCATAAAATTCTAAATAATGAATAATGATTTTCATATTTCTTATTTTCATGCATTAAGCTTTATATGGACTGAATAATATGTTGAGGATTTTTATCACTTTGGGTATCAACATCTGTTTTTTTTTTTTCTTTTTTTTTTTTTAACAAGCAGTTTCTTAGGTCAGTGTGATTGACCAGTACTGCTTTTGGGAGCAATGCTGTAAGAAAAGCCTCAATTCCAGACATTTTGCCTATATATAGACTGCAAGAAGTGCCACAAAACACCTTGCCAGAAGACAAAAAGCCCCTGTGTGAAGCCCCTTTTGTGTAAATGTGAGTCATTTCCTGAACCCAGTGCAGTTCACACATCAGCCTGTTGGAAAAGAAACAGATTGAAGGAGCGGCATGCTTTACCGCAATGTTTAAGATGTTATCAGTCAAACAATGGCTTCCCGGAAATCACTTTATATGGTCATTTGGATTAGAGTCAACATGCATTTCAGATGTTTAAAAGGTCAAATCCTCAGTCATTATCACAAGAAAGTAAAAAAAAAAAAAAAATTGTGATTATCAGATATAAGAAATGCATCTTATATAATAATTAATTTTATGTATCATTTATATCTTAAACTATCATTTATAATCTGAAACATAATATCTTATAACTTTCTTCAAGGTTTAATAAAAGATTTTTATTTATTTTCATTAATTTCGAATTAAAATTTAAGCAGATTATGCTATTTTAGAACTTGAATAAAAATTGCTGTCTACTGAGGTAGGCCTGTAAACCAGTGTGTAAGTCAAGTTTTGTTTGAATAATTTTAATAGTTTACATATAATATATATGGGGGTTAATCTGTCTCTGGAGGCTTTGGGGATGGAGTGCAAATGCTTAAGAGGCGGGAAAATAGAGCACAACAGCAAGGACTGAACTAAGGGTATTTGCAGAATCACCAGTAAGTTAATTTGAATGGACAGACATCACAAACTGAATCCCCCTGTAATGCTAAATATGCTAATGTCAGTGTTTTCTTGATCATATTCAGGCTGTTGGTAAGGCAGACCATTGTGTGTCTGTGCACAAGCTTTTTTATTTTTATTACAAGATTTTGTATTTACGGTAAGCAGTTTTCTTTTGTTTTGCACTTTTAGTTTGTGTTGGCTGAACTGCATTCATGCATGTGTTTTTGTTCAGTACTTGCCTTTTTTCCATTCCTTAATCAAAGCTACAATCCAATTTATCTTAAAATCATTTGTTTTTGTTTTTATCATTTTAAAAAATTACCAAAGTTACTACTGCAATAACCATTGTCATTTACAGTAAGCAGGAACAATGTATGCTATGATCATTTTGTTTTATTTAAGCTTATTAACATAAGTTAATTTAATTTCTAGGCAGCTTCATAGCTGTTGCTGAGGCAGACAGCTTTTTAAAAACGATCATGTCATCATTAAACAGTCCACATTTTCAATCCAAGCTCCACAAATACATCAGAAAGATGGGTCCAAGGGATGAATCACTTACTGAATGTCTCCGGCAGTGGAAATGTGAGAAGGAATTAGAAAAACCATCATAGGAGAAAAAAAAAAACCAAAAAACAAAAAACACGTGCATGGGATGTACCAATGGCTAGAGAGGACTGGACTAAAGGACAGCACAGAGGTGCTAAACAGGAACAAGGCCAGCACAGGAGCAAGCCGTGAGCACCAGAGAAATAGAGGCCCAGATCTACCACACCAGGCAGGATCCCAGGTGCAGGCTGTGCAAAGAGGTCACAAGGGTGTAACATACTGGCAGGAAAAGAGTACATAGAACACCATAACCAAATAGCTGGAATAGTGTACAGAAACATCTGTGCAGATTATGGTCTGGAGACCCCCAGCTCACAATGGGAAACACCTCCCAAAGTAGTGGAGAATGAGAGAACCAAGATGCTGTGGGACTTCCAGATACAGACAGATAAAATGATAATGGCGAACTAACCAGAAATTGTGATTATGCATACGTGGCAGAGGAAAGCCATTATGATGGATGTAGCCATCCCCAACAATGAAAACATCAGGAAAAAAGTTACACAAGAAACTGGAGAAATACCAAGAAAATCAGACACCACAGTCAGAGTGCAGTCCTAGGAACAGCTAAGATACTCCATAGGACCCTCAAGCTCCCAAGCCTCTAGTGAAGGGACCCAATCTTCATATGAACAGCCACCCACCCCACCCAGGGGAGATGGAGGGTATTTAAAAGAATTCTGTACTTCAAATAAGTAAACAATTCAACATTAATTAGGAATATATATGGCATTTGAAAAGAAGATAATATTTTCTGATTTTAGCACCTTCTGTATGCTTTTAGCACTGTTTTTTCTAATGTTGTCTGATGTTCTGTCTGTCCTTTTTTATGATACTGCTACTTATACCATTTAAAGTGCCCCTCAGAGAAAAATGAAGTGTTGAATTGAAATAAACTGATAATCCTGATATTTCTGAATGCATATTAATTTATTACCATTGAAACTGTGTAGCTTCACCCTTAAAATACTGTAGTTCTGCAGCGTCACAGTTTTAGTTGCTTATTTCAGCGCTGTGAGCCATTTAACGTTCTTATTGGTTTAATGTATTATTATTTAATATTTCAACCAATCAGCACGAAGGCAAACGAGTCGCGTTTATCAAACGTCACATCCGACTCAAACAGCGGCGCGCGGTCTATTTGTCCAAAGTTAGTTGTCTGTTTTTACATTTCAGTGGAAAAGAAAGCTAAATGGTAACTTTAGAAGACGCTGACTTATAGGAACGTGAACGGTATTTTATGTTCATTAAAGGTATGAGTTTACACTTTACGCTCATTTACTGTGCTAACGTAAAGTTTTACTAATAGCATAACAAACCTTAAAATCACATCAACGGTTGTCTGGGTTCCTTCCAGTCAGTCGAAAAAGTAAAGGTGGTTTTGATTGCACCAGCTTGTTAGACATATACTAACAAAAATCTAAACGGAATCCTTTTTTCGTCACTCACTCTAAAAACAAGGTGAGTGTGTTGAGATTCATGTCTTCTGGGAAGCGTGACTGCGTTCGTGATGTCCCAGACCAACAAATCTCTCCTGGACGAGGTGATGCAGTGGAGTCAGGAAACCTGTCGCCAGGAGCTCAAATCTGTCCTGCCAAAACTCACCATATCCTCTTAAACATAACTTGACAGTTTCACTTATGTAACCTCACAGCTCACTTCTTCATACGAATGACCTGTAATAGGAGAGTGCAGTAATAGTCACATCATTTAAACCTCATGAATGGCTAATAATCACAGACACTTTTGCAGTGTAGTTGGCCCATATTTAAGATAACTGGAAACAGTTTATACATGATTAGTAATCATACAGAACATAAAAATGTTTAAGTATTTACTTAAGCGAAATGTGTAACAGTTTGTGTTTTGCACAAACCTTTTTCACCACTGTTGCCCTCTTGAGGTGATTGGCATGCATGTACAGTTTAAATAACTTTATATGAATTCTTTGCTTTTCCTTGACTGTTTGCACTCTTTGCATCATGAGTCAGAAAGCTGGGATGATCACATACGTAAGTTTTTTTTTTTTTTTTAATTAACCTTTTATGTTGTACCTTGAGGTAATCTTAGTAAAATGTGTCTATATTGTAACCGTCCCACAGGCATACTGAAGATAATTACAGACATGTTCCTCCCGCATATTGGTTTGTCAGAGCTGGAAGATGAGTGCTTTTCGAAAATTTTACCAAAGGTAAACTTGATAAATATGTATTGTTTTGAGGATTCATTTTGAGAATACCATGAACATGCTCTAAATAAAACAGAGTGGCTACTGATTTAACACTATATTACATCAGATCAAAGATATAGATGTAGGGTTCATGTGTGTATGTATGCATATATATATATATATATGCACCTGGATTATAAAAGACCCAGATCTCAGTTGATTGCGCTCAGTTGATCTCTTCCCACATGTAGTTCCCCCCTGGTGTGCTGTTTGGCTTGGTTGCACTTCATTTCACTGCACTGACATTCATCCACATCTACACCATTAATACTGCCAACTCTACATAGTGTGTGTCTGTTTGGCCAGTGTGTGTTCTTAGATAGTTATTTGCACATGGTGGTTGATGTTTGTTTGTTAGTGCACAACTGTGTTTGGAGAGTGTTGTGTGTTGGTTTGTGGTAGTGTGTACAATGTGCTTTTGTTTTATTTTATTTTATTATGTTTTATTTTACTTCTTTTGGAGTGCTTTTCTATGGGGTTTTGCTATGTTGCATGTAGGATGAGAAAGAGAGTGAGCACACAGACCTCTGATTCTTTTATAACCCAGGTGCACAAAGCCTAGGTCCACAGATGGCAGTGCACCACCCACTCAGGATCCAGCAACCTATACACTGAAAACAGATCAGTACTCAAATACAGGCAAAGCTAGGGCCATCACACTAACCTCTTCATCTAACCTGAATGTCTGCAGGCAGTAACGGTGTTTAACAGCATGGTGAAAGAAATTATGGATCAAGTTGGTGGGCTTTCAAGTCAAAATACTGAACTCCGTGCCTTTCTGAGGAACATTTTACAGGTACTTCGACACAGTTTGATTCAAAAGAGTACAGTAAACCATTTTTTTTAAATATGTAAAGTACATTTTACCTTTGTTCTACTGTACTCTTATCCAATACCTTGATATTTTGTTTCAGGCAATGATACAGATAATTGATGCATTTTCCACTTGTGTTCGTCATGTTGGCTCATTGGAAGAAGCCCCTGACCTGGATGTTATCCGTTCGCTACCGATTTGTATCCTGAATGTCCTGAGGGTGACATTTCAGCACTGTAAGGTTAGTTTGGAAATTTGTTTAAAAACAAACATTAAAAATAGGAAAAAAGTGCATGAAATAATTGAAAGAGTAAGTATTTAAAAAATGCATAATTAAGTGTCATAAGAAAAATATTCTTTATTGTCATCAGTGTTCTTGGATAAAATGAGATAGCCTTACATTCTCTTCAAGCACTTTTGGAGAATTCATAGTGCAATCAGTGCTGCTCATTTCTCGAAACCACAACATATCCACCACCATTCTTCACTGCTATGAGGCTCTGAAAAGCTGCATGTGGTCTACATCAAACATGGCTGACCAAACCTTAACTGCCTGACTTTTTAAAAAAAAGTTTTTTATACTTCTTTTCTTTCTTTTTTTTCAGGATCTGAAAATGTTAAGAAACATCAGTTTAGTTTGCCTTATCGTTTGAGAATATCATATTTATCTCCAGGTTTTATGAACATTTGCATGTTCATAATGTTTCATAAAAACCAACAAATTGAATGGGGTGCTCATACGTTACTGGTAGGGTGTGATTTTATGCAGAATTTATTCCCATCCGTGACCTTGATTTGATAACCGAATATCTTGATTTAGTTAATTAAACCATTGTTAGAATAGCTAATTGATTGTTTAAGATAAACTGATTTAATGTCTCATTTGTAATTATTTCTCAAGTATTTTAATTTTGCCGACTGAAAGAAAACTAAACGTTTGGTAAGTAATAAATGTTTATTTATATAGCACCTTTGATGTTACAAATCACAAAGTGCTTAACAATGAAACAGAGCACAAAATAACACAATAACACAGAACATAAAAAAAAAAAAAAAAAAAACAAAGTAAAGGAAGTTTAAAAAGATGTGCTTTTTAAAAGAGATCTCTGAATCTGCAGATCTCAGGTTGAGAGGAAGGGAGTTCCAGAGGGAAGGAGCCACTGCTGCGAAGACTCTGTCACCTTTTGTTTTCTACCATGTTTGCTTAATAACCAGCAGACCTTGATCACTTGATCTCAGGGGCCTGCTGGGAGCGTAGGGCTGTAGAAGGTCTCTGATATATTCAGGTGCTTGGTAATGTAGGGCTCGATAAGTTAAAAATAGTATTTTAACATGTACTCTGTGATGAATGGGAAGCCAGTGCAGCTGGATTAGTAATGGAGTGACATGAGTGAATTTGGTGGATTTTGTTATCAGCCTTGCAGCAGCGTTCTGAACAACTTGGAGACGATCAAGAGATTTTTTTGCTTAAGCATGTGAAGATGTTATTACAGTAATCAAGTCTAGATGAGATGATGGCATGAACGATCATCTCCATCACAGATGGTGAAACAATTAGACAATGTTTTTGAGATGATAAAAACAAGAGCAAACAAGCGATTTTATATGAACATCTAAAGACAGTGCAGGGTCAAGAGGTCCTAACCGAGGGCTTAATAAATTAGGCAAGTGGGCCAAGACTCTCAGCTATCTTAGGGGAAAATCTATCAGGGGTACAAACAAGGACCTCAGCTTTTGCATCGTTTAGTTGAAGAAAGTTATCATTCATCCAACTCCTGATAGCATCCAAACATCCTTAAGTGTTGTGCTACTAATACAAATTATTATATCTAACACAATTATTTCTAGTACGTATAAAAAACTACAAATGTTCAATGTTTTATAATGGAGTTTTGGGTTTAAAAATAAATTTTTTATTACTGAGATCTGAACTTTGGTTCTATGTATTTGGTTCTTATGGAAATTTATTATTTTAAACCAAAAATTTGAAGGGTGTCTATTATTACAACTACTGCAAATACAAAGTATAGCCCTGTTTTGTTTTCATTCCCCCCATTTCTCTTAAAGTGATAAGAATCTTAATTCAACAGAAATTCAACAGTGATTTCAAGGAACATAAAATGAACAGCCACTTATTTTAATCTGATCCACTTTATTCAAAGACAACAGGAAGCACATGAAAATATTAAAATGAACTCAGATGTTTTCTCCATGTTATCCACAGGATAGTGAGGTAGTATACTGTGGCCGTCTGTCCCTAGTGGCAGACCTACTGCAGGGGCTCTTCAAGGAGGCCTACTCCCTGCAGAAGAGTCTGTTGGAGGTCTTGGAAAGGATTTCTCTGGACAGCAATGCCTCAGAGGAGGAGGTTTCTGACATTGTTACAGGTACGTTTGTTTATGTTTGCATGCAGGAATAATTTAGTCTTTTATTGCCCCATTCTTTATCATCTAAGTTTTCCTTAGCTTTCCTTTACTTGCACACTTTACATAAAAACTTTAACTTATCCTGCATGTTCTATCTTATCATTTCTTTCTTTCTTTTATTTTATTATTATTGTTATTATTTATTTATTATTTTTGCAGTGATTCATACTCTTCTGGATATCTGCTCTGTTATCTCCAACCTGGACATTGCACTACATGCAAACACATGGAAGTTCCTCATCAAGTAATCTCCATTTATTGTTCTCTGATTCTTTATACTGGGTAAATTATTTGAGAACTGGGTTAGGTGACTTAAGGCAAAATTGTTTGATTATCCTTTCTGCTGTAGTTATTATGATTATATTGTAATTTTATTAGGCAGAGCCTTAAATACCAGTCATTGGTGGAGGAGCATCTAAATCACAGTAACATCAGCAACAGCCTGTCTGACAACCTCTCGGTGTCCTTCTACAACTGTGTAGAGTTGGCTGAACAGATAAAGCAGGCTGGTTTACAGGTAGGAAATCTCTAATTAGTTGATTTTAATGGGGGGAAAATGACAAACTATAAATTACTATACTCTAACCCCCCATTCTCACAAAAATGGGCATATTGTTTAGTAGTGTAGGTTAAAAAGTGAACTTGAGCTCATGTGATTTGTTTAGTTTTTGTTTGTGTTTTTAAAAATAAAAATAATTTCACGTTTTTACAGGAGTCTAAACAAAGTCCAGAATACAAGTTGTTCCAGAAAACTGCCAAGATGTGCAGATTCTTTGCCAACACTTTGGTTCATTACATAAAGGTATAAAATTTGTCTTTTTGCAACCTCTCATATGTTAACCTTTTACTTTAGAATATAAATAAATCTAAATATACTTTATTCTTTATCCATCTAACAGGAATTTAAATTTTTTCTGACAAAGTATTGTAGAAACTTTCATCAACTCTACCTCAAGATTGCCAGGTAAGCGTGGTTTGCTTGTGGGCTTTAGAGCTACAGTTTATCTGTTGATTCTGAGTGTGTTTGATTATGATGATGAATCTGATGTGTTTCAGTAAGCTCCCTCCAAGCTTGGGTGCCCCAGCACTGCCCACAGATCTCTCGGGGGAGCTGAATGCAGCAGCACGGGTTCCCATGGATGCTTTCCTGCTCCAGTTGTTGCCTCTAAGGCCCTTTGCTGAAGCTGTCCTCCAGCACGACCTCAGTGAGTTTCAATGCTTTTTTTATGGGAGGAGTAGTAGTCTAGTGGTTAGAGAGGTTGGCTTGGTTCTGGAGAACCTGGGTTCAAGACTCTAGCTACTATTGGTTGTTAACCACCAAAACATGGGAGACCACTGTGCTGTGGGCACGGTACATCTAGAGATGGGTCAAACCCAGACTGAAGTTTCCCAAGTTCCCAAAATTATTCTTTTAATCTCAGTTGATGAAAGTTTCTACAATACGTTTGACTTGACTTTTGTCATTTTAAAGCGTTCAACATTGTGCTGTCTAGAAACATAAAGTACTTGCTATAATGGCCAAGGAAACAAGCTGTGGAAAAACAAAACTTCACCTTCTCTTTAAATAAACTAAATCATAAAAAATGCCATACTCAAGTACTTGAGTTTTATTTTCTTTTCCAAATCCTGGTGTGCTGTTTGTTTTTGGGTTGCTCAGTTTTGGGTTGCGTACTAAAGTGTAAAATGATGGAAAACATGAGTAACACATTTCCTGTCCATTGCTGATCTATTTTAATAAGATTACTAAGAATTGGAACTGATGGCAGGCTCTGATATGATGTTTTGCATCTTGTATATTGTCATAATTAACTTAAGAACTTAAAGCTTGCCTACAAATCTTCAGTTGCCTGATCTCCAGGTAATATGAATATTTAGGAAATTGAGGTATTTTTCAAACAAATTCAGGGTTCTAACTGCTGATTTCTACTCGTTCAATAAAATATACAACACACTCCCTATAGGGTTGAGTCCTGAACATGAGCTGCCTCAGTGTCTCCTGCTGGTGAACATCATGGGACAGCTGGCCTGCCAACCAGAAGAAGTGCAAGGACTTTGGTATCCTGGCAGCCAGTTCTCAGAGGAGACACCCAGGTAATGAGGTTTTCATTATTATAATATCTGCAGTATTTTGCTAATTCAAGTGTTTGATTTTAGGGCTTAATCTTAGGATGATTGTTAGAATGTTGAGCGTTTTTATATTTTTTTTCTTTAAAGGTAAATTTCAGCTTGTTTTTTGCAAATAGACCATTCATCTTTAATATACCCTGACAGCCGTGATTTTCTATTTCAGTTCTTTAGTCTGCACGCTTTCAGGAAGCTTGATTTGTCTAATTGTTTTATTATTGCTAAATTACACAGCGATTAAAGGAGATGGTATGCCAGTAAATACAATCCTAAAATCTCAGTTAAATGTCTGTAGTGAAGATGCTACAGAAAGATACCCCGTAAACTCCTTTTCTTATCATGAATTTACACTTCAGTTATCATTGGCCTGTTTTAGGGCACTCATTGATCCATTTGATCCAATCCACCCTCTTCTGCAGGAACGGCATCTTTTGAGATACATAGTTCTTAATAAACCTTAAAGCACTTTATGACTGTATGAGAGAGCTGACAGAAAAATGCATGAGGGTAATATTTCTAGGTCAGTCACATACACTCACACACACACAGACCACCTCGGACTATCAAACGGTAAATTGATTCTTAAATACTAATTTCTCTCTTCTGCAGTTTGGCCACAGAACTGTTGATATTGATCACTCTTACACAATCTTGTTGCCAGTAGAATCTGGCCAAAGTGGTCTAAACAAAAAACAACCAGCTACTTGTTTATTATTCCAGGCAAAAAATGCTGAATAATTCTTCTGTAATGTGTGTGCTCCAAATCCCTGAGGTTCAAAGTCTCTTCTCCATTTTGCAGCTGCTAATGTTAAGAACTTTTACAAATAAGTTATTGCCAATGTCACAAGTTTATTTTTGGACTAGCCTGTATGAGTAAAGTGATTTCCATATTCCAATTGGAGAATGAAAGGAAAGAACACCAATAAGAGTTCCAACGTTTATTGTTGGGTAGAAAACATTAAATAAAGTACTGTTATCGCATTAATATCTCATGTCTTATTTAAGTTAGGTGAATTATAGATACTGTAACTACTGATGAGAATTTGCTGTTGGTAGCAAAACAAAAAAAAAACTAAAATGTGTCATGTTTCCACTTCTTAGTTTCAGCGAGTGTAGCATGATTTCAATTTGAAGGTAGGGAGAAATAAAGATTGGGTTTCTGGATCTTGCCTGGGTAAATGATATAGAAATCTTCTGCAAACCGCTCACTGTCTCACATCTTGTCCGACTAGGCAGCCTTAGATAAAGAACCAGGGTTGTTTTTGTGTTTTTATTTGTTTTTCTTCCCGTTTTGAGATTTTGAGTTAGTGAGGAACGAAATGCTCCCGAGTGCCCTTAGCATTGGTGCCCTTTTAAAACTGTACCATTGGCAGGCCTGGATAAGGAGAAAGAGATCAAAATTGCTGTGTGAAGTATGAAGCTTGATAATAGTTAATTATGAGTTACAGTCAAATTGGGTTAATGTCTCAATGTCCTAAATATGTTTTCTTTGCTCCCCCCAGGCTTCCTCTCTACCAGGCTCTCTTTATTAGTTTCAGACGATGCTATATTGAGCGTAAAGTACCAGTTCTGTTGCCAGGGGTGATGCTGAAGGGTCAGGCCCAAAGTGAGGTCTCTCTGCACCACCATGTCTGTGTGCAGCTCTGTGCCAGTGTGGCTGTGCTTCCTCCTACGTACTTTCCTGTGCTGGTGAGATCAACAACCAACCACATCCATTAGATTATGCAATATCAGTAGAAGGACACTGTTTCCCAATAAAGTTTAGATTATCTTTTATCTAACTATAAATCCACATTAACTTTTTGGACTTAAGTCGTGTATGCTGCTTCAAAAATTCCTTGTCTTGCTTCACACTTCAATTCTTTCTATTAGGGCTGTTCCAAACCTTTTTATTCTTTGAACTCCAGCAAATGGCTTGCTTGCTCCTTTCTGCAACTATCTAAACAGAGTAAGGAAAGACGATTCTCACCATTGTGTTGGTGATGCTAATTTTAAAACTTACTACTTATGTAGCTAAGCACATTTGAAGAAAAAAAAATCATATTTGTTTGCCATTATATATACATATAATGAAATTTGAAAACTCTGTCTAGTGCAGAAAAGATAATAGATTGAAACTAATCAACATTTAAGTTTAAAAAAAAAAAAAGAATTGACAAATTCTTGATTATCAGCAGTGAGGTAATTGACATTTCCACTGTGAGTGGCAGGGATGTCAGGTAGATGAGATGGTATATATGTTTACATTTGAAAGAAATTAAAATCTTAAGCCCAGAATTAAAAGCAAAATGCTTCTATCTATACATTTAATAGTTACAGATTTTTGGCGGTGGCCTCATCTGTAATCTTAAAACCGACCCAAACAAAGAGAAATTCTTGCTAATATCTACCATTTTGTTCTCTGAGGGACCCCTCCCACCAAATCACCAGCCCATTGGACTGATCCTCCCGTGGAGCCATCCCATGGAGCGAAATGTTTGTAGACTCTGTGGTTCACTACTAATATGTAGTCCTACAGTTCTGAAAATGTAACTATAGAAACTCAATAGAAGGGGAATATCTTGCATATCACCCTGCTATTGTAGCAAATCCTTCAAAACAGGAACCTAAAATAGTTTATTAACTAGCACAGGCTCAGATGCTGAAATCTAGTGAAACAGTTTTCCATAACTCTAAACGTTACAGATCCGCCCAATCCAATGACTATTGGATCACAATAATACAAAGTCTTTTGTTATATGCATGTAAATCATGAATTTATGGTCTATATAAAGTAGAACCGCAATGCTTTGGTCTGAATTCCTGGTTATTCTAGCTCCTCACACCCCTTGTTAACCCCTGTTCTGAGGCACATCTTTAGAGCGACTCGTTTTAATGTGGTCTCTTTAAATGTGAATGAGGCATTTCATGCCCCGCCTCCCTCCAGGTCACAGAGAGTTCCACTCCACCCCTTTCAGCCATATTTGTAGTTTGATAGCGATACCATTATCTACTGGCAGAGAAACTTTTTATTGACAAGTTTACTAGAGATGTTAACAAAGGAAAACGTGTCCGTCCAGCCTTACATATTCGAGTCCTCCTCTCTCTCTGTTTGTCCCTCACTGATAAGTTCCCCAAACACTTCCCTGTATTTTGCATCATCCCATGCCGTCTCTATCAGCTGTTGTCCCCCCACCCCCAACGCTACTTTTTCCACACTACCACAATATGAATGAGATAAACAAGGCCTCGACATTGTTAAGGAGTTAGCTAACGCAAGCGTCACGAAAGTCATTTGGATCATGTGTTCCCCTACACAAAACGGCAAAAAACAAAGCCAAATCATTTTATTCAAAGCACACAGTGCAGTTATATCCTCAGGTAGGAAGCTAAAAGTTATCACACAGCACTAACAGAAGCAGAACATACAATGCTATTACTATCAAAACAACGGCCGGTACATCATATCAACAGACAAAATGCATGTCTAAAACAAAGCTTGACATAATCTTAGCGTTATTGGGAGCTTACCGCTTAGCTGTGTCCGTAGTTTCCGTAGAGAGAAGGAATGAGGGGTCATCATTCAGAAGCAGTCTTTCTGCAAATCCATCTTTTTACTGACGGAGGTTGCTGAAGCACTCGTCCTTGAAGTGCTTTTTGCAAAAAAAAAAGGACTTTCCCCACTGATGTTGATACATTTCTGTGAAAAATTAAATCCAACCTGGCACTTCGAAAAAGGCTCTGATGCCAGGGGGCGATGTAAGGAATTGTGTTCGTTGATACACCCAACAACTGCACATTTTGACTTGACTACTGGTTTACTTCGGCATAACTAAACGTGGACTACAGAATCGCTTAGAGAAAAATAAATAAATAAAAAATAGCGGATTCACAAAATCGGATACCCGGAAGTTCATGACCTTATTTAGCAGACCCACAGCAAATGCTGTGACGTAATAGATAAGAAAATGTAATAGAAAACAGAGAAAACTAAACAGACTGAAAAATATGACCCAAAAATAATATAAAGATATCTACACAGCATCGGGAGAGAATGTATTTAAATTTTCTGCATTGATTAACACTAGTAGTGCACAAAAACATGTATTTAAAGGCTAAAAAGTGGATTTTTCATGATATAGCCCCTTTAATTTGACAAAGTTGTATAGAAAATAGATAGATGGGACTCTTTCATAACATGGTGATGAGTAGACTTTTCTAAACGTCTCTGTAACCTGACTTTAAACCCAACTAATATTACTAGGTTCTCCAGCTTTTTCTGAATTTTTTTGCATGTTAAAAACTAATATTGGCCACTGTAAACATGAGATCTGTTTCCTTTTAACATTGTAATAGACATTTATAGCTAAAATTAAATAGGAGGTGGGTGTCTAGTTTGAAATATTTGGAAAATCTGATAAGCTTGGGGTTGTTGGCAGAAGTTTGGTTCAGGATTTCCTTTGATTCAAAGTAAGTTACTCTTTCGTTTTTAGTTTTTCCCTGTTAAATATTTTTAAATCTTTTTTTTTTCTTCCTTTTTGTTCATCTGGCTTCCCCTCTCCCTTATCTCCTTTTTTCAGGAATGTTGTTTGGTTGATGTTGTGCTGCAGGCTGATACTCAAGCGGCTCTGTTGGCAACAGATGTGTGGTGTTTCGCAGCCCGGTAAGAAGGAAGAGTAATGTTTTAATGTGGAAAATATTACATCAAGAGGGGATTTTTCTTGTTTTAAAGCACCTATAAAAAAAAAACAGTTTGTGAATCATGTGGGCTTTCCATGACTTTTAAAATAATTACTCCCAAAAAGGAGTATAGTCATCATCAAGTTGCATAAAGAGCATGACCAAATTAACTGTTGTGAAAACAGTTGTACTTTTTAAAACTGTGAATAAAACACAAACAGTGCATCTGCAGTAATAAGCTGCTATAAAATAGGCAAAGGTTTCAATTAAGTAACACATCTTGGCAGAAACATTTTATGAGCCCTGTGCAAGCATGTGGAGAAAATTTGGCAATTCCTCTCCAAAGAATTCATAAAAAAATTGACATAGTTGCAGAAATTAAGTTTTTAATAGTTATTGTAGACCATAATCTAAACTGGAAATCACATATAAATTATGTCAAAACTAAGATGTCAAAATCTATTGCAATACTGCTTAAAGTAAAGGACTACGTGTGTCAGAAATCACTTTTTATTTTATATAACTCATTGATTGTTCCATATATGACCTATAGTGTAGGGATTTGGGGAAACACTTACCACACAAGCACAAATTCAGTTTACTTAGTACAAAAGAAGGCCGTGTAATTTGTAAGAAAGAAAATGTTTTGTTAACCAATAACTCCACTATTTATTAAATTACACATACTAAAATTTAGAGATATAGCATATTACAACACAATTTAAATTATGTATAAAGTTAATAATCAGTTGCCATTCTGCATCCAGAGGCTCTTTAAAAAGAGGAGAAATTTTGTGAACTTAGAGGAAATGTAATGTTGAGCAAACCCAGGTACAGACCAATATTAAGATTCACGGTATATCTGTCACTGGTATCAAACTATGGAACAGTTGTTCTGGTGACTTAAAAATTAGTTCTTCATTGAAATCATTTAAACCTTTTTTTCTCATCTTATCTTCTGTAATTTTTTAAAAAATATTTTATTTACTTTCACTATACCAAATAAATAAATAACAGGGGTGTCCAAAGTTGGTCCTTGAGGGCTGCTGTCTTGCAGGATTTGGATGTTTTCTGCTGCAGCACACCTGAATCGCTATTGAATACATCTTTGATGCTAAATACTTCAGTCATGCCTACATGACTGTTGCTATCAGCCAGGAGGAGATGTCTTCGGGTGGTGTCCAACTTTCACTGAGCGTTTGGACCCTAAACCACAACGCCCTCTAGTTGGTGGGTCCAGCAGTGATGGCCAGTCACTGCCCATCTTCTCATGGCCCCCAGCGCAACTCCTCCCTCCTATTTCAGAGCCAACAAGACGCTCTTCCTGCTGCCTCCCCCAACCTACGGACAGCTGTCTTTCTCTCCCTTCCTGCTATTCCCAGTGCTGTGAGTGTCTTCCACACAGACTGTGCCAGGTAACCCCTACACCCGACCTCAACTGGGAATAGCCAGGTCTGCCATCCCTTGTCCCTGCACTGGTTAACAAGGTCCTGGTACTTGGAAGCCTTCCTCTCATATGCCTCCTCACAACCATCTTCCCATGGGACTGTCAGTTGAATCAAAATGATCTTTTTTGCTTCCTGTGATCACAAGACAAAGTCAGGCCTCAGTGATGTTTGCACCACTAGGGGGAAGACTAGTCTCCTTCCCAGGTCAACCCTCATCTCTCACAATGATGTTTGGAGAAAGCCCTTCTTGATCTTCTTAGGGGCTGGTGGTTTCTGCCCTTCCCTAATGAACTGTATGGATGGTGTGGGTCTCGGTGATTCGCCACTTTTTCAGTCTTTTCAGCTCTAAGGTGTCGGCCAAGGCACAGAGAACTTTGTCGTTCCGCCATCTGTATCTTCCCTGGCTAAGAGCAATCCTACATCCCGCCAGTATGTGCGCCATGGTTCCTCTCCCTCCACACAGCCTGCACAGTGGATCCTCCTTCACTCCTCATCTGTGGAGGTTTGTTGGTGATAGAAGGGTGTCATACGCTGCACTGAGCAGGAACGGGATGCGAAAGGGCTTCATTCTCCAGAGTTCAGGCCAGGTGATCTTCCGCTTTGATTAATGGTTCAACATGCTTGGACAGAACTTGACAACGAGGTGTTGAGGAAAGCTGTTTCATTTAAAATTGATTGTGCTGGATCAGGAAGACATGTAAAATTCACAGGATTGCAGCCCTGGCGGACCAGTGCTGGACACCCTTGTCTTATAAATATCCACGTTTTTGTCTGTTGTTCATTTACTTTGGTTCATTGTCTTCTTTCCTTAACACGAAACCAGGATACAGTTTGAAATTCATTGTTACCTAGTGATTGCCAGGCACACTGGCCATGTGATAGCAAAACAACCCCAAGTTATGATGCTTCTCCCACTATGCTTCACAGCTGGGACAAAGTTTTGTTGTTGTTCTCCCTTTATTCCCATCTAAATGGTGTTGTGTATTTTTGCAAATAAAAATAATGAGCTTAGTGTCATCTTATGCAAACCAAAGATGTGCTGCAGTTTCATGAACAAAGATGCTGCGATTCTGCACATTGTACTGCGCTGAGTGTAGCACTTACCTGAATGTACTGCGTTTGAGGACTGATGAACAACCAGGCCTTTACAAAAGTGTTAGTTGACTTTTCATAGATTAATGCACCTTTATAATGTCTCAAGGAAAACAAGGCATTGTCCCCACTAATTAATATTTCCTAAGAGCAGACTATCCCTACCCAAACTTAGCAGTAGCTTTATTTATCAACAGGGGTGCCTCTTCAATCTGCACATTCCATCTCTTATCCTTAACTCTTAACACTTGAATAAGGTTTTGGAGCAGCGCAAAGAGTCACATCCAGCTTGACTGGGTTTACTTATGGTGCTCAATAAGAACATATCAGGTACAACTATTAGTGTGGTCAGATTGTGTCTTAAAAAAGGATCCCATCATCTCAGTGTGACACAGTTGAATTTTATTAGGCTCATATTTTTGTTGGCCTTCATATTGTTTTTATGAGCTTATGCTCTGTCATAACATTCATGTTGTTCTCAGTTCTATGTACTACAATGTAGTACTGCTGCTATTTTTACTAAAACTGGTTGTTAGCTCTTATTTTTCAGCATATTTATCTTCATACGCCATATTGCTGCTATTGTCTTTGCTTACAGATATGGGACAGCAGAACTTTGCCTACACCATGTCCTCCTCATTGCTCAGATGGTGAGTAGAGACTAGGGAGGAATATGATATAATACACTTAGTTTTTTTTTAGCTCTCATTTGAAACTTTACATCACATTTCCAATCCATTAAATAAAAAAAAGGTTAATTAATATACAAATTGCAGACTTCATATATTTTGCAGACGCGTATAAAATGTCAGAGTCCATGACCTTTAACTACAACTAGATCTGATAATTAAATCTGAATCCTACAAATTAACACACAAGCTACAGTTCCTAACCTTTCTGGACCCGTTTTCCCTCTAATTCTGGGCTTTACACTGACCATCACCACCTCTCTGCTTCCTGTGCTTCTGCTTCAGGTAAAAGCTTGCACCACCGAGTGTTACCAGTTGTTCCACCTTGGATTGCTGCTGAGACGCATGGTCTTCTTTATGACACCAAACCATCAGGTAAAAAAAAAAACAGAACTGAAATGAAAGTGTTTGTGTTCTGTCGTTTACCTGCACTTATGGTTCTTTAATTGTGAATGTAGAGAGGCCAAATGAGCACTGAAGATCAAGTGGAAAATCAGTCTTGATCCAAGCAATGTTTGCGTTAATCTAATTGTGTTCTTCCAGATGGAGCTAGTGACACAATTCCCACCATCTGAAGTGGAGAACCTTGCAGTGTGGCATCACGTCCTCCTCAGAGCTCTTTCACAGGAGGCTTGTCACCGTGTCGCGATGGAGATTATTGGCCTCTGTGAAAAGGTTATGACTGACTGGCAGAATGGAGGATTCAAACTGGGACAAGTTGGCAAAGTGGTGAGGACAACCTCAGATAATATGTCCACTAATCTCATGCTGCCATGTCCTTTTGCTAAAATCGCAGATGACATCTTTTATTGTTTGCTTTTTGATACTTTTGCTTAGCATGTGGTGCTGAATTAATGTTTACTTTGTGCTTCAGCATTGACCCCATAATTTGGCAATTTTGAAAGTACTGAAGAAAAAAACAGTAATGACATATTAACAATGTGGATATCAAGGCCAGGGCTATCACAGCTTTTGACCTTATGCGCTAATGAGAATTGGAAACAATAGCTGATGTCAAGAGTTTAGTGAGTTTGTTCCCATGGTTAAAAACAGATTATTTTGAAAGACTCAATGACCTCTCCTGTTTACCTGGAATTTCTCTTATCCCCCTGGAAAGTTTTGCAGCTTGAAGAGGTTCCTTGTATAAAACAAAAAGTCTCTTCTGTTATTAGAATGGAGTGCTGCTATCCCTCTTGTCGGTCATTCGAGGACAGTCATCTCCTGAAGAACAATACGTGTTGACTGCAGTCAGGATTGTTACGCAGCTCTGGTTACGAATGAGTCCCGATCAGGTGAGAATTAAGCATACACCCGTACATTGAGTAAAGTGATAAATGCAACACTATTATATCTGTCACCTCTTACCCCAGCTTCAGGCCCATCCTGTGCTGCAGCGTACCGTGCAGCTGCTTTTGTCTCTAACAGCCATTTTAGTTAAAAATCTTGAGACACAAGTCATACATCAGGTGAGCTTTAGTTTTCACAGTCCACATTTAACAGCTGAAGGATGGATATTTCTTTTGACTGTCGGGTGTCATTTCAGGCACTGCTGTGTCTGGATGCAGTGGTTTCTCTGAAGTGTGTGGATCAGCTGCTGCTGGCTGCTCTGGAGTTCCTTTCTTCCCTGGGGAAGATCTTTGTCTCTCCTGACAGTCAGGTAATAAAATCAAAGTATAATCATTACATTATTGATTACTATTATAAACTAATATTTATATTTTACTTCTCAGTCAGCCTAATGTATGGTTGCTCTGGGAGATTTAGTCTTTGATCCTGACAACAATTTCCATTGCAAAAAAGACTGAACACATTGATAAAAGGTTTAATCTTTGCTCTGATGTAAGTGTGCAGTTTAGAATAATTTCAGTTTTTAAAATGAATTTATTAATACAATATTTCCTTATTTCCTAATGTGTTTTCGTATCAGAGTCAGATTCTTCCCAGGCTGAGTAGCCTGTTTGGGGTTCTTTTGGCTGACAAATCCTGGCTGCTACATCAGCATGCCCTAGAGGCCTTTTCGTACTTTGCAGAGGTACGCCAAAAACTCAGCTCATGCAACTGTTTTAAGTGCACTGCTATGTTGTGTTGAAGCCTGAATATAACCTAATGTCTCCCTCTGGTGATAAAGAATACAAACCACGAAGAAGTAATTTCCCAAAGTCTGTGCAGGGAAGAAATAAAAACCAAGGTGGTCAATTATCTCAGCAAGGTAAGGCATGTCATCACAAAGTGATGATCTACTCACAACAGATGGTTGTTAAATGAGGATCTTCTGTTGCAGACTCTCAATGTGCAGGAAAATATGGAGTCACGGCTACAGAGGCTCAAACAGGAGACAACAGTGATTGAGCAGCACAATGAGAAGCTGGAGAATAAAGTTAAAGTTAACAAGCTGGCTGCTGAAGCTGAAACTGTCACAGTTTCTGAGGTTAGTAGCATAATGAAATTGATATAAAATTTTTTCCATCCTTCTCAATTACCATGCTCTTGCACAACCTTGTCTGACTGGCCAAGTACTTTCATTCAAACCAAATGCTGCAATGAACAAAAGCATGTATGGTCCTTATTTCAAGTGATGCTTCTCATAATTAAGAGTAACAGAAAACACTTGTTATTTACATGCTTGGCAAAAAAAAAAAGACCAAAACAAACATGAGCAAGATTCAGTTTTCAGTACAGGCTTCCAGATTAGTTACCCTTTGGTTTAGTGTTATTTTTCTTTGGTTGGTGCTTCTCAGATATTTTCATAAATATAATTTAACATTTAACTGTATTATTTTATTTGCCTTCATAAAAAAAACAAACATTTTGGATTAGAAGCTCAAAGAAAAAAGTTAACCTCAGAAAAGGTTCAATTCAATATTAAAATGAAAACAATTAAAAATTAAAACATGAATAACAAGATCTATATTTTCCCTGTAATCATTTCTTTCCTTGCAGCCGTGCCCAAAGAGAGCTCGGCAGGAGAGCAGTACAGAGGAGTACAGCTCCTACATCCAGACAGCTGAGAGTGCTTTGAAAGCCCTTCAGGCTTTAATCGAGGGTAAACCCAGCACTACCACACCACCTCCACAGTGGCTGGGACCCAGACTACTTGAGCTGCAGACCCTGATTACTCACATCAGTTCAGCCAGACACACAACGTAGCGCCTCTAGCGCCTTTTCAAGCCTTAGGTTTCTTCTTTCCTGTACAGAATAACTATTTGATCAGTCTGTTTAAGTCTACATGTTTTGCTCCTGAAATTTGTCTTGATACTGTTTATTAAATAAATTAAAAAAAAATGTTTTTATTTAAATGAAAACTGGAAAACATTGCAAACAGTGCAAAAGGTTTTTACCAGAAAGTGGGAGAGTGAAACATTTCATACACTAAAATGTTTATTTCACCAGCAACCAACAAGCTCAAATAAATTATCACCATTTCACATTCATTCAAAGTGCAAGCCTTCAGTACATCAAACCTGACTCATTCTGGAAACATGTCATGCCAAAAGTTCATCTTCAGTTTAAATGCCAACAGTTGACATGGCACATTTAAGAAAAAAAACTTTAAAAAGCAGAATGAAAACAGGATAGTTTTCAACTGTCAAGGATCTCAATCATCTTGCGGTGACGACTGTCAATTGGCAAACAATAATGAATGGCTTCTTTTGTCCATGTCTAGCAGCACCTGACAGGTGACCAATCATTCCTGTACGAAGCATGTTTCCATAATAAACATACTGATGATAAATATCAGAATGAAGAACAAGATTCATTCTCTACCTCTAATTATCCTAATTGTTGTTGTGTTTAATGAGAAGCTACTTCCAGTTTACTGCTCCAGATGTGGTGCATGGATTTAAGCTCTCCAGTGTTTAAATGTTTTGCTCCAGATGGAGTTTGTGTTTTTATCACCAGGCACTCTCGTCCTCCCAGTTCAGGTCATCTCCATCTCCCCAGCCATCTGTTTCAGTCTTTGAAGAGAGTGAGAGAGAAAGGTAACCAGTTAATCATTGTAAGAAGATCAAGTCAGAGATGGACTTAGAACAGGGGTGTCCAGCTCCGGTCCTCAAGGGCCACAATCCTGCAGGTTTTCGATATGTCCCTGCTCCAAAACCACCTAACTTAATGAGTCATTGTGCAAAACTTAACAGACTGTTGGATCCATTTCATTTGAGTCAGGTGTGTTGAAGCAGGAAACATTGAAAACCTGCAGGACAGCGGCCCTCGAGGACAGCGGCCCTCGAGGACAGACTTTGGACACCCCTGACTGGGAACTGTAGTCCATCATGGGTAGCAGGGTAGTTAAATAATAATCCTTTGAGTTGTAATGTTCTAAGGCTTGTCCATGGCAGTGATATTAGAAATGCTGGTTCCTGCACAATGAGAGACCAAGCTGCTTCTGCCAAGAGGAATGAATTTAAACTGGTGTGTTTTATAGCAGGTGTATTGTGCTGATGATTAAAACATCTCCATGTCGTGCTAATTTTGTTAAATGGTGGTGATATTTAGTTCTCTAAGGACAACAGATTTGGTAACAACTCTTGATAATGGCATCTCAGAACACTTTTGCAAAGACTGCTGCGAAAGTCTATCAAAGAAAGCCTGAGCCAATGAGGGGAGAAAAAAATCCCAAAAATAAAATCTGAAGACATCGATAAAAACAAGGCAAATCACTCACTCACCTCGGACAGGTTGGCTACTGCAAACTTGGCAGTGAGTGTCAAAGTGTCGATAGATGAGTCGACATGCAGAGATGGAGCATTTCCTAAAGAGGCAGTAGATGGTCTTGTGTCAAACACACTTTTTTCTTCAAGTGGCAGCAGAGCTGGAGAAGACAGCTTAATGTCCGGAACCATGTCTGCAAACAAATCCAACTCTGGGTCTTGCTCAGCCTTTTTCTTCACCCTGATGGTGAACTCCTCCCCCAGACCTCCTGTTGGATCAGTCTTTTGTGGCACTGTGGCTTTGGGTTCTCGGTTTGGTGGACTGTGTGATTTCTGAGAGTCCATCTGCTCTTGAACCCAGGAACTGTCCAATGAGGAAGTGCTCTTGCTCTGTGTGGATTGGCACCGTGTTGCAGTCAATTTAAGGGGTTTAGAGGAATTCAGTCCCAATGCTGCACGCTTTGCAGTTGTAGTAGTATTGCTCTTAATGGGTGGCATAAAAGCAACTGATTCTGAAAAGGGAGCTGTAGGGGACAGATCTGAGGTAGGTTCAGTGTCCTCAAAGTCATCCCACGGCTCATCTTCTGTGTTTTCCAGTTTGAGTGTGCTGCTAAGTGGACTGACTCTCTTTGTGGCCTGAATGTGAATCTGGACAGACTGCCCGTCTCGACTTCCACTCTCCTCTTGGTCACTCCAGTCAGGCCAGTCTTCCACAGCACCTTCGAGTCTGTCAGACTGTTTGGAGCTGTATGATAGTTGCTCCATCTTACTGTTCTGATGAAACCCATTCAAGGGTAGAGACATCAGTCTACTGACACCTGGAAGACAAAACATAGATTTAGTTTTACCTGCAATAGAATCATCAAGCTAATGGGGTTAATTGATATAAATGGTTGTACCTGATATTGGTGTAACAACTTTTAGTGTCTCCTGAGTACCTGCCAAGTTACCCATGTGACTGAGAACCAAGCCTTCGGTTTCTGATGATCTGGGAAACAAATTCAATGGCTCAGCTTTGGAAGGCTGCGCTATCTGGGGGTGGGAGCCTCCAATCACATGAACAGGTGAAGCTAAGGAATATAAGTAGAGATTACACACCTAGAATTTACTCACGTCTCAAACCAACAATTCCAGGATCATTTCTAATATTATGTGAAGTTGGACCACATTTGCTCAACCTTGCTTACTTTCAGGGGTGACCTCTGTAGACTTGGTAAAGCTGGGTGTGGTGCATTTAAAGACCTTGGTTCTCTCTCCACCAACAACTACTTGAGCCCCCAGCAAAGGCACCAACACTGCCAGACTCTGCAGTGTCATGACAACTAAAGAATCACTGGTGTCTCGCATCCCTAACAAAAGCTGCAGCCGGCAAGAAACAAAATATGGGTTATATAGCTGAAACACAACATGTACAACAAAGTTGAACTGGGTTTTGATGGTGACACTCCACCTGAGGTAGGATCTGGTTTTTAAGTTCATCATGGGAGAAGAATTCAGCATAGATGTGGATGTGAGCCAGCAGCACAATACGGACATGCTCCTCGTTGACTTTGTAGAGTTCAAGCAGCTGAGGAATCACATGTTTACGGTAAAGGGACACAGACAGAAGGCAATCTTCACTGCTACCATCACTCCTGGGATCTATCCGGACAAGTTAAATAAAGAGCCTGAGCAACAACAAACTCCAATTTTTCTATTTAGTTATAAGTTACAATAGGTTTTATAAAATGCCACATCACCCTTCTTTGGTCTTAGAAGATGAGGCAGGAAGCTCTTAACAGCCATGGGTTCTGCAAAAACAAGAGAGTTGAGGAGTTTGGGGACAAGTCGTGCCGCTACCAGCTCTTCAGGAAGGCTCTGGACCCGGTCTAAAAGGAACCTAAAGAGACAACCAGCACATTATGGGATCCTTTCAAAAGGTAAGGAGTAGTTATATTTTAAAATGGTGTCATTGATAGAATGTGCAAGATATTTTAAACTCATAAAAAAATTAAAAAATAAATAAATTAGAAACATCCTTTTGTACCATAAAGTCTTACTTAAAGAATTCATTTTTTTCCTCCTCTGTCTTCAGCGTGAGGGTCTTCAGAAAATTCATCACCTCCAGAAAGTCATTCCTATTCACAGAAAGGTCGTGTTTAGCAGAAAAATATTCAGTCTAAAATGATAACCACACCCAAAAATAAATACACAAACCTGAAAAAGTCATTAGTCAGCAAGGAGCTAAGAGGAGGCCGAGCCAAGGGATCCGAATTTAGCAGGTCTGTCTGCAAGGTTTTCGTCAAGCTGTCAAACAAGTCCTGCGACACTAGAAACAGCAGTGAAAAGAGCAAGATAAGTAAGAATGTGGGTTAAATCAAATAAAAAAAGAGTGATTGTAGCTTTACTCACCATAACCATTCAGGAAAGGAATAAGGGCCTTCACCATCAATCCAAAAGAGTAACAGTCCCGAGCATGAGCATTTTTGTCCGGAAGGATTTTAAAGCCTTCAACCTGCCAACAAAATGGTTCTTAAATACTTAGGAGTGGGAAGCTGTAAATCCTGTTTGTCATGATCTTTTACACACTCACCTCCTCTTCTGGAGGAATACAGCTGGCCTCTTGAGCATTGTGGATGCTTTTGAGAAACTGAAGAGTTGAAGGATATGAACAGTTAATTTAACTTTTTTTTTTTATATATATAAAATAAGAAAATACACAGAAATTGTCAGTAACAAATTAGCTTTTTTTTAACATCTTGCCTCAGGAGTTGCTTCAGAGAACTTGCAGACAGTCTCCATGCCTCCCAGTTTCCAATGGCCATCTTCACTGACAAACACAGACGAAATACACACGTTGTTATGGCTCGATTTGCCCTGGAAGAAGAAAAAGATGCATATTTAATAGACAAAACGAATGTAGGATGGCCAGTAACTGTTAATAAACATTAAATTACAGCATGTCAGGTGTGTGTTCTTTTCTTTTAAATACCATCTTTAGGACCAGTTTTATATATTACATGGAAATGACCACGCAAGAGATTTGTGTACATCAGGAGCACACTGTCTTCCTGCTCACCCTATCATGCAGAAAGACAAGTGCTTGCAGGAGGTCATAGATGCCAGCACAGATTTCTTGTGGGGAGAGACTGTTTAGCAACAGCTCCAAAGGTTGCACATGTTCTGTCACCAGATGAATACCTCCATCTTGCACTGAGCAGGACAGGAAGCGCAGTAGACACGGGTGCCTTAGTGTCTTTAGATGCTGGAGGGAAAGAAAGGTGAAATTAGGATTTGTACATGAAACTATCCTGTATTTTTGTTTCTGTAAAATGTAAATGTTATGAATTTAAAATAAAATAAAATAAAAAAAAAAACATAAAAACACATAACTAGCTTTGGAAATGAAAAGTAAAAGGGTCAATTATTTTGGTATATTTGACTGACAGTGAAGTATACTTAATCTGTTCTGCATAACTTTGTAAAAACCTTCTGAAATGATCTATATTGGGCTTTAAAATGGCCTGAAATATATTCGACACTAATATGAGTCCCAGAAGTTGTTAGAGCAAACCTAATTTGACAAATGAGACCAAAATCTGAAAAACTCCTTTTGTTTGTAAGTAAGTGAATCTATAGGATTGGCTGTCAGTTTGATGAGGAACTGGATTCAGGTGTTTGCAATTAATTAAAAGAAAATCCAATGAGCTTTGTTAATTCAAAGAAAAGGGAGTCTACTTTTCACAAGTTTATGTAAGTTTATCAATTCACAAATACTTTTTTGGAGGACGTCAGGAAAGAGTAAATGACATTCACGCAAAAAAAAAAAAAAAGGTAACTCATGAAACGCTGTGATAGGCTGTTAGATTCATTTAATTTGATTCAGTTGTGATTAAATCAGGAATACATTGAAAATCTGCTGGATTGAGGCTCTTGTAGGACCTAATTGAGTAGCTCTGATATAAATTAATATTAAGATAAAATTAATTTGACTTTATAATAAAAATTTGTAATTAGTGAAGAAAAAGGCACATAAGTTAAGCACTGTCCCATCTGGAGCAGCAGGGAAGCTATGTGTGGCTGCTTTTTGTGGACTACAGCTCTGCATTTAATCCTTCCCCACAGACTGGTGGACAAACTGGTTGATTTGGGTTCCCCACATGCTACCTGCATGGGGGTTTTTCGACCGAGCTGGTTCCAGTCCTGATTCAGAGCCACAGCCTGCCTAAGAACTGGTTCTTTGAGCACCGGCTCCGGGTTCTCAAAACTGGTTCTAAGCTGGCACCAGCTCTTTGCTGGGTCAAATCTAAGAACCACTTCATGTTGCTCACATCGGTGGTTGGGCCAGGGCTACCTCGATGACATACATGACAAACCAGCGAAGTGATGGATTACAAACAAAACTGGTCCGAGGAGGAGACTGAGTTTTTCCTGGGATTATGGTCGTCTGCAGAAATCCAAAATAAATTGGACGGGCCAATCGATCAAAGCCTGTGGATAGTATGATTCACGGTAACACGCTAATGTTGCAAACAAGCATGTCACGTGACTTATGTTTTCTGGTAACTAATGAAATTTGCCCTGCCTTTTGGCAATGTAACTGTATCTTTTATGTTATATACTCTTGGGTGAGACCATAAACTAATGAGGCTTTTTTGTTTGTTTTCAACAGAGTTGATGCCCCTTGATACAGAGGAAAGAGAGGAAACACTAAAGCCTCTGGTGTGGAGCTCACCTTCCCCAGGAATCCAGTCCTCATCCTCAGCTTCGTATAGCAAACCAGGCAATAAATGTTAAGAATATGACCAGTCCACTAAAAAAGTGCATTAAAGCCACTATGTACTCTAGTTAAGTGTTCTGGTGACCAACAGTAATCAAAATTTGTATAAACACCATCAGTTTTCCTGTATATGGGCTGATGTCATTGGACATTAAAAATGCATCTGCCTTAAAACAGATCCATACTTCACACCATCATAAATCTGGGGGGGTGAGGCCGCCTACAGGGAGCGACTAACTGTGTGGCGTGGGAACAACAATCTGCTGCTCAACACCTCTAAACCAAGGAGGTCATTATTGACTTCTGGAGGATAAGAGATGACATAATGCCACTAAACATTGGTGGGGACTGTGTGGACAGGGTAGTGGACTTCCACTTCCTAGGGGTCCACATTGACGACTACTTGACCTGGAGTGTGAACACCTCTGAGCAACTGAAAAAGGTACAGCAGAGACTGCACTTCCTGAGGGTATTAAGGAAGAACTGTTGGTATCCTTCTATCAGTGCGCCATTAAGACCATCTTAATGTACTGTATTTACGTGTGGTACAGCATATCCACAGTAGCTTAGAGGAAAGCGCTCCAGAGGGTCATCAAAACGGCTAACAAGAACTACACAGTTCCCATAGCCTTAAAACAGCACAAACTATCATTAAGGACAATTCATAGACTTGCTGTTTGAACTGTTGCCGTCAGGAAGACGTTACAGAACAACAGAAATCAGGACAAACCGATTCAAGAATTGTTTTTATCCAACTGCAATGTACGCCTGTGTGTGAGTGATGAGACTCTGCTTGTGCTGCTTTTGTTTTTACTTGTATATTTTATACTAATTTTATGTATGAGGTATCTAATTGGATGGCACTTTTAAATATTGTTGTACTTGTTACGATGACAATATTGGTATTCTATTCTGTTCTATTCAGGTGTGTAAAGGTTATTTCTAAAACATAGAGAGGATCCATTCTTCTTCCCTTAGAGCAGGGACTCTCAATCTTAGTCCTTGAGGACCAGTGTCTTGCAGGTTTTAAGGTTCCCTGCTGCAACACACCTGACTTAAGTCAGTAGGTAATTAGTAGACTTGTGCAGCACTTGATGTCTGGGACAGGTGTGTTGTAGCAGGGAAACTTCTAAAACCTGCAGGATACTGGCCCTCGAGGACCAGGATTTAGGATCCCTCCCTCTTGACAGTTCTTATGATGGCTGCTCAGATACTTCAAGGTCATTTTCCCCATTTAGGAACAAACAAAACAGACTGCCCATTCAAGCTGAGTCCACCATTAAAACAAGAACTGCAAAAATAAAACCAAATCTCTCTACAATGAATTGTCGCTTTTCTGTAGTTTGCTAAAGTTCAGACAAATCTGAAGGATGTTAGATTAACAGATTAAACCTAAACACAACTTACTTTTTACCTTCTTTTTAAATGGCATTGATGATTTGGGTTATACTATATTATCGTCTAACTGAAACGTGGAGAGGGTTTAAAATGAAGCAAAAGTTCTGCCCAGTCTAACTATTCATCCACTAGCTACCTGAATTTTAATCACTGGAAAACCAAGTCTTGTATACATTTTTTTAAAAATCAAATCGCGTACGATTACTTGAAATGTGTTTGATATGGAAATCTTTTTAATGCAGACTTTATTGTTCAATGAGAAAGGAGAGAGTGAAACAGTGCCTGAGCACTGTTGTACTTAAGCTGTGTCCTGATTAACATTTTTAAAGGTTTTAATCTATTAATGTATGTTTTACACACCCGGACAGGGCCTGATCACACACACCTTAGCCGCTTTGTTGACTTTGTCTTCATTGTCCCGCTTGTGAACAAACACAGAGGCAGGTTTCCCATCTTGGAGAACCGCAGAGTACATGGTGAGTCCGGAGGGCAGGGTCAGGAGCGGCTCCTTCAACACATAACAGCCACGCATCGCGCTGCTCTCCGCACCCATGACCGCGCTTCTCCTAAAACCAGGGGATCAAAGTGGGAACATAAAATACTGCTTGTGCCTGTCGTTAAATGTGATTATATAAACACCTGTTAGAAAGTGATGCGGACATACCCAGGTCACTGCACTGTAACAACCGCTATATGTGGTTAGCTGGTATGAGTTGAGTTGCCTTGCTGGCTATCCGCGTAGCTACATTAGCCAGCTTGTCGATAGCTCTTTCGCCTCCAAATTGTCATGTTAACTGCACTGTACCACCAATCTAACAAAACTATTTAACAAAATATCAAGCTGTTACAAAATCACAAGTAAATTCAAGCTAGCTGTTTGTAAACCTACAATGCTAAATCTCTACGTAAGCGAAGCTGCTGTAAACAGTCAGATACTGACTCTTCCGGTAAAGGACTAAACCAAAGAGCAAAGACATCGTCACTCCTAAAACATGTTTGAAACTAGTTACCGACGCCAATTTCTATTGGAATCTTGTTAGTTCATTTTTAGCTAATAGTAAAATAACACTTCTTAAGCATAAAATAACCCACTTCCTCCCTTAGATGTATATTAAATGCACATAGAGACACCCACACCCCTACTAAGCGAGCGAATGGTTGTAACTAAAGTGGTGCGAGAAAACGCAGGTGCTACCATATGGTACTGAGAATAGAAACAGAAACTGCTAAAATACACAGAAACTGGAATTCTGAAAAGCTTTAGCTGTTGATTTGGTCTCAGGAAAGCAGAGTCCCAGAGTTTTTGTATAAGATCCTGAATTAAGAAATTATTTAGAGACCAACGGTGGGTTGTAAAGTGATGGGTCAAAAGCAGAAGACTAACTTGGGTATGATTCCATGTGATGTGTACTGACAAAGATTTCTTCCTCTTATAAAGGTGGCCCTGTTTTGACCCAATATAAACCAAGCAGAGCTTAAACAAATGTGACAAAACTTTGTTTAATTGACCAAATCTGATCCGATATTATAATAAAAGTTTGAATGTTTTGAAAAAACTGAATCTAAAATTTTATAGTTTTGGTTTTACACGTTTAAAATTGTGGGCAAGTTTAATTATTTTAATTATTTAGAAAACTAGGAATATTGCTTAGACTAAGCAAGCATTGCGATGCATGTTATCGCTTTGAGATTTGAATTTCTGGTGTTTTATGAACAGTTAATTGAAACAGTTATCAAACTGATCAGACCTCATCAATGTATGCTGGTGAAGCGCCAGCCCTTGTTAACTATTATGCACATTATCAATACAATGCAATGGGTAAAGCAATTACTCACAAAATTATTGTACACAATATCAAAGTAATGCTATTTTTTTCATCTAGCCTGATGTGTTAAAAGCTGCTCTTGACTTAACAACTATCTTTGAAATTTTCTTTACTGTCAGAAGGAAAATATTTCGCCCAGATCTCATCAAAGAGCAGATCAATAGATGAAGCATGCATCCAAGTTGAAGCATTACCACTTCTCATGTACAGTAGCTCCATGAGTGCAAATATATTTCTTTTTCTGTCAATAAATTCAGTATCTCAGAAGTTTGCTTTGTTGGCTGGACAAAACAAGTAAGTCATTTAGTCATTTTTATCTTTGAGACAATTTTCTATTTCTTAAAACTGATCATGAATAAAATTTATTTATTCAATCACTCGTTACCAACTGAAGCAATCACCAGCATGAGGAAGCTGTGGGTGTGTATGTTTCTTCAGCATGCTCCTGAGGTGCCTGTTTATGGCAAGCCAAAGGGGCCATAATTCGCCACTATACTGGCGCGTTTGTAATAAAATGGCGTAAAATACGCTGTTTTATGTGGCAAAACGGCGTAAAATACACCGTTTCTTAAAGCTTTAGTAAACGCCGAAAAATACGACATTTTTGGTGGTCATTAAACGCCGCTTTATGCACAGTTTTGTCACACTTTAACACGAGTTAAAAATGGCGTTTTGTGCAACTAAAACACGCGTAAAAAGCGCCGTTTTGTTGTATTATAATTATCCCAGCCCCTTTTTTGTACAGCCAATAAAATTGAAAGCTGACCATCCAATCAGTAAAGAATAAGAGCAGACCCTCCAGTTCATCACTGATCTTTGCTGAAGAATTGTCTGCATTGTTCCAGTAACCCTGTGGTCTGCTTGTGTGCTTACATTTCCAACCATATTTAAATGCACTGCCAGGATATAGATTCAGATATAGATCAAATTTGTTATATCTTTTCTAAAGAAAAAAAGAAAGAAAGAATTCTTTTTTCACAGATGTTGACATAGGCATACATTATTGTCTGAAACTACACACTGAGCGCCAACCTATTGATTGCAATGAGACAGACTAAATTAATAGCGTCTATATTTAATAATATCTATAATAAAGCGTATATACTACTATATTTACTATAGTATATTGTACTTAAAGACAAACAGCATAATAAAAGATAAGATAAACCTTTATTAATCCCACAACAGGTAAATTTGTGTGTTGCTAACTGAACTACAGTAAAATAGAGGGAGAAAAGCAGATAAAAAAAAACAAATACTAAATACAAATGCAATTTGGCATTTAATGACCACCAAAAACGTATTTTTCGGCGTTTACTGAAGCTTTAAGAAACTACGTATTTTACGCCGTTTTTGCCACATAAAACGGCGCTTTTAACATCGTTTAATTTTTTTAACCACAATACGGCGTATTTTCTGCTGTTTTAGTCAAAGTGAATAGTAGAATAACCTGTTTAGCATTGGCAAGTTTTTCATGGACGCAACCCACATCCTCAACTCTGCTGCTCATCCTACAAACGCATTTTCCTAACAAATGTGGCATGATTTAAAAGGGAAATAGTGTTTACTAAAAAACTGACTTAATTTCTGTTTGTACACACCAGACAGGAACCCCGATGCAGGCTGTGCAAAGAGGCCTCTGAGACATTCCAACACATAGCAACAGAGAGTAAGATGCTGGCAGGTATGACATAACCAGATGGGTGGAATAGTGTACAAGGATGTTCCTTTTGTCCAGACAACTGTTACTCATTGGATATTTTTTCTTTTTCAGACCATTCTCTGTAAACCCTAGAGATGGTTGTGTGTGAAAACCCAGTAGATTAGCAGTTTCTGAAATACTTAGATCAACAACCATGTTCAAAGTTACTTACATTCTTTTTCTTCCTCATTCTGATGCTCAGTAAAAACTTTAGTAAGTTGTCTTGACCATGTCTACATGACTAAATGTTTTGAGTTGCAACCATGTGATTGGCTGATTAGATATGTGTCAAGCAGTTGAACAAATGTACCTAATAAAATGGTCCATTGTTCTGTGTATTGTTCTGTATTGGTATATTTTTGAAACTGGTTTAAAAATGTTTGTGGTGCACTTAAAACAAAGGCTTTTAGCTTAACAGTATGTAATTTTGTATGTACAGACCAACAGACTGTTGCGACTGACAGTGTTTAGTATTAGCACCATAACACAATTACAGGAATACTTGCTGAAAAGAAGGGGAACATAGTTAAAGGTTTTGTGTCATCTCTGTTTCACGTGAGCCAAAGTGGCTTTGAGGATTCAGAGTGGGATATTTTGTGGGATCTTTTTTTTTCCTCAATGAAATCCTAGTTAGTGTTTCAGTGGTTTAACAGAAAGCAAAGTGCAATGAATGTGTGCTGACAAATGTGTGTTGGGGGTTTCTTACTTTCAGAAGCATTTTTCTGATCCTTATTTTTTTTTCAGGTGAAGCTGGTTGATATGAAGTCTTTGTTGTGCAGGTTTTGTACAAGACTGCAGAACTCAAGAGCATCTAGGCTCGCAAGATTTTATTAACACCGTTTTCTCATGATAACAGATTATTCGAATGCAGAGTTGCGAAGGGGATGGAGCTACAATACCAACACAGAGAGAAAAACATTCAGACTCACACTCCTAGCAAGAATTAAAGAGCCATTTCCACCAATGGGTGCAAGTCAGGGCGGTCGGGACACATTTTTTTGGTTACCACATGCGAGAACGATAAAAAGAGCGATGGGGGATGAGAGCTTAGCCATTATCTTCTTCTCTCCCAACACCCAACTGGTGGGTTCCAAGCTGTTCTGTACTGGGATGCCTCAATACAGGCAACTGACCCAATGTTGCTGACTAAGATCCATCACTGATCGTGTCCTGATTTGACTTCTATCAAGTCTAAAAATGGCTAAAGTTGCGATGTGTCTGACAACAACTACTTCACCGTCAGTCATTTACAGAATTACCATATACCATGACTGCAGCCCCTCCCAGCAGCTGTAATGGGGTTTGTTTTGATCAATAAAATTAGCTGTCACACACTTAAGCTTGTTACATACTTGGTGAGAAGCAAAAAGTGTTCTTGGTATAGAGGCTACAAAAATAAAAAGGTTTCTATTGGTCAGTCAGTTTATACCCCATGAGAAGCTTCGTTTGCGATCAGCTGTTCAATAAAAACTAATGACTAAAACTAATGCCACAACTTTCTGCTTTATTCGCTTCCATCGCCCACTTCAAATGTCCGACCAATCACACAATATTTCTGAGCCCCACCAGAAGAAAGTTCTGCCCGGCCAAAGTTTGGAGATGTAACGCTGGATCGGCTGAAAGCCGCACACATGCGCAGGCTGAATGTAAAAAAAGGGTTTTAATGCAGCTCTCACAGACTGAAGTAGCTACAAGACAATACAAAGATCCGCAGTGTGCTGAAGGCTTAAGTAGACCGGAGGACAGGTGTGTCTTGTCAGGTTGATGAGGAGAGGCTGCAGGTGAAGTCCGATGAGATGGATGAGAGGAATCCTGGGAGATGAAGTCCTAGGACCGGTGATCAGTAGGCTGGTGAACTGAAGCGTACTGGTGCAGGTGGCGCGGACATGACAGGAGAACTGTCCCCATTCACGTCCCCGAGAGCACAATGTCGTCAGTTTGGTCTCGTGGCCTCAAGAACAAAAAACAAAAAAAAAAAAAGTTCTTGCTTCTCACAGAGTATGTAACAGCCTTTACTTTTGAGCCCACCTTAATCATCTTATCTCAAAAACAAACTTTTGAAAACAAGAAATTATCCCGTTATCACAAGAAAACGGTACTCATCTCTAGATAATGAGAAAATTAGCCCGTTTTCTCGAGATGACTATTTAAAAAAAAAAAAAAGCCAATAACGGCCGCTCTTGGCTTCCATACGACAAAACCCCCCATCTGCCACACTGTTCTCGGTCCAAGGATATGCGCCTCAGTGCCACAAAATTCAAACTGTTTTCTTTGTAGAAGCAACTCACACCAAAAATCAATGAGACGAACTCATGGGATTTCTGAACCAGTCTCAATGAGGACGTTTTCCAATTTGATGTCTCTATGGAAAAAGCAGTTCTTCAGGAAATGTATTGCTGCATCAACCAGCGGTTTTAGCATAACCTAAAAGAGAAAAAAATAAAGGTTAGAAAGTTTAAAGTAGACAGTGGTGTGATGCGTTTCATGGCTCTCCATCACTTTGATATTAAACAATGCAAATAAAAGAATAACTTAAAAAGTGTCTAAAAATACAAAAATTGATAATGATCCTAGAAATCCATCCATCTACTTTTGCCTTCTCTTGTAGTGCAGCTCCATGTCTTAAAACATGAGATTGACTCAATGCATCGAAACTTCGATACATTCACAAAGATCTCCATCTGCTGGCTGTCCATATGTGATGCATCTGTCACGGTCAGAGAACGTAGCTATGGACCCAAATGCAGAAGACAGAGGAAAAAGGTGAGAATGAACAAACTTTATTTTATGTTTGGGATCATCTGTGGGAGAGTTGGTCCAGGTGTCGATAACTTCTCCTGAGAGAGGACAGAGGATTAAAGGAGGCCAGATGGGAATTCTTGATATTGCAGACAGAATCAAAAGCTTACTTGTATCCCGAGGTGACTGACGGTGGAGGGATACATCTGAAAATGATCTCTGTCTGTGTGGGTTGAGTTAGGCGGCAGGCAGGGCAAGCAGGCAGGTGGGCAAAGCTAGGTCGAAGCTGGAAGTCCTGATTTGGCGTTCTCTTCTGCGGATCTCCAACTGCTTCTTGAAGCAACATGGAAAACTGAGGGAAACACAAAAGCGGAGTGAAGCTGCTTGGAAAACACAAGACACTCCACTCTGAATTTCCCTGGAAACCTGCTCAGTCCAACCTGGAACACACAGACCACACAGTCAAACCCCAATCATGACAGCGTCAAGTCATTACCTCATTTCTTTCTGTGGCTCCCTGTCTCAAATGCTGATGCAACTTTGCAGTTTTATAGACTTTTATTTGATAAACTTTTTAGTAGTGATTATTATTTCATGTTTTCTATAAAAAAGTGTCTTATTACTAAACCAAAGTAGTTGCTTCTAATATCTTTCAGCATTGTGCAGTGTGGTAATAATGATAACTGATAATAACTGAACACGTTCTTTTCTTTCATAGGGTGGGCTCTTTTCAAAACTCCACATATATGGAGTCAGGTGTTCTGGAGTTTGTCATCTAATATCAATTTTCTACTCTCAACGATCAGCAATTTCAGTTTAACATCCCCTTAGTATCCTAATGACATATACACTGCCTGGCCAAAAAAAGAAAAGAAAAGGTCACACATTAATATTTTACTGGACCTCCTTTAGCTTTAATTACAGCAGCATTTGCTGTGGCATTGTTTCAATAAGCTTCCGCAATGTCACAAGATTTATTTCCACCCAGTGTTGCATTAATATTTCACCAAGATCTTTTATTGATTATGGGAGAGTCCAGCCACTGTGCAAAGCCTTCTCCAGCACATCCCAAAGATTCTCTATGGGGTTCAGGTCTGGACTCTTTGGTGGCCAGTCCATGTGTGAAAATGATGCTCATGCTCCGTGAACCACTCTTTCATATTTTGAGCCCAATGAATCCTGCCATCGCCATCTTGGGGATAAAAAAGTCAGGGAATAAAAAAATCCAGTGATGGAATAACCTGGTCACTGACCCCCTTCTTTGGACACATAATGTTGCTCAACATGACCAACAGCAGCAACCCCAGATCATACACTGCCCCCACAGGCTTGTACAGTAAGCACTAGGCATGATGGCCGCATAACGTCATCTGCCTCTCATTTTACCCCGATGCTCCCTTCACTCTGGAACAGGGTAAATCTGGACTCATCAGACCACATACCTTCTTTCATTGCTCCAGAGTCCAATCTTTATGTTCCATAACAAACTTTTTCTCCAGTTTACCTCACTGATTAGTGTTTTTTTTATGGCTAAACAGCTGTTCAGTTCCAATCCCTTGGTTTCCCTTCACTTTGTTTGTGTGGAAATGCTCTTATTTCCTCTATGAAACACAGCCCTGAGCTCTTCTCGTGTTTTTCTTCAATTTAATTTCACCAAACATTTGAAGTGATCACCGATCATTATCATTCAGGATTTTTTTTCCCAACATTTCTTCCTAGAAGATGATAGTTCTCCACTATCCTGTCAGTTTTTAAAAAGGTGTTGGACAGTTCTTAACTTTAGCAGTTTCTCCAGTCTTGTCAGATGTTTTCTCTGCTTGATGCATGATTTGATAAACTAATAAATAAACTAATATATTTCCACGACCACGGGATGTGTCTTTCGACATTGTTGTTTAAAAAATGAAAAGCTACCTATTGCATCAGTTGGGATTAAATAAGTTATCGCCAGCTGAAAGATAATTGCTCATGCAGTAAATATCCAATAAGAAGCTTGTACCTATTTGCTTGGTGGCAACTTTTTTTTTTATTTTTTATTTTTTTGCCAGGCAGTGTACTTTTTCTTTTTTCTGAGATTCACAAATCAGCAGTGCCAGTTGTGCAAATACCACAATTGTATTTGTAATATAATTTTATATATTTCTACTTTAACACTACCTACATGTTAGGTCAGTTGATAATGTTGAATATTTTTAAAGTATTGTCCACAATAATACAGAATTTATTGACATACATACAATGGACTTTGTTGCTTCTGTGTGATTTGTGTGTGTTTGTGATGTGCAGTACACACTGATATGAATTATCTTTATGTTTTTGTATTTTGGTAAGTTGATTGGAATCATATGATCAATCTATTAATGAAAAAAATCTATATGTGCTATATTTTCAATCTTTTATTAAACAAATTGTGGTCACTGTACTGTGTCACTATTAACCTTTTGTCATATATATATGTTTTTTTTTCTACTATTTAATATAATATATAATATCTAATTAATACAATGTGGTGTACATTACATAAAAGGTTAGTCAACAGACAGTCTGACTTGTTATCTATGTGAGAATCTCCCTTGCACACATGATTCACAAAAAGGTTGCAGGTTTCCTCGTTAGCAGGAAATGACAAACTCTTACACTAACCACTGATGGATCTTCATACGGAAACAAGCAGAAAATGAACCTTCCCCTGAGGAAGTGACGTTTCGGCTGGTTACCCCAGTGATTAACCAGCACAGCACATACACACTCTGTGGTGAGATCAAGAGCTGTCATCATGGATGAGCTCGGTAAGGCGTCTTTCATGGTTTTTGTTGCTTATCAAACTCAAACTGATTGAAGGCGATTATTGAATAAGATGTTATAAATGTACTAAGTGATGCAGTTCATCTTAAGTAATCTGTGATTAATTGATTTAACAGCTTTTACACTTGTTTTTAATTGTGCTTTTTGTGTTTGTAGTCTACACTGACTTCACAGACTAAAAATTCCTTATTGATTACATATACATAATTCTTTTGTCTCACAAGAGACTTTCAGACTAAATAGTTACTCTTGTCGTTTTACTGTCCTCTTTTTCATACTTATTCCAGTGCAAGTATTTCATAAGTTGGTAATGAATTGCCTATTCATGTCTTTTCTTACCCCAAGAAATGTGGTTTTTAGCTGCGTGTAGGAGAGAGTTGAACTGGCTGCAATATAAGTCACCAGATTCTTGCAACATTTTAACAAGTTTCACTTCTGCAACATCTCATGTCATCACTTCCTGATTCAGCTGCCTTACATGAAGCAAGCTCAGTCCAAAAGCACCTTGATCTGAACATCAAGGCGCTTCCTGCCTCACCTCACAGGAAATATTTCATTCTGCAAAAATTATGCATGTACTGATTAAGATCAAACACAAAGGAACAACAATCAGCATGACAAACAATGTGATTAGATGTTTGGTTGGTTGGTATGCATGTTAGCTCAAGTGTAGTTTAAGATTAACGTTGTGCATCCTGCCACAGATTTGCTGTTGGAGGAACTGGCCCTGAATTCAAAAGGTTCAGAAATTCTCCAAGAAAACAAAAATGATGATGCAGCTGATCTAGAGGTAAAGACAAAATCACACAAATTAGTTTTGGAACTTAATGAGAGTTATGTTTTTCAACAAAATGGATGGTCACATGGGCTAGTTCAAGTTATTCCTTGTATAACCTGTGGGTCTCTCCATAGGTTCCCAGAGCTGGCAAAAAAGAAAACAGCTCAGTCAGCACAAATGCTTACAGGTGAGGTCCAGGTTTGAGTCTCCTGTTGGCCCTGACTCACATTATCATAGTCTTAATTGTGCTGAAGAAACATAAAAATACTTTAAAAATGTTACTCATGATATCAGCTTTGGCCAACTTTGATTCTATTGAGGAGGACTGCAGATAATGCCAGAGTTAAAGCACGATGCATTTCCAAATTCTCAAAGAATTCTATGTAGACTTGTACAATGCTATTCTGGAAAATTTTGAAACGCTGTGTAAAATTTTTTGGACTTTCAGGAAGTGTATTACAACAGACATGATTCTGTAGATGCAATGACTGCACAAGCTCACAAATACAGCAGAAACTATACAAACTAACAAACTATACAGAACATCTGTGACTGCACCATTAATATACACAAATTTTATAACAACAAATGGAAGGGAGGGCTACATGTAGTTAATTTAATCTTTGTGCAAGTTTTAATTAGATATATTAAATGATTTGTGAATCATTAAATTCCTTTATGGTCATTTTACGCATCTTCCCATCCTTTCTTGGAAACAGGGTGGCATTATTAGTAGAGCTTTGTGGGTTGTAGTATATTTGATAATTATTTAGCATAAAATATATACTCAAAGATCCTGGATTATTTTCAGAAACATGATTTAACTGGGTAAAAAGTAAGGTCAAAAACTGAAAGTCATCCCATGAAGACCCAAAGCTCTCTCTAAACTTGGACACTAATTTGCATAAGTTCTCTATTGTAAGATGATTATACAGTAGTAATCTTGATGTTTGTGTTACATCTTCAAATTATTGTGCTTTAATTTGTTTCTGTCTTGAATGCAGTGATCTGCCAGCTCCCGTTGCAGCTTCCCCGACTCTTGACTCACCCACTCAAGAGTTGGACTCTATCCTGCAAGACCTGCTGGGTCTGGCACAGGGGGTCAGTAAAGCGTCTGCAGTCTGAAAAGACTGAAAATCATAATAATGTTCTCTGTGTGCTTACTGAGAATTGATTTTCTCGTGGAGCGTGGTCAGTAAGAGCAGCGAAGGTGAAGTAGAAATGTCAAATTAAAGATATTAACTTGGTTGAACAACAGAGGGCAGCATTGTATTAATGTCATTACTGCAGAGCATCAAGTAGCAGAATTTTAGAATTGGGACATTTTTTATCATTAGTATTTAAAAACATGCTCTTAGAAAATGTAGCACTATACATAATTTTAAAACATTTGTTTACATTTGTATCTTTATCCAGGATTCAGTACCTTCAGAAACCCCACCACCACTTGTACAAAAGAAGTCTGTGAAGAAAAAAACAGAAGATAGACAACAGGAGAGAAAGGAGGACAACAGCGGTCCAGCAGATTCAGATACAACAGCCACAACCCCAAAACAGAAAACAGACGCTATAGATGACCTGCTAGGGGGGCTGAGCTCTGATTTGGAGAAAATTGGTGTGCGCACCACCACCAAGGGCCACTGTGCTGCCTGCAACAAATGCATTGTGGGAAAGGTAATGTGGAGCCTTTGCGACTCAAAGAAAATAATTTTGCACCCTTGAGCCTAAATGTGAAAATATAAACAAGGATGTTCCCTCATTCACATCCACTAGATGATCACAGCACTGGGAGAAGTATGGCATCCTGAACACTTTGTGTGTGTGGTGTGTAAGATGGAGCTGAGCACAAGAGGCTTCTTTGAGAGAGACGGACGACCATACTGTGACAAAGACTACCATGACCTTTTTTCTCCACGTTGTGCCTATTGCAAGGGGGCCATTATACAGGTGAGGAGTCACCATAAAATCAAAAGAAAGATTAAAACCCGGGTAAAATACTGCACCCACATAAAGAAGAAATTGGATGATGACATATAGGAATAAATAGTTATTTTTTTCTTGCTGTAACGCTGCATGCCATCTCAACTGATAAAAACAAATCGCTCTGCAGCCTTAAAGGACATCCTGCCTAGGCTGCAGACTTATCAGAAACAAAGATGTTAATCATAAACTAATGCAACATTTTTCTGTAATGCCTTTTTATGATTTACAAGCCACAGATTTTGCCTTTCATGACACTTGAACGTGAGCAATAAGAGGAATCTTACTAATGTGTAAAGAAATAAATAAATAGATATAATATTTGTGGCTGGTATTTCAGAACGTCCTCACAGCTCTGGACCAGACCTGGCACCCAGAGCATTTCTTCTGCACATACTGTGGAAACCTGTTTGGACCAGAAGGTGAGAGCTTAGAGAAATAATTTCTGAGGGAAGTGTTTAGCACAGAACTAAGTCCATCTTTTACCTTTCCCAGGTTTCTTGGAGAAAGATGGGAAACCATACTGTTCTAAGGACTTCTACCATCTCTTTGCTCCCAAGTGCTCCGGCTGTGGAGACTCAGTGAGGGAAAACTACCTGACTGCAGCCAATGGCACCTGGCATTCAGAGTGCTTCGTCTGTGCAGTGAGCCTCTTGCCACACTCACACACTCTCACACACACAGCTCTGAATGACCTACATGCCTGGCTGTACATGTATGGCTGATGAATATATTATGGTTATGGTTAAAGTGACTGAGATAAATCAAGCAAACCACATTCCTCTGTGTGGGTATCTTTTACGTTCTCTTCAAAGTTATTTCTGTGTACTGAAACTGGTCAAAAATGCTTCAATGTGAAGAGATATTTCTGCTTAAATCGGAAACATGCAGTTGTGAAATATAAACAACTCTGAGAGATCTTTTAACCTTGTCTAGAAACTGCAACTTAAGAATATTACTTACTAAAGTCCACAGACCAGAACACAAAACACATAAAATCTATTACTTTTAACAGCATCACACATAATGTGACACAAATCCAACTATCCAACTATCAAAACTAATCATTATCCACAGCTGGCAATTTATAATTTATGCAGAATCTCAACATTGTTTTATATAAAGCAGTTACTATCAGCGTGGTCATTTTTAACCTGGCCTGAATTTAAGACAGTCCAGTGCACGCTCACTGAGCACACATTCAACTTACTGCTAAACATAGTTACAACTTTCTTCTGTCTAACCATTATGCTGCAGCTTGTTCCTCTTAACTGTAAGAGATGTGTTTTGCACGAGTCATTGGCCTTCAAAAAAACACCGAAATGTTGATATTCTCATTCCAAAATGGTTGATAACGATCTATAGACACAAATGACATTTTTTAATTGCAATCATATGACAAATTTCTAAATGAGCAGAGATATCTGTTACTACATCACAGCATCACAGTCAGTGAACAACACAGATCTTTCTCAAGTGGACATTTTGTGCTCACTATCTCGCTGTCATGGCCTACTGGTACGTAATAAATGAAACATGGCCACTGGCAATGCTTAGAGTTACACCTGCGCTTTTACTGCTAAAGCGTGACAAGTCAAAGTGTCTGCCAAGAGAAACGTCTGTAATTGCATTCAGGTCCATATGCAGTGTCTTAACTGTACATTTATTTTCCATTTTCTGTTCTAGCACTTATTAATGGATCTGTAAAAGACACAGCTGCAACACTTTCATACTAAATTTTCATGCTATGAAATTTTGAAGCACTGTAACCTCATTATGCTGGGGCTACATTTAAATCAGAGTTTTGTACGCTTACTGATACAACGTAAGTTAACATTTTGAGACAGATTACAAACATATTTTAGATATATTGTTGTGAGCATGTACTATTTTATATGTATCTACATACATGTTTTCCTAATTAACCAGCATTAATACTTAGACAATTATGAAAAGTACATTTATGAATGCAACATGATTTTTTATAGTCTACATTTTGTGATTCAGATAAAAATGGTTCTCTCACACCATATCTAACCCCCCTTATTTTCCCTCTCTCTGTCTCCCGATGTCTTATCTCATACCCAGGACTGCCTGAAGCCCTTCACTGATGGCTGTTTCATGGAGCTAGATGGGCGGCCCCTCTGTGCTCTGCATTTTCACTCCAGGCAGGGAACTCTGTGTGGTGGCTGTTGTGAGCCCATCACCGGCCGTTGCATCTCTGCTCTTGATCGCAAGTTTCATCCCGAGCACTTTGTGTGTGCTTTCTGTATGCGGCAGCTCAGCCAGGGCATCTTCAAGGAGCAGAAAGGGAAGCCGTACTGCGCAGGCTGCTTTAACAAACTTTTTCTGTGAAATATATACAGCATGTAACATATGTGTAATGCTTGGACAGACTGTTTTCATTTAACGTATTATTTTTCATACGAGTATCAATGATGAAATAAGGCATTTGCACTGTAATAAGACATCCAATACAATTAAGAACATGTATGAAACACTGGTCTAAATAATTAAGAGGTCATGTAGAAATCTCAGAAGGAAAAGCTAACACTGTAAAATAATTACTTACATGGTTGTAGAACACAAGGAAAATATTTCCCTTGCAGAAAACACAAGAGAAACCTCTGCATATGTGAACTTTGGATGTTTTCAAAAGGCATGTCCCTGACACTTGGTCTACATTTTATGGGATTTCATAAATCATGATAACATAAAATTTAAAAATGAAGAAATAAAAATAAAGAAGTGCTGGTTTAATCAATGGTTTCCATAAAGCTATCCTCAGTTTGGCAGTCTGAAGATACTTTAGTTCAGTCTGTCAAGGGGTTTGTCTATGTGGCCTGATAGTTTGTATTGGCAGTGACTGGCAGTGACTCGGCATGCCAACTTGAGTTTCCTCTTTCTCTGACTGACCACTTGGCCCCTGGCAGGCACTGCATTCCTCTTCATTCTCCACACAGGCTCCTTTATGGCTGCTTATGGAAGATTAATGAATGTGGTGAGATTAACAAAGGTGGTTTAAGAAGGAGATCCTTCGCATCCTTGGATCTCTTTAGAAACTCCCTTTTACTGTTGAGGGATGAATGAACCACAAAGCATTTTAATGCTTTGGTTGTTGGCAGATTTAGACTCATTTTGTTACAGGCTGACATTTTTAGCTCACCAATAACTAATAGTCTGGATGATATGTGAAGATGAGACATTTGCAGCTGGATGTGCTGGTCTTTTAAAAAGGTTATATTAATGTAATTGTAGGATTTTGATCTCAGTACTGAAGAATCAAATCATTAAAAAATCTCTAATTTGCTAATACTGTAATGAGTTTCCATTTCCAACTTACATTGAATGCAATGTAAGGTCAGTAGCTAAGTTAAGTAATTTTAAGAACCTGCAGCACATTAAAAAAAAACAAATTGCAAACCGGCTCCATCTTAAAAAGATGACTTGTTCCTTCAAATTCCTTTTTGCAAAATTTACTACCCCAAAAGCTTTGGACTCATAAACTTTAATTAAAAAATAAAGAAAAGAGAAAAAGTAAAGGCTACAGTTAATACATTGTCAGAAGTTAAATCAATAGCAGAAAGCAACAGCAGTTAAGAAAGCAACGGGTGACTGCTTGCTCTTTTTAAAACGACTCAACTGTTGTTTAACAGCACAAGATAGATTTAAAAACTCTTTATAGCAGCGGATTATCTGATTGTACTACTGCAGATTTACAGAGTTATCAAGGCTTTCAAACACCCCTACCAGCATGGTTGTTATCTGTGTGTGAAAACAATAGAAATCATAATAATTTGTTTCATAGGTTTTATCACCACATTGAAAGAGAAGCTACAAATGCCTGCTCAGGATTTTAAATTAATTCAGTTATTTATCATATTTAATGTAATGCAATTTTGAATTACATATTATAATACATATAACTGAAAAAAATATGATAAATTTTCCCTTTGGAAACAAAAGAAAAAGTAAAAGAAAAGAAAAGAAAAAAGAAAAAAGGAACATGAAAAAAGGAAAATGAAAAAAGAAATTTAATTTAATTTAATTTAATTTAATTTAATTTAATTTAATTTAATTTAATTTAATTTAATTTAATTTAATTTAATTTAATTTAATTTAAACAGGTTTAAATTTTTTCAGGATGTTTTAGGCTGACTGTCCTCATTGGCAGCCAGCTAGTGTTTTGTAGTTCAACAGTGTGTGAGAGTGCTTTAAATCATATTCCAAATTTTCTTTCAAATATACTGTAGGTAGCTGACTATCAAACATAACAAGAATGACAGCTTAGAAAATTTGTTAAATATATTTGATTTATAAAGCCTGATTAATGAAGACAAAAAGAATGAAATGTCAGTGTAAACCATTTGAATTTAATATTGAGGTCAGTAAAGCAGTAAGTAAAATAAGTAAAGCAGACTGTTGTTATGTACATTATATAACTTGTGTAAATCATTGAACCTTTTTGACTGAAACCTTTAAATTAAGTTAAGCAAACCATGGCAAAATTAAATCTTAGTGCATCTGTACAATACTAAGTTCATTTGCTTGCTGCTCCCAGAATGAGTCTTATCTTATCTGCAGATAAAAACCAACTACTTTTGTTGGCCCTGTGGGCAGCTTAACTTAGTTTTCCTAAGCACGCCATGTGGGCTCACTGTGTAAAGTCAGTGTGTGAGTGGGAGCGGTGGTGGGCATTAATCATGCTGTCATCACTGTCAGAGCAGGTCTCATAAGGCTGCAGCAGAATGTGGACCTTGCATCATGGAAGGAGTCTGGGTGTATCCTGTTTGGGCTGGATGCAAAATCCAAGATTGTAAGTGTTCTTACAGAGTTGTGCCCAGAGCTCTACTGAACTCTCAGACTTACTATAATGTTCATTTATTTGCATGGTGTATAAGATGGAAGAGGAAGCACACTCCTCTACACAAGTCATGCATGGAACAATATCATCTTGGATCTGATCTCAGCATGTAACACAACTACAAAATTTCATTGCAATGATTTCATTACATGATATGTTCATTCTAGTATTACACTTCTTTCTTTCTTTCTTTCTATCTGGATGAGAAGAGATGGCTAATCATTATTTTGAGCGACACTGCATTAACCAAAACTGTCTCTTCTGTGACAAGTCTTGGTCAATGGTCTTGCCACTGAAGAAGTACAAATACAGACAAGAAAAAAAAAACATGTCAAGCATATTTATTAAAACACACTGAGTATAAAAGCGCAATAAAAAAGTATGATGTAGTTAAAAGAATTTCTTGCACTAACAGAGGAAAAATATAAGTTATTGTATGAGTGACTGATTTGAGAGGAAAGGGCACTCTGGCAAGCAGTAAAAATGAGAAAACATGAAATGCGAGCATGGGGTCTTTTTAAAAGGATGGTGAATAAAGGGCAGTCTGTGGAAAGCAGGGAGAGAGTAACTCAGGTGACATTTACTGCACTGAAACAAAGTACGAACAGCCTGGGAGAGCACTGGGCCATGAGATGAAGACTAGAGCTCAGATTGCGGAATATACTGGAACATAATGCATGCTGGTGCTAAGGGAGGCGGGGAGTGGGAGGTAGGGGATGAGGAGTATAGTTGCACGAGTTTTTCTTATGTGACACTGAAACCAAACACTTAACCTCCTCTCCTGTAAAATAACTGTGTCCTCTTGGCCACCCCTGATGGGGGCAGTGGGGCGGCCTATCTGGACTATTACAGGCCTACTGTGGGTCACACTCGGCCACACCCTGCACCATGAGTTCACATTAGCTCTGAATCTAAAACTGTCAAATATGTCTTTGGTATATTAATCACTGCATTTGCTTGTAGGGACTTAAATACCCACCCATGGAAATATCAACTTGCAACAAGTCGGTGAAGTCAGCTCCACTGTGCTGTAAAACATACATGGATCAAATTACTGTAACGTTGTTACTGGACCTGTCAGTATGCTATATGTACTAATGAACAGAACAGGTCCCTACTTCTACAATAGCAGCTATACTGTACTTGAATGTGGATAGATGCGAAAGAAATATCACTTTAAAGAGAAACAAATTGTGTTTCTCTAACTTGGAACTACAATGGTGAGTAGGCCTATATGTAAATTATTATTTGTTTTGAAAATGGATGAATAAAACATGCAAAATGAAACATTTCAGATTACAACAAAGGTGAAAATGTAGTTGAACTGTTATGTCCTCCAGCTGGCTTCTTCAAATAGGGCATACGGTGGACATGAATTGTGGAGGACTTTTATCTTTGTGTTGAAGTTTACAATTTGGTTGGTATCATAAATTTAAATAGACTTGAGGTTGTGAATATACTGTATTTCAAAGATGAATGCAGCAATTCTATTTGACAAGCAAAGCTAATGTGAAAGTCCCTCACAACTTAATACCACTGAGAGCTGTTAGATCCTGGCTCCAAAATGTCTCTGGCTCCTGCCGACTCAAAATGCATGGACTTCTCCAATAAAATATTAAGTCAATGAATGTTTTCCACAGTTTTTGCTTTTATGATGTTGTGCTGCAGTCAGTTAAATTCACTCCATGTGATCAGTGTCCTGGTGGTCCTTTAGTAAATAAATCCATAATTCTATAGATGGTAAGAGTCAGAGAGGTCTTTATGGGGGCAATGGGGGCCTGTTCATTTGCTTGTCTTAAGAAGTTTTTGGGTTCACTAGTTCATGTTTCTTTAGTTAATTTTACAAGAAAACCTTCCAGATTCTGATATCTTCCCTCATCATCCAACAGTCTGAGTGTAAACGTTATTCTGAAGTCAGAATTTAGGGTCTGAGGACACAAGTCACAATTCATAGCAAGCAAAAATACAATATAGCATCAACACAATGTGTAGAATTGTTTACACATTCTGTAGAAATGCATTTTAAGTGATCACGTGTAGGTTAATCACACAATGATGTTGAACCACCATGTGTTACTGCATAATGACCCGCCTATATCTTTCTATGACAACATGCGTGACTAGCAGACACAACTTCCTAATCGAGCTAGCATTGGTGTTAGCTTTATAAATTGTAGCACATCTTCCATTTGGACCTTATGAACTTATGGGATTGCAGTATTTATTGAACTCTCTCACTATCTAGACACATTTAAAACACATGGAAGTAGCGGAAGGAGAAATATTAACATTGTGCACAACTATCGTTGCTAAATGCTGTTGGTACTTTGTTACATAAAAAAAGGAATTAAGCAGAGACCTGGAATCTTCTGGACTTTTATTTCAGTCATCACAAAGAACTGCTAAGCCTTCATGAAACAGAACCGTCTTTCTGCTAGATTTGAAATAAATTTACTTTTTTTTTACCAGTGAAGGTAAAGGGACAACTTCAACACCTCAGTAATTACTTCCACACAGAGAAAGGCTGAGTCGGAGTACGACTCTGTTTTGGGTGTGTTTGTTTTGGCGTTGGGCTGATTCTGGGTGCAGGTATCACACCTGATTCATGACTGGCTCCTCTGTCCAAAGGGAACTTTCTGTTGTTTTTGGCTGAACACTGAGTTTCTCTTTGCTATCTCACACTCTCTCACATACCGGCAGGCCTACACACACACAAACACACATACACACACACAAACCAAACAAACTTATAAATACTATTTGGGGATATTCTCTTCATACTATTTTGGATTTGGTCTACATAATCATGTAAACAGACATGCACAAACAAAACAACACTTGAATGCAAACAGCTTCAGCTTCGCCACACATAGAGAATAATAAAACCAGTTACACATGCACATAAATCAGTTCAAACATGTGTAAGCTATCTTTGGATTTGGTCAACAAAATGAGCCACACAGACAGATGCAAAACACACATATAAACATGTAAATGCCTTTTATGAGTTTGGTCTCTGTCTCTGCCTCAGGAAACTATGCTCCTCTTGGTTTTATTTGGCACAAAATACATCTGTGTGAGCATCACTGCCGTTTCTGTGTGCTCACTGATCCTTAACCAAGTGAGCTTGAGCGCTCCAGTTTTATGGATTAAATGGAGTCAGTTCCCTTGAGGGTGGTGGTGTCGCTGTATGTGTGCTAGCGTGTTTAAAAAATGTGACATATCTATGTTTCTTTTCTCTTATTTCTTCTGCCAGGTCTATCAGTCGCTAAACATGGGAAAACCTGTGAAAAAGAGAGGGAGAAACACAGCATGGTGCATTTTATCTGGATCCTAACGACAGCACAGACCAAACAGGCCGGTGTTATGAGAAAGATTTATTATACAGGGAGCGCCTTCTGTATGCTAGCCCTTAGTGTCAAGAAGATAGATGGTTTCATTATGCTTCTTCATTGTGTCCATGTGTGGGTTTTTAGTACAATGTGGCAGAGCGAATGTTAAAGAATTATTCTTGCAGTCAATGGAGACTATTGAAAAAAGTTAATGGTTTTAAATGCTGTCTTTCAGACCCTGTTTTGTGAGGGTTAACATATTTTTATTTTATTTTATTTTGACTCTTGATCTAATGTTGACCATTTGGGTAACCCTAACCCACAACACAGCAGATCTGGAACAATTAAGGTGACAACAAAGAAGCTTAGACCTGAGGTCAGACATTGAGCACAACATCTGTAGTACTGACACAAAGCTATCTGGAGCTGCAGCTCTGATCCAAATCTGCCGCCTTTGTGGCAGCCAGCGTGAATCTCTGCTAGATTTTTTTGTGTGCTTTTAACTGCAAAATGGCCCTGTTGCCTGAGCACTGAGGGATGTCCTAAGTTTGGACAAACTAAAGAAGGTTTTACTGAGAATAAACCCCACAAGCAGTAGATCAAGGCTGTCTTGCTGATAAATCAACTGTTGCAGTAGGAGCCCACAACCCCAGCCTGTAGTTAAACCTCCAACTGTGCTGCTGCAAAAACATAGAAAAAGTTTGCCGAGGTACAAGCAGTAACTCACCTGTATGTCAGCCTGTAATTGCACAGCAATAGATTTAATAACAAAACACACACACACACATCTAAACGGAAATTGGATTGTACAGTAACTTCATTAGCTCATGTCCATTTTCTAGAACCTCAGCTTTGGAGTATTTGCCTGAATATCCATCTAATTCTAACTGTGAGGATTCAGGTTTAGAAGAATACATTAGCAGCACACGCCAACCCTTTGAGTTGGAGGAGACATTTTTCTAATCACTAATCCTGCACTACTTATGGTGACATCTCGTTCCCACTAAAGCCATTAAGATGCAATCATAAACGTCTGAGCACAGGCCTGACTCTCAGCTATGTGATGATGGAGCTGGAATTACTTCTTTGAATGAAAATGATTTAGTGTGCAGTAATTCAACACCAACACGTTACTTTCATCATAAAAATGACCCATAAATTCTTACAAACCTCTAACTCCAGTCATTTCAGTTTATTTAAGCAGCAAGGCCTTCCAGAGGTTCCCCCCTGAGGACACACCACCCAAAAACAAAATACTGTCAAGATTTAATATTAGATTTTAGTAGAAAATGTTCAGTTCAGGTGAATTAAATTTAACCTGACTTGATTTCAATTTGATGGTGACCACTGTAGTAAACAGCCTGTTGCATTTTGCAAAATGTCATTTTCTATTTCATCATCATGTTTTTATATAATGTCAGATTTGCATATGTGGATTTATTAAGTTTTGCGAATATTTCTTGTAATATTGATATGTTTTTAATTTAGTTTTTTTTTTTGTGAAATCTTTCTGCCATAAAGTGCCAAATATGCTGAATAAATGTGTTTAAAAATGTGGACTAAAGATAAAAATAAAGAGATACATCTAAATTATGTTTACCCACTGTTACCCACTTGTTTTATTTTCTTTTACTTAAATATATTGTTGTATTTTATCATTTCACACTAATGCAGCTTCATGATGGGGCTCTTTTATATCAGTTTCTTCTTTCCTGAAACATAAAGAAAAACCCACAATCCTTCTTCTATAAGTAATTTACTTTCTTCATTTATCAATCACACACTCCAAAGTCACATAGCAACCAACAAAGCCAAGACAAACAGGAACTCTGGGATTATTCAGTAATTTTTTATCAACATCTTTTGCATTTCCCTTCCCCGTATGATGTCTAGCTTCGGAAATGTTTCCACTCCACAGCTGAGTCTCCGTTGAGGCTTAAGATGGGATTAGAGCTCAAATTACCGACTCTGTGGCTCATTTACTCTCCGAGTCCATGGTCTTCAAAACAAAAGTTGCATGTGGACATGTCCAGTGATATGATAATAGCATGAAATGAGAAACACATTTCAAGACAGAACTCTTCCCGGCGCCACAGAGAGGCTTTTATGTGTAACGTTTGATGTAACAACACACAGAAGATGTAAAAGGCAAGAGCGGAGACTAAAGTAAAGATGTTTTGTACATATCACAAAATCATCTGTAAGAGCAAGAGAAGCAGCAGAAGGAAATTAATGATCTCAGGGAGAAAAGTAGGAAATTGCATCCATCACACTGAGCTATTAACATTTCATGGAGCTGGACTAAGGACAGAATAATACAACAAATGTCAAATAAAAAAACATTGATTGTAGTATTGTTAATGATGATCATGTGGGTTTTTTTTTCACTTTAGTGACCTAGTTTTATTGATTCATTTCCTTTGTGTAAACAGTCATTCACAGTATTATTTACTCCAAAAAGAACCGCCTTTGATCAGGTACTTTGTAAGGTAATTGTTTAATATTTATTTCTTAAATATGTTGAAACATTGTTTAATCAAGATCTAAGGCTCTGGAGCTTGATTAAACAAGGTTGTCACAAAATGGTCAAAGGAATTTCACCGTGGTTACAATTTCTGCTAAACACACTCAAGTTAGGAATATGGAAAAAACAACACACAGCTCATTTTGCTGTTCCAAAATATTTTGCTATGAACCGGCTTGTTGGCAGCGTCTATGGTGAGCTAAAGCCGGCATCAGTCTGCTTTTGTTATCTTCCTCCTCTGTCTGCAACTGGCCATGTCTCATTTACCATCTGAGACGTTATCAGCAAACGCTACTGAGAGTGACATCCTGCTGGCGGACTGGTTATGACCTGCCCACAACATCCAAACATAATGTTCCACAATATTAATTTGAGAATGAGGTTGATAAGCAAGACATACTTTGTGATCATGTGCTTGATATTTGATATCCATAACTTTGCACAATGAAATCAAGTCAGACAACCTAAACTATACAAACATGACCTCAATACACATTTTTTCTTCTGTTTGCACATTGCCACAGATTCTGCAATAACCGTGGTTTAGATGTTTACTGTCAAGAGTACTTTCTTTAGAAGGTCAAGCAAAAAGTATTCAAGACAAACATGGGTGGTCAGAATATCTCTATCTGTCCACATCATTTGATTTAAAATGGCTGGAAATATTCCAAATCAGTAACTAGCTGCACACAATAGATGCACAAGGTTGGATTGGAGTGGGAAAAAAACAAAACAAAAATGGTAGTGAGTTAAAGAAAGAGGAGAAAAATAGACTTAGGAGCGACAAAATCCAAAAGCCACTTCACAAAAACAATAGACGCCTGCATACTGTGTGCTCAAATTACTTTGCAAATGTTAACCTGTCAACTTCATTTGTGTGCTTCTGATATCAAAACAGAATGCAGTCATCTCTGGGCGTGGTGAGTGAGAGGCCAGCACATTGGCTTTGATGTAACTTTCAATCATGGTGGCATGTCTCAGCCCAGCAGACTGCGCAGGGCTCAGCTTCGGCTCATAAATCAACCGACTGTCTCCCTTTGGCTGCAGTGTTCTGAACTCCCCACAGAGAAATGCACCGTACTCTGTTTTAACCCTCTGCAGTCAGATCTGGTTGCTCTCATCAGCAGAGTCATCACTGTTGTTTGTGTCCTGCAATCGCTCCTGAATGAAGCATTAAGCTTAAAACAGTACCATGATACTGACTCCACCACCTTTATAATTTCTTTTCTAAATTCCAAATTTTCCAGATTTTCTGGACTGAATTATGTCAACACCTTTACAAACTACCAGAACATTTTATACAAGGTTTTTCTCTACCCTTGAATGTCTTGGTTCTATGACCACAGTCATATTGATAGTTGTTAGTGAATAATTTTGGGGTGGACTGGCAGAACATTTGTTAAGCTATAGATCAGGGGTGTCCAAAGTCAGTCCTCGAAGGCCTCTGTCCTGCAGAATGTTTCCTGCTTCAACACACCTGACTCAAGTGAAGTAGATCCAACAGCCTATTAAGTTTTGCACAATGACTCATCAATTTGAGTCAGGTGGTTTTGGAGCAGGGACACATCAAAAACATGCAGGATTGTGGCCCTCGAGGACCGGAGCTGGACACCCCTGCTATAGATCATTGACACACACTTTCACACAGACAATATTTTGTGATACTTAAAGCCCCAGTGTGTAACTTATTTGGCTTTTTATTAGCAAAAATCAAGTATTGCTTTCACAAATACGTATTTTACCAAAGTCTAATCACAATTGCATCCAAATGAAAGCATTCTCTTAGCTTAGAATGAGTTGTTTAGCTGAAAGGCGACAAACTTATTGGCCTTAAGCGTTTTTAAGTGTTTTTCCGGGGGGACAAGCAAAGACGACCGTGGAGAAAGCAAGACAGAGGAAAACATAGCCAAGAAAAGAAAAAGAAATAATAACCGAGAGAAAACAAGAGTGTACACTGGTGGAGCATTTACCAGATGGAGGCAATTGATGAAGGAGAGGGACTTCAAAACTGACGCGGAGGTTGCAGGTTTTCTACTGGATGGGTGAGTTAATTCAATCTAACAGTGAAGTTTGTTTTGGTGTTATGTTAGAAACAGGGCAGGGTAATCCAGCAACTACTTTATCCTCCCGTTTAAGTCGGATCATTTACTGTTACTTGCTAAATAACACGGCAGAAACGGCTAATTTGTTAGTTAGCCTACAGAAAAAAGAAAAGCTCCGTTGCAACAGTTTTCAGTTGTTACTCTTCACAGAAGTCTTACCGCTTTCCTCTTTCTCTTCCTCTCCCTTCATCAGCCTTCATCAGATGATTTCTGAGTCTGCAAGTCACGAAAAATGATTTCACATGATAACATTAGCTATTAGCAGTCTCATGGTACCAAATACATGGAGGGCATGCTTGTAACTTATCTGTATAAAAAAACAAAACAAAACAAAAAAAAAAAACCTCATCACCTGACGGGACACTCGAACTTGAGCTAGATGTTGACATTTTCACATTTATGACTCTCCGTGACTTCAGTAGTTGTAATAACGTGCTTAAACGGTGAGTTTCCAGAGAGCAACTACTAGGTTGCTGGTATTACATTAGCGCACCACTAGATGGGAGTAATTCTTACACACTGGGATTTTAACAAATGTATGCATATAACTATGAAAAAATCTAATCTTTAATCTTTATTTGTATATCACTTATAAAAAAAAAAGGTTTACAAAGTGCTGAACAGCACACAGCAAAGTGAGGTAATAAAATAAACAATGAAAAGATACATGCACGAGTACATTTTGAAAATAAAAAGCCAGTCGATAAAAGTGTGTTTTCAGAAATTACTTAAAAGATGATACTGATGGTCCCAGCCTTATCTCCTCAGGCAGGTCGTTCCAGAGTCGAGACTGGTATCGATATGATTCCATCATATCGATACCAGTGGATACCAGTGGACTTTGATGTTCACTTGAAAAGCAGTGCTGGGCTCAACGACATCCTATAGCAGTGCACAAAAAAGTCACAAAATCTAACTTAGTTCATCTTCTGAGACATTAAAACCCTTTTTAGAAGCAAGATATGTAATATTAACGGCTTTGTCAGTCTGTTGAACAACATTTAAACTGATCACATGTGTTTTAGTGTTCCTCACAATTATCATTCATATGCCTGAAAAAATGTATGCTTGATAGCTGCATATTCATAGTGGATATAAGCAGCTGAAATGATCACTTTTCTATGTTATGCTTACTTATAGTGATTTGTATACTACTTGTAAGAGTTTAACTGCAAAACAGTAATAAATATATATGTTATCAACAAGAAAAAGACTAACTTTTAATTCACCAGTGGACACCATCTTGACCATCACTGCTGTTTGAGATTCAAAGCAGCAGAACCACACAGCACTAAGTTTTTCTAGAAATCAGACAGTAAGCTGAAGCTTCAGTTACAGAACAAAACAGCAAACATGTGGCCTCTTGATATTGTCAAAAAAATACAGTAAAATCTTACTAGCTGACGTTTTGATTATAAAGTTCTCAAAACATATATGGAAAGGGCTTCTTGGTGAAGTGACACACTTTTATTGCAAGCTGCTTTTAACTAAATATTGTCCCAACAGCGCAGATTTTTGTATTATGTTCACATTTTCACATAAAGAAGCAGTATTTGATCACAAATGTTAAGGTACTGCGTCCATGTGCAAAAGCTGGCAGGTTAAATAATATATTTTATGTGCTTTCCCTGAAAAAGAATGTAATGCTGCTCCTGTAATTCACTTCCCTGTTGGGGTATGAGCATCAGAACAGGGTCAGGCTGTAATTCATATTCCATGAGGCCAGGTGGAGACTGGAGGCTGTCATCACAATGTTATTGATGGGCAGCACTCATACTCCCGGGTTGGTTTGCTAAAAGACCCGCACTTATCTTTACTCAACACAATAATAATGCAATAAATAAAAGGGTTATTCTGAGTGCAAATTGTGGATGGTATTTATTCATTATTTGTGGTTAGTGCTCTGCAAACGCAACTGAGGAAGCCCAAACAGAGCTCCAGGTAAGTCCATAAACAAACCTAGAAATGTAAGCTGGTGTATTTTCTTTGTTCAGACTCTTACACGAGATTACAGTGTAAATCGTGACACATGTTCAGGATCAGCTGAAGAAGCAGAAAACTACTTCTGTGAACCTTCTCTTGGAGGACTGTGTGTATTTGCCTGTGCATGTGTATGTGTTTGTGTATTTAGTCATAAGAGTCATGCTGTTTAATGTGTCTGTTCATTGTGCGTATGTGTGGAGTTACAGTTTAGTCTTACGAGCAGTGCTGCTTAATGTGTTCCTCCTGACCTACTATGCGTGTGTTTGTGTGTATTTTGTCAAAGGAACCTTGCTGCTTGACATGTTTCAACTGTGCGTGCCTGTATGGATCTGTGTTTATATCAGTGCTTTTGTGTGTAAGTCTGTGTAGCGTGGTAGCGCAGCCTGCTTCTCTGCAGGCTCTGGGCCTGTTGACAGCTCCGCTGCTCCCTGTCAACCAGAAGAACAGCTCTATGTGTGAGTGAGGAGTAGCTGAAGGAACGATGCCCAGTGAGCAGAAAAAAGTCTGGGGAGTGTGTATGTTTATGTGTGTGGACCTGTATCAGTGTCTATGCATGTCTGTGTCTGTGTGTTTACGTGACTTGTCAGCCAGGTTGTCGTTATGGAGACAGATGGTGTAAAAGCCCTTGTGCTCTGCTGCTGTCTATCCACAAACTATTAATTGCAGACACTTGAAATATGCCTTTAAAAGCAATAAATGATGTCTGTGTTGTATCAATACAAAGTCATCAATCACACCTAATCATCTTGCACTGGGGCATTCCTGTGTCTTTTTACGTCAATTGCTTTCCATCAACGCCTTTCCTTTTTCTTGCTTTTCTTCCCAGTTCACTCTTCCTCCTCCCCATCATATCCCATATCTAGATTAATGCCCTGAACTTACCACTTGAGGTCTGCAGGAGCAAACCAGCCAAGTTATAGAACCACACCTTAATACTGAAAATAAACAGAACTGGAATCCAAACATGTGGGGAGAGACTGAGAATTAGAGAAAAACAGATGATGGAGAAGAAGCATGATATGTCATATGTTTTTTTCTCTCTCACAACCTGATCCCGGTTCTGATGTTACCAAAGTTGAATTTTCTTTACCAAACTGATCAAAACATTCACTCTCAGGGTGGCTGAGTTGAAATATTTGCCCTCCTGGGCCTATTTCATGCTTTGCCAGGCCACCTTGGCTCAAAGAAGTTGTTCTGTTGCACAAGCCTGGCTATTAAATTGTTGTTATATTTTTAAAGATGTGATCAAGAAGCACATCTTCAAGAAGCCAAGAACATGCTGTGTGTTGAACACCTGGCTCAAGACTGCCTAAGACAGTTAAATCCAGTGATGGCTACACCATTATGAATATAAAATGACTAGAGACAGAGAGGATACCAAATAAACCAAAGTCAGAGGCTGAACTGTACTGAACTCTGCTGTAGTCGGGCTTAACTTCCTCTAGTCGGAGTGAAGCCACAGAAGCCAGGAAGTGCAGACATGGAGAAACAACAAGAACTACCATTTTCAATTTACTGCTATATTTCAATCTATATCTTTTAACAGAGCCAAACTTTGATGCCATCAATTTACCATACTTGTGTTATTAATGCACCTTTGGACAATAATCTAATCTTCAAAGGACCAGATTAGAGCAGATGACCATCTTCAAAAGGTCCAAATCCTGATTTCTGTCGGCTTACAGATGGGCTCATCTGATCTTTGAGGTTGGAATTCATGCATGGTTCCTGCACACTACTGCAGACCTGTGGCTTTGATTTCATGTATCAAAACACTGTTTATGCTGTGTTCCCCAGAAACTTCAGAAGGCATTATCTGGCAGTGGCAGCCTCTTTTGTGCTTTGCTTGAATAAGCCACAAACAAGACACTGAAAATGGCTTATAAACAATATCAGAAAGACTTAGATTAGCCAAATTGTATTTCAATAAGATTTTGATATCAATGGAAACTATTGTCCAGTGCTGAGATTTGTAAAGAGCACCACTATGGTTTCTGAAATGACAAGAGAGAAAACATAATTATTCCTTCATGTCATACCATTCAAATAGCTAAAAGGTAGATCTGCTTAACAGCAGGAGGAGCCTTTTCACTCCTCCATGTCTTCTGTTCCAGCTTTTAGGGGTAAATGGGGTAGAGAGAGAAAGAAGATAGCAGGGGAGGTTGCAGATATGGATAATGCAATTATTCACAGTGCCAATGATCAGTGGGGGAGAGCATAATGCATTACAGGATGACTTTGCTAGCAAAGCCTTTGATGTAAGAGCATTATAGGCTCTAGAAAACAAACACGGGATTCGGCTCTCGCTGAAGGGAGTCAGTGTGTTTATACAAAAAGGGCTAAAATAAATAAATAGATATAAAATGAATAAATAGCATGATCAAAAGTCTTGCTTTAGGAAAATTTTAGGACAGGAGCCATTTCCACAATGACAGCTGCAGTAATACCAGTATTACTACCTGCAATGCTTACCTTTACCCTTACATAGAAAGTCATGTACAGACAGCTGTCATGAAAGTAGTAGAAAGTGTGCAAGTTTGGTTACAAACAACCGCAGTTTTTATGAAAATGATTCTGTGGAGCTCATCGACTTTTTCCTTCCTTCCTTTTGGAAAGATATCTGATTTCCAAATGGCATCGCTTTCCATTTTTCTGTCCAAGATATTTGATATTTAATCCTGAAACTGTAATAGCTTGCAGTACTTTGTGAATTTTGTAGTGTGTTTCTGGATTTTTTTTAACCAATTGTACCTCTTTAGTGTTTGCTTCCTACAGATAGTACAGTGAAAACTTTGTCTCCATCATTGCACAGAACCAATTTCCAAAAACTGGATCTTTTTGGTAATAATGTGTCAGACACAGTTTCTAGTCTGATGACTCCCTCATCAAGGTAACTTTTGTACAGGTGTGCTTGCACAGTATAGCACCAAGACTCCAAAATCTGTTAAATCTTCCCAAAGTTCTTCTGCTGCCAAGCTGGTATTTTGATTTGCTCTAACAGTCCTTTAAGCAGTTCTCTCACACAGCTTTTATTTCTCATCTTAATCTCCACAATTCCTGTTAAGTGCTTGCTAAATTAAAACAAGGACACATCTATCTGAAAATGCTTTATACTCTTCTGCTTTGAGAATGTATTGATTGTTCATTGTTGAAAAAAGGTTGTAAAAATGAAGATCTTCTTGCACCTATACTGGTTAAAAAAACTGTCTCTCGTCTGAATAACTGAAATACTTCAATCAGTAACTGTAAATGTTCATTTATTTAACTCAGAACTATATCCCCCTTTTTTTTTTACCTTACCCCAAAACCATGACAGATGTTTTAAAAGAAATCTGGATAAGAGACTGCTTCTAGAAAAACAAACCTGACTGTGACCCCTGTCATTTTATCTCTTCCTCTAATCTCCCCCTCCTGCTTTCGCTCATTGTGGAAGATGAAGATGGACAGATAGCCATCCACTGCATGTGTTGACGTGCCATAGGAGATATCAGTGCACTGACTGAAGGAAAACAATTCATCAAAGTCTTTAGTCTCTGCAACAATTCTGACAGACCACCAAACTCAAAGATGGCAGACTTTGTTTAACTTCTCTCACTTCCTACCTGTCCTGGCTGGATAAAAACACATAAATTATGAACTCACCACTTCACAACCCCTTTGACATTCTATGATATGTTTAACCAAATATAACTGTCCTCGTTCTTCTCCACCGCTAACTACCCTTTCCTATTACCCCCTTCTTTTCCCAGGACATCCGGAAAGAGAAACCACAATAACATTTCACCAGAGACTCAGTCAATATTATTCCTTGACATCTTCAAAGCAGGACAGAGGATATTGGAGCCCGAGTAAGAGACGGGTGGAGGTAGCAGAGGGAGTTTTTGTGTGCATGTGTGTGTGTTAGTGTGTAGCCCAGCTGAGCACAGAGACAGAAAAAGATAGTGTGACCTTTACTACCAGTCTGACAACCAGTTTCTGAAATATGTCTGCCTCAAGCAAGAAGTCACTTCTTCATATTCATCAAAGTCACAATTCCTTTGAAGTATTAACATTTCTTCCCTCAAGCCACATCTTTTGCCTTCACCCACAATGTAGTCATTTTTTCTAACACCACTAGGGGTCCCTGTGCACATAATAAACAAACAGTTTGTACACATTTTCAGTGAAAGTCAGCATTACTGTCTCCTTTTCAAGTATAGCACTGGTAGAGTTGGTAAAGAAGTAATACCACTTGTGTTTCATACTAAAAGACAAGTAATGATGCTGATGCAGTGAGTTGACACTAGATTTTATTAGGGGTGAGAGTGTCCACACAACATCAGGCAGACCATCATGAGGAAGAACAAGCAGGCAAGATCCTTACAGCTGCAGGTTCACAGATATTAACCAAATCCCATTCTCCTTCCTCACTGTGTTCTTTCCTCTTTATCTGTTCATAGAAAAGTGTAACAGTCAGAGAAAGTGCTGGGAAGCATGTTATACGAGCTTCAACAGCAGACACACTTTGTTTAACATTTAAAAAATACCCTTCTAGTGTAGAGGGCTTTCTTTTTTTTCCAACGCCTCCCCAGATGTGCGCTCTGTAAGTGAGCGTTTTTGCAATCTGCTAACAGAACATTAACTTTAAAGTCTTCTTTCGTCCCCAGCTATATGTGCACCATGCTGTAAGCGCTGGCCCCAGTCCAGGAATCTCCTGCAGCCAGCCACTCATAGCCTCTTCTAACCGGCCAAGAATGCGAAAGGCTCCTTCAAAGAGAAGCCTTTTCGCAAGGTGTGGTTAAAGGCAAGGACTTGACTCCACAGGTGGCCATATTAGAGCAGATGAAGCAGTTGACCGAAATCCCACCGGTGAAATCCCACCTGTCTCAAAGCAAGGGGTGGAAAAAAGGGAGAAACAGAGAAGACAGGCAATGATTGAATAAGATCAGCAGCAGGTTTCTGATGTTATTCTTATATATGTTGTTGCCTGAATTCAAAACAAAGAAATACTGACTTTTTTGGCTTTGAAATCTCACATTCTGATAAACGACAGTAAGTAAAAGTTGTCTATGAGTCAAATGTCCCAGTTTTACAGCTTGAAGCTTGGTTAAAAAGACAAGCTGATCAAAGACGCTCAGGACAGACGGACATTAATCTGGATGGAAAACACAATGAGGGCGCAGAGGGACAGTCGGCTGCTAACAGAGCTGCCCGGCAACACAAGTGAACAGAGAGTGGTGAGAAGAGGAGTGGAGAGGAGGGGAGAACACGGCCGAGGACAAAGGGTTGCTTGTCTGAGGTCTGTCTGCCACCGGCCTGCAGGGAGGGGCCAGGTGCCACTTGTTTGAGGGGTCCCCATGATAAATTTCCACTACTTGACTCTGTCACACTGTCTGCCACATGGACAATAACTGCGGTCACAGCTGAGTAGTGGAGCGTTGACATAGCGGCCTGTGCAGAGAGGGGGTCACTTTCTCTCAACACTGGTGTTTATTTCAGATCTGTCTGCTCCGCATCATGACTAATACCTCTTAGAGCACTGCGCCTAACAAATAAAATACTTCTCACGGTTTATGTGTATTTATTACCATTAAACAACCGCATAGGGTTCAAGTCTACCTGCTTCATCAAGACCTCCAATACAAATGTTTGCCAAACAGAGAGGGACAAAGATAAATGTAGTCCCTTCAAAGAGGAAGCAAATGACAACATTTGAAATATTGTTAATTTACATATTTTAAATGACTTTGATGAAAATGAGGCCCAAACAAACCTTTGGGTTGTTGACAGTGTGATTACCATCTGCCCTCCAGGCTCTGCCTTCTCTATTTCCTTATGATAAAAAGTGCATGATGTAGGTTAGGTTTTCCAGAGGGTCTGGATTCCTGGAAATATGCTCAATTCAACATAAGTTACAAGAGTTAAACTAATAATTCCACTGGAACCCCTGCAGCAATACAATATAAATACTATCAGGTTTTGAGCCAATTTCTTCAACGCTAATTAAGACATCATGATCTTACTGTTTTGGATTAAGGGAAGTTCAACTTTGGGATGTTAAGAACATCAATTTCCCTCAGCTTCCCTTCTTCCTCTGTTTTAAGGATTCTGCTCGGAAACCTGTCATCCCTGGTCTGAACCTGCGCTCGCTGCAGTTTAAAGAAGCTGGAAAGTGTGTGCATACGTTGTGTGTAACGGGGTGGGGGTGCTCACATCGTCCCACCTCTCTCTCGCCCAGTCAAGACGCTCCAAACTCACGGAGCGCAAACTTTCCAGACTTTTAAGCTCCTGCTTGAGGAACAGCACTGGGCTTGAGGGACACGGGAAAAGCTGCGAACGTAAACATAAACTTGAGAGGCGGAACGCGTTAAGGACTGACGAAGAGGCGGAATGGTCCTCCAGCCGAGTTACACATGTGAGCCCAGAGGCCACCGGTAGCGTTTTTTTCTGACTTCTAGGGCCAGTGAGAGGAGGAGAAGACAGAGCAAGACATAGAGCAAAATTACCTGAAAGCTGTCACAAGTGTCTTGTCGCCTCCACGCGATGGTCTTTCTGCCGGGTTTCAGTTGGGTCCTCCTGAGCACGCTTTTGCAAAATGTGGCACCCTGGGGCGCGCACCGACCGGCCAGACCGAGGCAGTGCGAAACACCAAAGTCGGTGAGTCTGATTGGGTATTTTCTTTTAAGTCAATGACACTTGTTCACTCTCGAGATGAACGCGGGTTCACATCTGCACATTATAGCAAAAATACTGAAGTCCGACAAGTTTGCAATTAAAAAAAAAACTAAGCTGCTTCGGTACAGATCTGTGACACTTGTTGCCTGAATAAACCTGTACTGGACTCTTATTTTGAGAACTTATGGTTGGAGAAACTAAACTTAGGCATGCGTTAATTTAGGAAGTAGACGACGGGAGGTGTAAATATAGTAAATCGTGTAGCTGTTACATTTGTGACTTACAGGCTACATTTGTCTCTGCATGTGATTCTTGTCATTTGTTATAAAGTCTGCAAACTTTATAATCTTAGAAGAAGATGCAGTTTGTCATTATATATTATTATAGGCCAAAATAATAACACATTAATAGCCTATAATTAGGAATGAGCTAATCTGTATTTATTGTTATTATAATAATAATAATAATAATAATAATAATAGGTTAAATTATTAAAGCCAGTGTCTCAGGCCTACAGACACTGCTCAGCAGAGTTCGTGGTCTTATGAATGAGGTTGCCAAAAGAAATTGAAAGTGCTCGCCAACTTTATGGCTGTTTATGTGACAAAGTGGGGAACACCCACGGTTGACTTGACTCCATTTGGAAAAGTTTCATTGACCTCTCAGAAGTGGTCGTGTTTTCGCCCAGCATGTGGCTTATTATTAAAACACATATATCTGGCATGCTGGAAAAGTCAGTGCATTCTGACCTCAGTGAATGAATTGCAACAGCGCAGACAATAATGACAAATCAAATCCATCCGTTTTCTGGCTGAAAAATCATTTCACAGGAAAAATAAAGAAAAAATACACCACCTTATAAAAAACAGACAAAGCTGCGCTCCAGCTTGAAGATGTCATTATGAAATCGTTCAGAGCGATCACAGGCGTTTGTGCATTTGCGCACAATGTCCCCTAATGGATCTGATGTCAGAGATCAGTGAAGACTTCGTACTCTTATACTTCACGTGATTTGTATGCGTCAGTACAGTGGTCTCTGTTTTTGATTAAGAGTAATTACCCTCATAAAAAAGGAGCCCTGCGCATCAAGGCTCTCCAGAAAAGTCACCGCTTCCTCAGCAAAGGGGATCTCGCTTCTCCTCATGACTTACAATAAGTCAAGCACGACCGCACTTTCCATGTCGAAAAGACCTAATTCATAAGCGCATATTTCGACACGGGACTTAAATCCTGCACGTGCAAAAATCCTTACTCCCCGTTTCCCGGAAATTTGACTGAGAATGCGCCATGCCCAAAAGGAGAGGGCTCTGTTAATATTGAAATGGACCCTTTGAAAACCTACAAATCCTACAATAAGGCTTAACTCGCCTTGGCTGATATATTTGAATTTTTTAAAAGCAACATTGGCAGTGTGCAATATGACTGGAGCGTGTGCAGCTGAAAGAAATCTTGATTAAATTTCAGAAGTAAACATTTTCTAAGAATAACTTTATTTTACAGTAATAGGTTTCATCCCTCAAATGCCTGATTACACTGTGTGTCAGTGGCCAGCAGTTTGATATTGTTTAGAGAAGTTTCTTTTTTTATATTTGAAAAATGGCAACATCAAAGTCACAGCACATGCGCAGCACATTGGCTAAGAACTTAACAAGAAACATATTTCATTTACAACGACTGTGAATATTTAATTTCCAGAATGGCACTGTTTTCGACGAAGATGACCATACCAGACAAATGCTTCTCATTGTATAAACCACAGATAAAAACAGTGCTTCATTTAAAGCATCACATCTCCAAACCTGCTGTGTGTATATATATATATATATATATATAAAAAAAAAAAAAAAAAAAAAAAAAATCAAATCGAGGCCAGAATTGAGAGCAGGTTTTTTTCAGGTTTAGATTTTTATGAGCTCCAGTGCAGTATATTTGCACTGCTGCCTTGGAAATGCTTCCCAGGCCGAAAAAGCCTTTGGCAGCGGCGGTATGCACCTCAACAATACACGGGGGTCTGTTTACAGCCCAGAAGACCCCCTCTATAAACTGCCTGCAGCACAGCTCTGGGCTAACTAGACTTTATACTTCCCCTGCTGTCATTTAAAAAAAAAAAAAATCTTATTTCAATCTTCAACTTTTTGACCTGAGCCTGTGGGCCTGTAAACCACAACAGAGGAAAAAAAAGTCTCAACTTTACCTTGAACAACAGAATAAACTGCCTCTCACTGATAATTTTGGTATTCTTGTTTCCTTTTCCTCCTCTACAGCAAAGTGAGCTGAACTCTTTCCTGTGGAGAGTAAAGCGTTTTCCTCCTCACCCACCATCTTACTTATTTGGTACCATCCATGTGCCCTATACCCGAGTCTGGGACTTTATCCCCAACAGTTCCAAGCAGGCCTTCCATAACAGCAATAATGTTTTCTTTGAGCTAGACCTGACAGACCCACTGACTATCTCCAAACTGACCAGTTGCCAGCTGCTTCCCCATGGAGAAAACCTGCAGACCCTGCTACCTCGAGACTTGTACCGGCGTCTCAAACGGCACCTGGACTATGTCAAACATATGATGCCTTATTGGATGACTGCTGATCAGCGAGGGCGTGGCCTGTATGCTGACTACCTGTTTAACGCAATCGCAGGAAACTGGGAAAGAAAGAGGCCTGTGTGGGTGATGCTGATGGTCAACTCACTGACAGAGTGGGACGTCCGATCCAGAGGGACACCAGTGCTGGACCTGTTCCTAGCTCAAGAGGCGGAACAAATGGGAAAGACAACAGGGGCAGTGGAGCAGGTGGAGGAGCAATGTCACCCTTTAAATGGACTTAACTTCTCTCAGGTAAGATGATGGAATGAGGATATTTATTTTTGCTCTTTTTTGCCACTGGTTCCTTGTGTGTACACAGCTGGAGCAGCTGGAGAATTGGCAAAAACAAGTCAGGCCTAGAGGGGTTGTGATAAGATCCTGAGTTTGTGTATCCTTTATCCTTCTGCCTGAAGCTCTGAACACAAACATGTTAGGCTTATGGTCTACAATAAAGGTTGAGCGTGTGCACAAATTCTGAGTGTTGTGCTTTCTCTGAAAGAAGCAGAGAACGTGAGAAGAAACAATGTGAGGAGAAAGAGGCAATTTAAATTTGTCTGTTTTGGAGACAGCTTTATGGTTATGGATGTTCCTCCACCTCACTAAATAAACATACTCAACAGCTGAATCTCCACAAAGGGTGTCAGGCAGAGCAATGTACACGAAAAACAGATTAACGAAGGTGAGAAGAGCAGAAAGCTCTCGCTTTCATTAATGCAGACTGTCTGGCTCTCTGGGGAATTGCTGGGCTTGAACTGTAATTGGAGACTGAAAGATGAGTGAAACAACCTAATTACTTGATGAGCAAAACATGGGGAGTATAATCATATTTAATTTCATGCATGATGATTAAAAAGATAGGAATGAGTCTATTTAAAGAAATAGTGTGAAGTCACTGAAAATGGCAAGACTGGAGAAAAATTCATGACAGCAGAGGAAGATGCTCAGTTTTCTTCCAGCCTTTGATATAGACTGCAAAAAAAAAACAAAAAAAAAAAAACCAGAAGACACCTCAATATTTGCATTCATGACGTGTTGCAACCAAACACATGTGTCTTACATGCACAGCTCCACTCATGCACTAAAGTCATGCAAAGTTCCACACAGCACATTCATGATGCAACAGAATCTTCTAGGGCCTATAAGTCTATGTGACAGCATGGAGGGTTGCACAGCTAATTTGAGAAGTATCAGGCTTTGAGTGGGCTCTCGTCTTTCATCAACACCTCCTAACTATGCTGTCAAAACGGTACTGCATGCACTGCACATGCCTGAGAGCTTTACTGCCCCTGAAAATAAGCTCTGCAAAGGACACTGTTTCTCAGTAATGACCAGGATCTTTGTTAATAACTTTGGGTGGGTGTTGTATTGCCTTTTTATTTCTCAGGAATTATGGAAAGGTAGTATGCAGAAAGTTTCAATCAGCAGTAAGTTTTTACTAGGTAAGTATTCAAAATTCAGATAAAAGTACTGCCTTTAAAGATCAGTAAAAACGTGATCATGAGTAACTTGAAAATCACCCAAAGCATGCACAAGCAATACTGGACTTCCAGGCCTCCAGCCCTCTTTTGTCCAGAAAAGAGGGCTGAATGAAAACAATTCAGAGCTGCACTGATACTGACATGGAAGCCATTATTCTCAATTATAATAATGCACGGTCTAATCTGAACACTGCGGTTGATTGGATCCCTCAACGCTTGCCTGTAACAATGGTGAGGTCAGGAAGATGGATAGACCCAGAGTCAGAGGAAAGAAAAGTGAAACAACAGAGAGAAAAAGTCAGAGACAGACACTGACTGAGGCACAGAAAGAGTGTAAAAAGTGCGTTCAGATTGAAAAGTGCAGGGAAATTCATACACAATGTCTCACTGCTAATGCTAATCTAAAACATGCATGAATGAATATTTATCTAAATTTGGAAATATTCTTCCCTGTGTATTATTTATCTGATATAAAAAAAAGCTGCTTACAATCACACATATGCTACAGAAAAGCTCTCAGATAGTGGTATGCTATCACCAGTCACACTTCAGATTCCTCACAAGCACTTGATCCAGGTCACTTCAAGAGGTGGAATTGGTTCTGGTGGTACCTCTGCAACATAGCTAAGACCACAGGGTGATGGGTGTTATTGCTTGAGTACCTACAACTTTAGAGAAAGTTGGCTGTATACACAATGATACTGAGCAAAAATCTCATTCTGTTTGGAATGTTAGAGGCAAAAGGAGAACATTTGTTTTAAAGTTGTAGTTTTCTGTATTGTGGGAGCGGCAGAGAGACAGTAAGGGTTCCTCCTGAGCCCTCTTCACACAATTGTGGTTGAATAAGAGCACAGCCAGTGGGAGACAGAAGTGTGGATGTCTCTGTGAGAGGTTGTTTAGAGGCTGTGGAAACAAAGGCAGGTCATAGCGCATGGTTCTTCTCCAGGTCTTTGAAAGCTGATGTAGCTTGACAGCCGGGCAGGCCAGCTAGTACCAAATGCTTTGAGTACAGATTGGAAAAAGCTGGAGAAAGTTTAGTCTGTTCAAGGAGTGCAAGCTGCATAACTACCGCAGCTTGCCTCAAAAGATGCAAAGTCCTTTTTGATCTTTGATCTCCCTTAAGTGGAAAAACACTTCTGTATAACAATCTCAACAGTGTCAGCTGTGTCACATTGCTGTTGTGTATTGGTAATGCACATTACAAAATTTGTAAAAGTGTAATCCTAGAATGAGTTTAGTTTTGGAGCGAGACAGAGTTGACTCTTATGCGAAGCTGCTTTTTGGAATCCTGCATCTGGCTCTTTACTGTGAGTCTCTCTCTTTCCCAACAAATAAACACTCATATTTATTTTCCCTGAGGTCACGTTGCAGCCGAGACCAGTGGCTCATGTCAAGGAGAAATAACAAAATATTGGTGGCGCCTTTCTCCTGGGCAGGGGTCATAGGTCACTGCAGGAGGTGGTAGCGAGACCATGAGCAGCAGAGCGATAAGGAGACAGTCTGCTGTGGTCAAATGTGGGCACCGTTGAGCATGCAGGCCGAACCCGCTTGCTCAACCTCTGACAGTTAGAGTTTCCACCAGCTAGATCTACATTGTGCTGTGACTTGTCCAAACATGAAGGTGAGAGCTGGCTAAAAGTCACTAGGAGTGTGCCCCATTTACAACTTCAGTGACAGCATGACATGTCTATTTCCATCAGTGCAGCCCCTTTACAATTTATGCTTGAGAGAAACTCTCCTATTTCCAAAAAACATAAGAATTGTATTAGAAAAGAATTAGAACTAAAAATAAAATTCCAAGAACAGCTGCATTAAAAGCATCAAAATAGCATCAGTTAATGTAATGGTGGCAAAGTCTATAGAATGTATTTCTGCCCTGATTATAGTTATCTGCTAACACCATGTCATTGCCTAAACAACCTTGGTTGAAAGTGCTAAACACTTGAAAACGATGTTAAACGATGCTCTGATGTGGAAAAAGTACTCTTAAAATTTATATTTATTGAGTACACATGTTTAGTTACAAAATATGCAGCATTTCCCTTTATTTGATGGTTTAGTAGTTCAAAAACACATTTATGTGTTGTATTTAAAAGAGTATGAATAAACTACCTATATGGTGGAGGACTTGTTGGCTTGAGCAGATATCCGCCTGAGGCTCTCTGTAGTGCTGAGGCTGCAGACTCTGACAAGCCATGGTCACACTGGGGCTCTTTCAGACCTGCAGATGTGGCCAAAATATGACAACAATGCATGTATTCATGGTAAAATAATGAGCAATGTGATAACATTCAGTTTCTCTAATATATGCATGATAACATGTCATATCAAATACATGGTGCTAAGACAGCAAGCACTGAGTTTATACACAGAGGTCTTACAGTGAGATTTTGGTCTGTCTGGAACAAAGACATTCACTTTATTTCTGTTTATACCCACACAGTCTGCTTTAAAAAAAACTATTACTTTACATGACATTCAATTCATTTAGTGTTTGGTTTTCCAATTCAGAAGGAACTTACTGAAATGTATGTTGCTAAAATACACGTCATTGATTAGAAATGATTTAAAAACAGTGAAAGATGAACAGTAAATCAATAGGGAATTTCTTCCAGTGTGAAGGTCCAAAGGTTTTTGGCTGTCATGGAAGTTACTTGACAAGCATTTATGGTAAGCAGTTAATATAATATTGAGAGCCTAGAGCAGCGACTGTCTAGGTTCTCAAAAACTGGGCAAGGGTTGCTTCAAGTAACAGCAGAAATGAAGTCAAAATAAGATTCTCATGTGTCATATCAAATCATGGTGAATATTTTGCTTTGTGTTTGTTGGCTTGTGCTCAAGACATCGTTAAGGGAGGAATTAAGGAACATTCAACCATGTCCACGTCCAAATATTTACATTCAGTGATGGGTGTGTTTGAACGGATGTGCTGGCCTTAGTCTGACTGATGGGAAAAGTAATTCTGTCACTGCACACTACTCTTCTTTTTCCCTGACCTCCTTATATCTTTTGGATTTCTTCTCTTTGCTCATTATCCTTCTAGTTGTTGGTCTCATTGTCAACCCACTGCTTATCCACACACATAAGCAATATCAACATATCCACAGCAAATGGAAAAAAGGCAGTGAGAAGAGGAGAAGGGGAGGCGGAGGTTACCTTTAAAGTCTGCTGCTGACTTATACTCCCTCTTTAAGCATGACATCTAAGGGCGTTTCACATCTAAGCTATAATTACCTGCACAAATATGTGGAAAACTGCAAGGCAACATGTATCAGGTTGATCATCTGGGCCTGTCGACTGGCAGACAGCAGTTGTTGCACTAATGACTTAATAGTCCCCTTAATGACCAAATAGCCCACTGCCATCCAGAAGCACTTAGACCATTATGCTCTGGCCTGAGCTTTGCAGGCTCACAGTGAGATGGAATGAAGTACTGTGCACTTGTCGAGTAAATAAATTAAAATAAATCTTTGTTTCAATGGAGTTTAACTGCAGGAAGCAAACAAAAGTAAGTAGCAAGATACTGTGCAGCTTCAAGAAATGTTTAGGTGAAAGTAAGTAGGCTCATTTTAGAATTTTCCTTAATGGAAAAAATTCACCTCATCTAATTTAACTAAGATAGAACTAATGTATGGAAAGCGGGAACACCCAAAAAGTAATAGCATTTCCAGGCAAACTTTTTTTTTTTTTTTTTTTTTTTTTTTTTATGTAAAACTTGCACCTTAACAATCTTGCATAAATCAATTTCAGTCAAACAAAGAAACCTGTAAACCCTGTGCACTTCTATAAACGCACAGCGGTGTCTCCATTCATGGAATCCAACCAAGTTCACATCCCCTCTCACTCAAAGTACCTGAGAGACCTGAGGTAATGAGTCCACCACATTGTCACTAAGCTGAGTGCTGCTAAGGCTGTGCTTTCATGGTATAAGTTGATTGTGCCAAATTCTTCCCTCCTTCCTTCGCCCACAGAGAAAATGAGCATTTCTTTCTGCTTAAATTGTAACAGCCTTAATTCACTTTTACTCCACACTCCTCTTTTTGGAGAAAACTGCTGAGAACAATCATAGTAGTCAGTTTTATATATAATTATTTTGTCAATTTAACTGTGGAAACTGCACTAAAATGAAAGACTGTTGAGCTTCTACTCCTGCAGGCAGGTTGTCTTTATGATGTTTTGTTTTATGACACAGTATTTGCTCATCACAACAGGGGAGACTGCGTAAAATTATACATGGCTGTAGGATGCTTTCATTGGGGAGGACAGGTAGTTTCCAGGATGGTTGAGGTTAACTTCAGGTTGTTTGGGCCAGAGGCTGATTGATCACAGACAAGAATGTGACTGACTGATTTCCTCAGAGACCCACTTGGCCCCTCTGGAATGCCGTTTTTCATTTGGGACATTGTTGTGTTATAACCTTTGTTTAACCAGTTGTTTAACCAACCTTTCAGATGTGGTTTATATGTAACACAACAACCAGTGAGTAGATTGTAAACACCCAGACAGTATTTTGCTAAGCCTTATAAAGGGCCATGCTAGTTGTCTTCAAGTACCGACAGAAATCTATTTGATGTCTTGAGATATTGCATTAAGGTTTTATTCACACAATTTTTCCATATATTCACGGAACAAAATGCTAATTTAACAGCTTAATATAAATCTAACTAATAAAACATTAATCCCTAGGTTACCATTACCATATAGCTAATGCTGCATGGTAATGTTATGTAATGAATTATCGGTTAGTGATCCTCTTTTATTTATGGCCTAAACAAAAACACAAAAATAACTTTATGGGTATGATGAATGTTGATATAGTGCTAATGTGCACATTAACTTGTGGTTGGCCTGCACAACATGCACACTATAAACTAATGCCAGTTATGTGTACTGTAGCATGAGCTAGGGCTGCTCGATTATGGGAAAAATGATAATCACGATTATTTTGATTGAAATTGAGATCGCGATTATTTAACACAATAAGAGAAAGAGAGAGGGCGCGTGGGGTGTGACATTTGAAGTTTGTCTGTGGTAATACAGACTAGTTTCTTTCCACCAGGTCCCCGTAGCTATAGTTTGTCTCAGACCAGCAGCTATGTTCTGCCCGGTGTGATCTGGAAAAACATTAGTCTGGACACATTTCATTTTCACATCAAAATCCGCGTCAATAAAATGTAGTGCAACATTAATATACGGCTCTATGGTGCGGCTTGACCACAGGTCTGCAGTGGTGGCGAAACATTGGACTGTAGCGACGTTCGTCACAACACCCTCACCATCCAGGGCGGGAGAGATACTCCATTAACATGGAGACAAGATGGCAGTGATGCCGTTTGTCCAACGTGTTGATGAGTTTCTTAAATCCCGAGTTGTTCACTGTGTTAACTGAGAAAAAGTTCTGTTTGTTTATAACGTTTATCTCTCTGTGTCTCTGGATTATTTAGTCGCGACTCACAAAAATTGAACATTTTTCTATTTTCTTGTGTCGGGTCGCAAGCCCCCGTGAACGAGCGCAACATTTCACTTGTGGGAATGTCACCTGTCACTTGGCTGGAGGAGGGGAGCGATTTCCGCCTCATCACGCAAGTTCGATAGAAAATAAATGGAGAAGGAGCGACTTTGCCCACCATGTGTCCAGCCCATAACTGGTGAGGTGTCTGCAACTGGCACTGAATAAAACTAAAGCAGACGGGGCTGTGGGAGGAGGCTGCAGCAGAGCGCTGCAATGTCTGAAAACAGCACAAGAGGAAACTGCGAAGGACAAAAATAATCGGATCCTTTCATTTTCATGATTGTTGAAAACCCAGATCGTAATCGCGATTAAAATTCAATTAATTGCCCAGCCCTAGCATGAGCTAGAATTATTATTATTTTTATTAGAACAGAAAACAGGAATACTGTATCAAAGACCAAGTTGCTTGGTTGCTTTGACTAAAATTCAGGGTTTGAACAATGTTACACACATTTCAGATAACAAAACTACACAAGTTAACAAAATGAATGAGATCTAGTCATTTCTGATCAGTAATTTGGAAAATTGAACATATAAGACGTGCTTGTCTGTTTCAGTTATAAGCTATATATGATCCCTAGAATATTCCTATTTCATTTCCTTGCTAATGGTACAACCTAATTTGGCACTGCACTTTTAAATCACTTAAACAAATCATCATTGCAAAATAGAAAAAAAATAAAAAAATAATTATTTGTTAGATTGTGCAGGTTTTTTTTCACAGTGCAAAACATTGCAGTTTTTTTTTATATAAGCAGAAAAACTGAACAGCTTTTCCTTCTTTCAGTTCCCTACAGAGTTTGCAGTATATAACTTGTTTGAAGGACGTAATCTGGGATGTGTGGTGTCAGAGAGGCAATATGGTTGCCTCTCTGACAATAAGGCTGGCAATATATATTGCATAAGCCTTTCCTGCCACTGCCACAGTGGAAGAAGTAATGCAACAAACACTGCAATGGGCATCCACAAAATTGGAGGAATCACTTTAAACTCTGAGAAGTCGTGAAAGTTTGTTTGCTGGCTCATCTCAAAAATAGTTTGAGCGTTACTTTAATGTTTGACAGCTAGGACACCATTTTAAAAGATGTTTTCATGTTTACCATGTCTTCTTCAAAACAGATGAAAAACCACCCAAAGTGAGCATATTAGTGGATGTTATAATGCATATTATTGAAAGTTCAGTGGATGTTCAGTTTGAACTTTTTGTTTTACATTTTCTTATTTTGTCTTCTTCAAAATAGAAACACAGTTCCTCTCTTCTTGGCCTTAAAAGGAATTAAAAGGAGGGAGGAGGAGGTGGTGGGAGTCTGCAGACTTCTTTGAAAGAAACCACAACTTTGACACTCATCCACAGATCATTTACTTTTCTACTTGGTCTAACTGAAGAAATGTAAATATTATGTCTGGGTGTTAAGCATATTTAGCTTTGGTGGCATTTAATTAATGTCACGTTAAATAAAAACCACAACTGGTATAGAGTATTTTACAATCTAATTACCTGTGGCCATGGATTTTGACATTACTGTGTTTTCAAGATGTTGGCCAATGCCTGCCTATAAGATGTCTGGATGGCTGTGATGCCACCCCAGCCTCAGCCATTTCTACCTTTGTTACTCCATACAGTTGCACATTATTACTTTTTTTCTTTGTTTTTGCTCTTACTAGAAAATAGTTCTGATGATATTTAACAGACATGGCGATTTGGATTAAATCCTAAGGTTAGTCTGCCTTAAAAGATTTAATGCCTTTGAGTTTGAGGAGTGGATTTGATCCCTGAATTGTTGACCTCTTACAAAAAAATTTGTATTAGTGTTTGTGCTGCATGAAACAGTAACACCTGACAGCAAACTACCAGAATGTGCTGTATCTTTATCAGCCAGGGTAGGTGAACATGTAAAAAGATTTCCAGTTTGCCAAGGCAAGCAACTTTCCATGTTGGGTGCGTGGTGGTCTGTAATGAACTTAGTTTCCCAGTCTGCCTGTGACATCAGATGCACATACCACTCACACCTCTCACACGACTGGCCAACAACCACAAATATAGAGAACAACCACATGCATGTCTGTGTGTTGTGTGTTCCAAACTTTGTGAGGATTAGGTAGGTTTAGCAGAGCCCTCTCGATGAACCCAATTTTAATGTGACCTATGTTTCTCTTTTGCCCCCCCTCTGCTGCGTTCCCATTGTACACAAACCAGTGAAGCACTTTATCTTCTCTCACGCCCTGCCCCTGTACCCCTCACCTCTCTACCCCCCTTTTCCCCAAACAGTATAAGGTCAAACTAATTTCTACCCTCACACCATTTCACTCAGGGTATCCTGCAAGTCAAATAATCATGTTTTAGTTAAAAATGTTGTGTTTATTTTGTCAGAATTGTGAGGAAGCCTGTATTTAATTTGGAAATACATTATCACAAATGATGTATTCTAATACTTGGATTTGCAGGGAACAAATGGAACAATTATATGTATAGAGTAAAGCTAACATTTTCACGATCAGACAATCACCCTCAAAGGAAATAATTTATGTTAGAGCCTTAATGATCTCAATAGGAACTATTAAAACAAGGCTGGACTCATAAACTTTATTAGGGAGCACATAAATCCTCTTGTGTTATCTCCCCCAAAACAAGTGGGCAAAGTTATTCCATCTGCACACCTCTTCTTAAAGAAAACTTTTTAAGCTGGAGCTGGAGTGCTAAGGATCAGTGGGTGAAAAGACAAGCAACAAGGACACCAGTGATTGGATAGAACGGCAGGCAGCCAGTAAGGCAAGGCAAGGCATCAGGTAGGGGAGGCAAGGAAGCAGGGAAGCATGGGGAAAGCTCCAGCACTCTTAACAAGACATTAAATGTTCTGGTGAAAGTACAAACAAAACTTTGCTGGGATATACTGTCTATGAGATAAGAGTAAGCACAAACACAAAACTTTGCAGGTCAAACTGAGCTGAACTTGAAAAATGTTATTCCCATCCAAACATTCATCCTCCCATTACAGAACTCTTCTTAGTCACCCACCACTAAACTGCAGCCAAGCCCCGTCCTGTAAAATTTACAGTAACAGACGGTTCAAGACTGTGATGATTCTCCCCTCATTCCAGACATTTAGAAATCTAGTTTTGAAAGCATTGTGAAGCATTTATTAGGCTATTTTGCAAATACTTTATTAGGTAGACCAGCAGTTGATCACATGTGTTTGAAACAAGCATCATGTTACTGACGTCATAAACAAAAATCTTCCAGCCTGATCAATATATTTGTTTTACAGCTGTATGACTGGAGTAGCTCTTAAGATCATAGGCATTTCTGCCCGTGTTTCACCTTAATATTTATAGTTCACAGAGATTTGTCTAACTTTAGAGGGAGTTGGTTAGCCTTGCACTTGCCCTCTGGATGACCCTGTTTCTTTGGCTGAGGCCCAGTAGCACCCCCCTTCACACTGGAGTTAAACATGACATGTTCAGCTCCTTGCAATGACATAGGGCTAAGTCAATTAGTCTTTGTATATTTGGTTTTATCAAGATAAGAGGTCTAATAAACACGTGGATTAAGGAAGGTTATTTCTAGTGTTTTTGCGTGTGAAAGTTTAAAGTTTCAATCCCAAACTGCTTGTTTGCACTTATGTAAAATCCCTGTCCATTCCCCCTATATGGGGGAAAAGGCACTAATACAAAAAATATTGAATGGAATAATAATGAATGGGTGGAAAAAATAAAGGAACACAATTAGGGAGGAAAGAGAAGAAACCGTTTCTGTGGCATTTGGGGAAAAAGTGGAAACAGAGAAAATTGTTTGATTTGATGGGAATGCACCAAAAAGCAACAATAACACAGGAAGACTTTCACTTTCTCCACTCAACACTTTGCTCTGTGCCAAAATAGAAGATGACAGCAAATAACAGGATTCTGCTGCATGGTTTTCTCCCTTCTACAGGTTTTAAGTTTTTTTTTTATTTCCTCTCACATCATGGTCAATTTCACCTGTCATTCACAAATGCAATTTTTTCCAGAACAGTTCCTCTACCTTTCCCAAGGCATGCACTCTTTTGGCATGCACTGGAACTGTTTAAGTATAATATTAAACATATGGCAAAGTTTATGTAACGTAAATGAGATGAAAATCAAATTTACGTAGAGAACCATAGCAGATCTGCGGTCTCTGAGGGGTGTCATTGTTTGGGGACATCCTAAATGATTGGAAGCTGTAATTGCAGCCGCAAACTGAGTTGGATAAGTGGAAGAAGCCGGGGGAGAGGGCGCATGGAGGGAAAGGTCCGGGGGCGAGGAAAACTAGTATGACAAGGGTAAAAAGGTTTGAGAGAGGGGCTCTCAGTGGGTGGTTCTTTTTCATTTTTCTTCCTCATGCTGTCTTGTGGGTGTGCTTCATGTGACCATGTGTAATTGGCCTGTGGTCACACCAGAGTTGTGCAAACAGATTAGCAGGGAAACATGTCAGCCCGAGGGACTGCAGAGGTGAATGTGTGTGTTGTGTGATTCACAGATGTGGGATTGTGTGGAAAATGGTTTGATGGAGTAAGGCCTAAATTAATGGTGAACAGGTGGGGCAGTTGACTATGTCAATGACAAATTTGTTGTTGTGGGCAGTGGGGCTTCATAGACACGATTTTGTATTTATATTTTATATCTAGAGGTTCAGTTTAAGGTTGATTTAAGGGACAGTTGTTAAATCTTGTTTCATTATACATCTTTACTGCACACAAACAGCAGAACAAGTTCTAAAACTTCCCACAGCACCTTAAAAGACATCAGCTTTAGCAGTGTTTCTCTCTTTTTCATAAGGTAATACAGTTTGCAAAATTTTTTTACGTAGTGGAAATGTCTGACTTTCAACAGGAGACTGCACAGGATCTTTGACATGTTGCTCTTTTAGCTGAATTCACACATTCACTGATGATTGTTTCCTCTTCTGTGAGGAGGCAGTTACTGAGACGATGTTCCAGCTGCCCATGTACAACGAACAGGCTTAAGGTTCTGGTAAAGTTGGGTGTGATCAGAGAACGTTGCCTGGATCACTGAGATGAAAACATATCTAAATGTTCTGTGAACATCTGCTAAAGGTCAAAACTAAAATTTGAAGAGCCTTCCGTGAACGATTGTTTCCCATCATCCTGTCTCTGTCCATCGCAGCTGCTGCTCCCGAAGAAAAACATGCTTCTTTCGGATTGTAGAGCATATCCGAGCCTTCCTTTAACTCTGTCATCATACAATTTCCACTCAATTGTAAGGAAATATACATAACATATATAAATGAATTAAACTACTTGGTGGTTATTTTATTTGATTAATCAATGCAGCTCTCATTGTCAGAACCAGCAGTCAGAACAGGGCCCACTGACCCGATGCAGTGATGCATCTCTCAGCTCTTCCCCAGTCAGTCTGGAGCATCATCTTCACAATTTCGTCCCATCTACTTCAGCTGTGCATCACTCCGCAGCAGCGTTATCCATCCATCAGCTGTACTTAAAAATTAATTGATGAATTTTGATGGAATTTTCAGGAAATCTCCAAAATGAAATGAGGAAGAAGTGATTAAATTTTGGGGGTAATCCCAATCACCACCTGGATCCAGGATTTTTTTTTTAAATACAAGAACCGCCAACATTCCAACACCCCCTAGAACTGCCAAGGGGGGCCATTTTCATTTAGAGGACTGATGCACCAAAATGTTATAAAACACCACAACATGCCAACTTCTAGTAGCAGCTTGAGATGAATACTGCCTTGGCTTCTTGTCAAGGATGTATTCTCCTAACTTGGTCCTATTGTAATTAGAGGAGCTGATCATTTCACCCCCATCAGAGTCTTCTGTGGTTTTTCTCAGGTGAGTGACCCAGTGGCTTGGCGGAGGTCTGCGTTCTCCGAGTGTTTATAGTTCTTCATATTTTACAGACTTAAAATTTGATGATGCATATACACTCTGTCGGTATTGGTGGAGAAGTATGCTTGGGCTGTTATCTTACTAGCAACTCTCACCAGCAGCTGAAAACCTACAAGTGATCTGCTTCAGAAATAAGTTCTAAGGTTTTTGGTGAGGTAGTTTCCATCTGAAATATTATATAACTTCAACTCTGACTAGACAAACACTCCCAAAACTGCTTGTCCTCCATTTTTCAGTTAAGATGAAAATGTCTAATTATATGATTGGTTGCCTCTAAAGTAGTGTGGTAGAGATACTGGGATCTTTCTGAATGGTTCCAAGGTTGTTTTTTTTTTTCTTTTTAACTCCAAGCGTATTTTCAACACAGAAACTGCAGAGCTATATTTGACCATCTGCAATTTTGTAAACAGCAGCATGCTGTTAGTTAGATTGGATTGCTAAGACTGTAAACAGAGAAATTAAAGCATGGTTCTCTCTAGATTAACTATACACTAACCAGTGAGTAAAAGATAAACTGACATCCTGGAGGCATAAAGTCAAGAAACAAAGAATTAATTTAAATTTTAAACTAAAGGCTCATAGACAATAGACTATTTAACAGGTGCAGTAGATATATGTTATCTGACACGGTCAGATCTACATTTTTATTTGAAGCATATATATTTACTTTCAAAATGTCACTTATTCTTTTTCTGCATCTCCATCGTCTCTTTTTTGTAATTATTTGAAACACAAACTTTATTTTGAATACTGGCAAGGGAACGTCAAAGTCAGCAGCTTCATAGTAAAAATGTTGGTAACAGAAAGAAGTAACTACCCTGGTAGAATCAAATCCAGCAAGGTTCTCAGCCAAAGTCAATTCTTGGAAAAGAGAGATGCTGCAGAAAGTGAGCATTCCTGGAACTGAGCTGTGGCGACAGACAATCAAGAACTGTTGGCGAGAAGAAGCGCTACCGAGAAATCTCATGGACATACTGTGCGAGTCCTTTCACATATGTAGGTTTATCTTGGCTGAGGAAAGTCGATGTGTAAGCACATACAGTTATTGGTTTCTGATGCCCCTGTCAACCCTGTGCCAAACCACCTGCCTTCCAGTAGTAACAGCATCCCATAATATACCACCCAATGCGGGTGGCAATGGTATTTGGCCTTGAAGAGCTCCAAGCCATCTTACATCTTTATTACATATCATGGCTAAAGAGAACATTTCATTTCCATGTGTCTAATTTTGGGCAAACATATAGAAAAGATAAATATCTAAGTCAGATTTAAAAAAAGAAGAGTTTTTTTTTTTTTTTTTTTTTTTTTTAATAAGAAAACTCTTTATCAGTCTTTCTCATCTATAAGCATGTCTTAATTACTTATTAGTAATTTATTTATAAATGCTTTATTTGTATTATAAATCAACGATTTTGGACAGAATTTTTGTGCAGATCTGGATAATTTTCTTCTCAACAGAAGTCCTTGACCTACAGCATCTATGTTACAAAGATATTGAATTATGAACTGGGGAAAATATGTATTTAATTTGTGGCCCCTAATGAAATAATTGACTAATAAACATTTCAAAGAGCATGAACCCTTTTGTTGTATCCTAGCTGTATCCTTTGTGGCATTTGTTTGACATTTGCTGCTCATGTTCCAAGTTTTTATTGGGATGGTGCATTTCTGCCACCCCTTTCTAATGGATGAGTTCCACAGCATCATGTAGCATTATCTGCAACATCACTAAAGAATCTGATAATGTGGAAAATATGAGCAGGTCTAAGTGTGAGCCAAGCCACGTTTCATATCGGCATGAATGATGAAACATGTTTTTGATAGATTTTTCTGCTGCTGATTCTCTCAGGTAATAGTGTCAGTGTCCACAACAGCTGATACAACCCTGACAGCTCTTCTGTGCTCCTATGTATGCCATTTCTGCCAGCCAAAAGCTAGATTTTTGTGAATCACTCACAAAAGCAAGTGAGTATTGGAATGGAAACAAAAGTCTATTTTATCAGCTTGCCAAAATGCTGAGGGGAGAGTGCACAAGAGACTCAGAGAAAGAAAGTCAGAAACAGAGGGAGGGAGAGGCCAAAGCCCCACAAAGCCTCTGTAGTCAGCTGTGGTGATGGCCAATCCAAGCACTTGAGCACAGTGTGAATGGCTTTTTAATGCCTGCTAACAGCCGGGGTATTTAGTGGGATGGCGGGATGGATAAAGGGATATGGTGAAGGATGGGAAGAATGAGAAAAAGACGAGAGTGACGACAATGTTTGGACAAGAGGTCCCAACTAACCACTCCTGCTTCACTGCTGCCCCCTTTATAGGCTCTATGTGGCTGCAAGACTCATGTGCAATCTGTGTTTCATCCTATTAGTGATGGAATATATAACATTGTGGTCTTTTTTCTGACTCCAGCCTCATTTATCTTGGTCGCGTCTCAGTGTTTTTCTTGAGGTCTTGTTATTTTACTTGAGACTGACATGAATGAAGTCTCAATTGTATAGAAATCACGGGTAATTGCCTTTATTACTCTATTATCTGAAGTTGACTGTCCAGCTGACTATCGATTAATACACTTATTAAAAATGGAGTTATTTGCTGTTGAGAAATGCTGTCCAATACAAGTACAACACAAAATAAATAAGAACCTAGACAAATTTGTACCATATTGTGACTGTGGTAAGCAGGAAGACACTGGCTTGTCTTTGTCTTGACTTGATTTTGCCTCTTGGCCATGAATTACATATTTTCCAAACAAAGCAAAGTACCAAATACCAAATATAAAGTTGAGATTGTATTTTTGAGAAAGTCAGAATTGTTTAATAAATCACATCCCGAGCTGCACCAAAAATCAAACTGCTAAAAACACATCAGCTATAGGACGTATGTTAGTCAAGTGGTCATCTGATGTGAAAAGTGAAGCAAAATTTGTTCAAGCAAAGAGTCAGTTATAAATTTTTTTAATCAACGATTGTTTACGTAGGATGATCCTGCATTGTATGCCTTTAATCACTCTTGCACAGACTATACTTTATTGAAAAAGCTGCTTTGAACCATATCACAAGTTTTACCACAGTTTCTTCAGCATTATTGACTGTTTAACTTTGCACAGTTGTCACATTTGGTGGTTTTATGACTTTTACATCCTCCTCATAAAATGTAAACAATTTTGACATACAAATACGATCACCCATATAAGGCATTTGGCAAGATGATAGTATAATGCTGTACGGATACTGCATTATGATCAAGAACATGGTAGTGTTGATGTAGAACAAGCAGTCAGACTTTAGGGATGGCCTTCCCTCCCCTAAACCACCACTCTGGCTCTGCTCTTGTTTACGTTAGCTTTCATTGTTGGACTTGGTTCTGTTTATTTTGAACTGAGATTCTGATACTTTACTCTGACATCTATGGTCCACACACAAATTTTGCAGTCAAAGCGTGTGCACTGTTTGCCTTCAAATATCATACATGCACAAGTGAACTGACTTATTGTAAGAGCTCAATCTGGCCTTTTTATTAGACCACCATCCTTGTGCCTGCATATGTGCACAGCAGAGTATTAAAGTTATTAGTAAATTAGTAAAAAAAGACATTCTGCCACTCTTAGCTTTTTCTGTGGGGGTTTTTGCACTTGTATGTAGAGTTCACTGAATAGACATTTAGGTTACTTGGCTGGGGATTTTTGTCAGATAAAGCTTTAAAATCAGCTTTAATTTGACTGAGAGTTGATGAAGAGTCCTAACAGAGTCACTAATTCTGATGTGTTTTTGCCATTTGTCAAAAAACAAACAAACAAATTAATAATGTTTGTTGTGAAATGTGTTGTATTATTATGTTCTACTGATACAAAAAGATTACAAAAGAAAATTAAATTTGGAATTTTGGAGCAGGCGCATTGAGACCCATTTGAGTGTAGTGAAGGGCAAACACAGGTTTTATTTGCACTATCTAGGTGAGTTAGTTTGACTTTGAGAGCTTAGGATTCTGGTCAGAACAGACTTAAAGTAATATTTGTAGCATCCACCCTATTCTGATTGGGTAAAATAAGGAGATTGAAGCAACTTGCTTTTGAGTCTGTTTCTGTTTTAAAAGAAAAGTCTGCAAGGTTTCAATAAATAAGCTTTGTAGAAAATCTCATTGGTGTAAAAAAAATCCAGAGAATCAGAATCTATTCATAGTTTGTTTATGAGAAACATAATATTCCTTTAACAAACTAGTTGAATACAATAAACCACATAAACTATCTTATTTCATGGCAGTATTTTGCACAAACTGGCCCTTGACTTAACCAGTGGCTGGAGGGCTGCTTGGAAACCAGGGAGACAGAAAATGAGAGTAGTGAGGAGGGAAAAGAGGACAAGAGTTGTTCAAAGAAGAGAAAGAAAGCAAACGATTGAATTAAAAAGTCTGAATTAAAAAGCAAAGGTCTCATGTAGCTTCCCTGGATGAGATTTCTATGTGATTACTAAAAGTTTTCTTCTTGATTATTTTATTTAATGTGTTACTACTTTTGTATTTATATTTCTAAGACTTTTATACAAACATGTTAGAAATATTTATTTTCTCTTTGACTCGTGTATTTTAGGGAGTGCTATCTGCACTGTTACTCTGGATGTTGATACAAACAATTTCCAAGGTTTGGCAAGAAAATGATCACTATTTTATCTTGAAACTTCTATTTAAGTGAAGACGTTTTTCTAGAACGTTGTTTTGCCAACCAGCCTATGACTAACTAAATATGACAGATTTGATTCTCCTTTCCACAGCTCACCTACACTTATAAAAGATCAATGAATAAAATCAAGTCTGATTTACATCTGCAAGATGTTTCAGCAGTTCCATCCATCCTCACTTCGAAAAAAAAACTTTTGAGGGTGTTTGTGGGATGGTAGATGTTCCCCTCCACTGAAGCGATTTTCCCACAAATCAAATGCTTATCTTGGATGTGTTGCAGTCATCAGTGCACTGGGGATTGTGGATGAAATCATTTTGAAGGATGTCTGGCTTGGGTTTGGTACCACTGCCCACCCAGGTGGACCTGCTGATCTGGCTCTTGTAAAAAGATCAACTCCCCTTCATTTTGTGTCTTAGAGAAACATAAATAAATTCCTTTTAATCAGCAGTGGGTTCTTCAGGGGCTCATTTGGAAAGAATGCAATCAAATCTTAAGGTAACATTATTCATAAGGTAAATGTGCTTTGTTGAGCTAGCCTTTGATACACACAAGAGCACACTCGCAGCGGTTTAGATGAAGACAATTATTTGAGGTGAAAACTGAAACTATTTAGGAACACGTTCTGTGAATTGCAGAGCTCACGCAGCATGGAAGCTATTTCAACAAATGATTAAATACAAACCCACTGATATCATGAAAGCTCCTTGGCTCTCACTTTCTGTCTGCCCTATTTCCTTCATGTTTGCCGTTATCTTGCCGGCACTGGCTTCTGACACTCTCTGGAAGTGCTGAGGGGAAAAGGTCCCAAGTTCAGCTCCTCTGAAAGGGGATCTAAACCGCCTGCTAACAAGAATGCCAAACCTAACAGGGACTGATAGCTCATCACACTGAGAACTGCTGTACACAAATGTGTGTGAGCGGCTTGGGGGCGGGACTGGCGTCAGAGTATGCCAAATATCTGTGTGCATTTATTATGAGAAGCAAATATCCCTGGTGAATCTTAATAACACTTACTTTTTCTCACGCATGCATGCAGGAATGTGCCCGCATAAACACACATGGAGATTTGAATAGCATGCACACACAATCATACGGGCTCCACATACATCAATCAGTCAGCAATAATAATATTTAGGAATTTGATTGGAAATGTAAGGTATAAATGTTACTCTCTGCTCCTTCCCTCTTAATTGCATCACGGCCCTAACCACCAACTTTCTCCACTCGTCAATCTGGGTTCAGATGGGAAGCAGATGGGTGGTGAAGGTCGTCAAAGAGACACAGACTGAAAGAAATGAGGAGGAATAAAACAGGAGCAGAGTCAGATGAAAGCCAAAGGGGTTAGAGTTAAACACAGAAGAGTAAAAAAAGTCCACAAGAGACACAAGACACAGAGGGAGAGCTCAGGAGAAAGTGAAAGAGCCAACAGGCAGCAAGAGGGAGATAAAGGCAGCTGAGGGGTCAGACTGGGAGCGAGGGAACAGTCAGCCATTTTCAGATGAAAGGAATCCAGCCAATCCCCTCAATGATAAACATGTGTCTGTGTCACCCATCCTGCAGGACTCTGATCTATTTATGCATGTGTGTGTTGGTGTGAGACTGCGTGCGACTGTGTTGTTGCAGACACCAACTCCTGACACAGACAGCACAGATGAAGATAAACACTTAGACACACAACACCTCGTCCACCATTTTGGCAACAGCCAGAGAAAAGTCCAGCAGGGGTGTCAACTGACAAAAGCCATCACACTAACACCACAGCACCGGGGCCAGTGAGCAAAAGTTTTCATCTCATATGCTTATTAGTCCTCTTTTCTTTTTTAGTGCCTTTTTTTTCCCGATTTTTTTAATTCCTACAAAAAGAATGGGGATTTTTTTTCCTCTCTTGAACTCCCACAAAAAGCACTGCAACAACTTTGCATTCTGACCCTTGTAGGAGTCTTACATTTAGATTTTAAACTGTAGCCAGTCTAACTTTTAGTATAAATGCATTAGTAGTGCTCGTTCAGGAAGATTCATTTACTTAATCTAATTAACTCACAATGTCTTAATAAGCAACTTTGATTTCCTTTGGTGTATTTTTAGCTAACTCTGTGCAAAAGCCAATCTATCTGAAGGAAATATTAGTATTATCTAAACTCAATTTGCTTGCAATCCATCCTTTTTTGACATTTTGAGACATCTGAAATTCACTTACAGCCAAACTTACTTACATTAAACAAAAACGTGCTTACATCTTCAAAATATGGCCTCAGATTTAACAGTGTATTGACAAACAGGATACTTAAACACTCAGTTCTGTTGAGTGAAGATTTTACAATAACTCCTTCGATTTAAGGATGACAGAGAGAATGGGGAGATGGAGGAGGCCATGAGATCGAGAGCAAGTGCTGGTGATTGGAGGAAGAGTGAGAAGAAAAGGAGCAGGGAGTGGGAGAGTTTTGTTTTGGAGGAGGGCCCTTTCTTGAGCTTGTCTTGGTGGTTCTGAAAGGTAAACTTTAGTGTGTCCATGGGTTTTATGAAAATCTGTGCAATGTATTTGTGTGGCCATGTTTGTTTACCTGTGTATGTTTCCTAAATGGCATCTTCACAACTATGGCTGTGGTTGGCAGGGTATTTATTTGTGGTTATTGCAGAGAACAATCATTCCTTTCCATTCTTCTGTTGTAACCCTGAACTATTTTAAGCATCAGCAGGCCCCTGTGTTTGTGATTATATAGAGCCACTGAAACCACAACTACTCACCCATAACCACAGTGACGATTGGGTCACTTGCACACACTAATGCGTGCTAGAGAACACATAAACATTTGCAGACACACACTTGCCCACAGAGTGTGGCACTGCTGGATGTGGCCCAGTTCCACTCGCAGACTTTGACAGATATTGTTTTCAGTAAGCTTGATAAGATTGTATTTGTGCAACACTTTCTTCTTTCAGTTAACACACTGAAGCCTTCAGCCTCAACTTCAGCACTTCATTAATGTCAGAACTGTGTAACCCGAACCAAAGCAACAGTCATCTAGTAAAATCCCAGTGTTAATTAAGATAGGCTTTAGCCCAGCAGGGAGTGTGGTGAGATGGAAACTGAGGGTTTAGAGTATTAAAAAAAAAAAAAAAAAAAAAAAATATATATATATATATATATATATATATATGTATATACATATATATATGTGTGTGTGTGTGTGTGTATATATATATATTTCTGACAAAGTATGAGGAAAATACAGCATTTTATTTCATGGGTCATTTCATTTCTTACTATAAAAGCTAAACATTGGAAACTACCATCAGCATGGATGGAAAAGCATTTCCTCCATGGTAAGACTGGGCTCATTAAATTGAAGTGTGTGTGAAAATATCAGAACGTTTGTTAGTGTGTCTCTGGCTCGAGTTCAGGCAGACAGTTAACTTGCAGTCATGGACTTTGATCAGGAGAAAGATAATACAAAGGTTAGACCAGGGTCACAAACCAGTGTATGCGTGTGAAATGTGAACAACTACCCATGTTCCATTTAGTATTTATAGTTTTGTTTTTGTTTTTTTTGACAGAAACACATTTCTCTGTTTTCCTGCATCAGACAAACATCATCTGCTCTCATAAAGACAAACACAGTGGACACCGCACCATTTAAAGTTTGAATCAGTGCCATTTAAAATTTCAACAGTTGATACTGATTTAAAAATGATGAATTTTGTTTTTGTTTTCTCTAATCTTGATCAAGGGAGGTCAAGTGACACATACCATGACTTTTGGAAGGATGTATTTTAACCCAGCCTATAAAATTTTCCCAAACCTAACCAAGTGCTTTTGGTGCTCTTGGTCCTTATACCTAAAAACTGTCCTAACAGTATCTATACAACATATATATGTATATACATAAAAAAAAACAATGCTCTTGGTTTCTGATGTATCTTGATCAGGAGATGTGGAAAAATTGTCTTTCAGGCAAAAACGTCTCTGGACGCTGACTTGAATAATAAAAAGAAGTTTATTACAAAAGTTCAGACATCAAAACAGATTTCTGCAGCAAAATCTGGAGGTCCCAAAGCCAGAACGAAGACCTAAAGACTTGATGTGTCCTTCTGTCTTATATAGGGTTTAAACAAAGAAAATTCCTCAGTTCTGTGTCCTCCAAACATATAGTTTGCCTATAGGATGCTCATTTGCATGGAATGCATGTTCTTGTGCCAAACCAGTCTGTGGGACAGAGAACCTTATATGGTAAAAACTTGAATGTGTACCATACAAATGCTATGCTTAGATACCTCATAATTCCCCCCTTCGGGACTGGAATTAACAGTCCCGAAAAAAACGAACTATATAAGACTCAAATTAAATAAACACATATGAGAGCCCCAAAAGAAATCATAAAAAGCCCAAAAGAGGCTAGTCGACCCATCGGACCCCTCCGGGCCTAAATCCTGCCTAGCAATCCTCACCTCCCGAAACAAACAGATAAGCACTCGAGGTCACCCATATGTATCCACATAATAAGAGTCACAGAATATTATCTATTCGCCTAATGGTAAACCCCGTCTATGTCTACCTAAAAAGTAAATACATAGCAATAGCACGCATAACATCACAACAACTTCAGATTAACACTCAGATTAATACAGTATGTGAGTAAACATTGAAACAAAATAAGGCAAACAAAAATATATGGCTCCGAAACCTCCAGATGGGTAAATCGATATGGTGATGATGTTTCAGTCCGCAGATGTCATCGCGTTGACATTCAGGGTTCACTGTCCATGTTTAGTGTCCTTATATGTACTTCTGAGTCCATTCAGAATGTTGGGGCCTCTGAATAACTAACCACAGTAACCCAAATATGTACTTGGTTAGGTTTAATTATCATAACTACTTGGTTATCTTTATGCAACATAATTTTCTGGTTATGATGAGACATTACCATAAATTTGTTTTTTGCTTGGAAAAAGATTGAGGATAGCTTTAAAATTAAGCTCTTCATCACAAAAATCTGACACAGATTACATGATGAATTGTTTACCTGTGTTAACTCACCAAATGATAAAATAGGTACCCCTTACTTTACATTGGTAGTTTTTACAAAGGCATCCTCACAAAAGGCCAATGCAACAAACTAATCTCAGGTTTTAAAATGTACCAAAAATTGGTTAAATTTAAGACCTGTGAGTTATCACACAGGATTCCATGTGTAAGAACTTTCTTTTTATTATATTAGTTAAGTTCCAGTGAAGTGTAATCAGTAATCAGTTGTTATTTAGGGAGTTTACTAATTTCTCATTCCATTTTCATTTTTTAGGAGGCCTTAAGATTGAAGCAAAAATAATTAAACAAACAATGCCCTTCTTCAAATTAGTTTATGGTACAACAAATAAGCCTTGTTAAAGTTGCAAAACTGGCAAAATATAGGGAACTTTTTTAATGGGCACATATGATACAACAATTAATGATCCACACAATGCAATGATCTGTTCTACTTCTGCTATGAAAGGTTTCTTCCAAGGGATTTTATTCTTGGTTTTCCTGTGAAGACAAGCAGCAGAAGATGTAATGTTGTTTATGTAGTACTCCTCCTGTCTGGTTCAACATTCCTTTGCATCGGTGTGGCCTCTTTGATGATCTGTGGCCTATTTAAGGCCACAATCCTGTGATCCACTGGTCAGGGTGACCACAAGCTCTCAGCATGGCTGACCAAGTCTGATTTTGAGCCACTATGTGCACACACACACACACACACACACACACACACACACACACACACACACACACACACACACACACACACACACACACACACATGAAAATATTGGGGGAAAATAGCTGTGGCACTCATACTCAGATGTATGCATACACAACCTGAACGCTGAATTATGGGTCTTGTACACAGGCGGATCCTCCCTGTCAGAAGGCTGTGGTGAGCTGTGGTCCAAACCCAATATTTTCCCCAATAGACGGTATGAGTGCTAAAACTATTAGAAGCAGCAATCATGGTCTTAATCATATTGGATTTCTTCATACCAAGCACTTTTCTTGGAGGCCATTAGACTAAGAGCTCGGGGTTGCTGGAAGTTAGATGAAAATGAAGTTTATTGGAAAGCTGAAAAAAATGTGTTGGGCAAAGTAGGAATCAAGTTTTTGCATGTAGGGATGCCTAGAAAAGCAAATAAATATATTTTTAGTTGTACATTTCTTTCTATAGGCAACCTTATGTGCTTTAGAGAAAAACAGTGACAAATATATGCATTTGTGTCTGACATACTTTAGTTTACATTTACATTTGCTTTGTGTGTGTAAAAACGTGTGTGTGCGACTGTGTGAGTGTTTTTTATTAATTTCTATGCAATCTATTTTGATGTGTGTAAAGGCTTCTTTCATTTTTAATATGCATGAATTGCTGTTTTTTTTTTATCATGTAAAGCACTTTGTGCTGCCTTCAGCATGAAAAGCGCTTTATAAATAAAGTTTGATTTGATTTGATTTGATAGGTTAATTTCATATGTGCGCCAGATGTGGTCAAATTTAATTCCATGCTGGCAGAGTTAAAGAATTATAGCATTACAGCTCCTGTTGGGTTTTGCATACAAACACACACACACACACACACACACACACACACACACACACACACACACACACACACACACACACACACACACACACAAAAGATGAAGTGAGTGCCATAATTTTCACAGGCAAATCTCTCTGTTGTTCTTGGTTTCCCTTGTCTCCTCACACACATGCATATTCACATAAGAATGAATATAGGTTGTAAATAAATTAAAGGTAAAAAAAAAAACAAAACAAAACAAAACAAACAAACAAAAAAAAAAACTACAACCCTTGGTGAAGAATCAAATCAACATAGTTAACTGCCCAAACTGCAGATTTATTAAATAATGAGACTCTTATGAGGGTAATTAAATGCAGGTCTCTGATGTTACGGCCAGCACAGCTATTTGCGAAGGCCAACTAGAGCCTACTAATCTACGGCAAACGACACTGTATCCACTCCACTGTTCGCCGTCCAGATTCTTCCTTCCACCCTTAAAAACCACTAGAAACATACCTTTAATTACCTTTAATTATTAGTTATTAGTTACCTTTAATATCACTGGTTTAATTCCCCCTTTGCTGTCTTCCACTTGTTGCTGTGAGTTACTCCTGTCTGTTTTCTTCTGTCACTATGTCGACAAATATGTATTTTCTCTCACTGTTTCCCAGTCTGTCATGTACAAGTACACTTAAACACTTACGTACAGCCATGTTTTCTCCAACTCTCCTCCTTCCAGCATCTGATGATGTAGACAGACTCATCCATGAGTCGCTCATAAACATGAATAATTGTTCCCATGTTCAGTTTCAGTTTGGGCTTCATGTCTGATTCAACTGTCAATGTAGATAGATCGTGTTAATTAAATGTAGTATGAAATAGCAAAAAATCTAAAGCATCCAGAATTTAGAGTACATTCCTGGCTGATGCCTTAAGATCATAAAGTAGGAGTTTTACTGAAGGGAGGTAAAGTTAAGTTAGAAGTGTTGCATCTAAGGGTGATAATTCTTCCAACTTGTCCCTTAGTCTCGGGTTTTTGTTCTGCATTAAATCAGGATTTGTTGAATTGAATGAGTTCTTTTATTGTTTGTTTCAGCATTTACACAACTATTTGATTACATATTTGGCTACATTAAACTTTATGTATCATCTTCAAAGTTATATATGGTTTGGTACAAAACTACTGCACTTGATTGGATTAAAGATAATAACTTAAATTGAAAGTGGACCCTCTTATAATGTTATTCCCAATAAATAAAGTGAAAATTTTCAGTATCGTCTTGCAGATCAGTCCTCTCTGATACAATTTTGTCATCTGCACCAGTCTGCAACGGTCCATCAGGTCCATCTGCAGTCCTCCGTGTGCAACCCAAATATTTGGACGTGCATGGATTGAGTTTGAATATTATACATGCTCCTAGAGCAGTTTCCAATCAGGAAAAATATTTTAAAAAAGTAAAAAAAAAAAACATACTAGACAAAGACAAAAATCCAACACAAAAAGGATGCTTCTTCTGAGGAAAGACTTTGTAAAAGAACTGGGGGTAACAAATCTACAATGTATTGTGGACAGATGACATGCCGATGCATGGGGAAACTACATGCATTTATTTAAAGGACCTTGTCAGGTTGTCTCCATAAACTTTGTCTATATGGGTGTTACCTTTTTGTTGATATAGCTGTTGCTGTTGTTGTGTCCCACGTCTCCAAGACAACAATGGCCACAATAACGATTAAAGTGTGACCATCGATAGATTATAAAACTCTTATTAAATTATTTATTGTTCTAAGTGTTTCTTTCAAATATATATTGACTCTAAGGTCATGCCTTTTTTGTTCTATTGAGAAAGGTGCAACCTCTCTGCAAACCTTGCTGGACTTTTGGAGGTGGAAGTGTTAATGCAGTTATGTTGGAAACTCTGTGAGAAACAAATCACGAATCATGAACTTCCCTCTCAATGTGATTGATTCTGTTTCCAATCAAGTTTCCAGCCTATTTGAACTTGGTTTAAATGAGTGTTCTTTGCTCGCTCATGTGGAACAGATGAAGATTGACATTATGGCAATAAAATCACAATGTTTAGTGACACATTTTCTAAAAAAAAAAAAAAAAAAATTATATATATATATATATTTATATATATATTTAAGCACTGTGCCACACACACAAAAACACACACACACAGTCAGTCTTTCATTAATGAGCCATTTTGAATTGAGCATCTTTCCTAAGGAAACTTTGACTTGTAGTCCAAAAGACCAGGGCATCGAACACCTACCTGACAGTTTTCAGAAAGCCCACTTTCTTTCCAGAGCCCAGATGTGCTACAACTTTTGTTTTAAAGCCACAAGGCTCCAGTTTTACAGACCTACTTTTCTTTTTCAAATACTGTGCCTCTTCTTAATTTTTTCTCTTCAGCCTAATCTCCATAGTCAGCAGAGTTTTTCCTCATCTGTAAAAGTTGTTGGTTCAGTGAAGTTTATTGAATTTAGTAATTGTGTGTGTATATTTGTGTAAGTGTGCAATAGTTCCGATGATCAGACCATCTACTGTGGATGTAGATTATGAAGTGCTCAGCTGTTTTTCCAATCAATCTGGCACATGAAAACTTACTGTTATGCAGTTCTTTGTCTGCTTTCCATTTCAAAAACTGAAGCAGAGGAGGACTTCCAGTAGCTTATTTCTGTATCCAAACCAGGGCAGCACCAGCCCATCTCACATCAATATTTGAATCCACAATGCAAAATGTAGTTGCAGCCAGTTTCTAATCAGGAGCTTCAGTATTTACTGACTACCACCAGCAGCTAACTAAGCCTCAGTGAGTGCATAAGGAAGTCTGTGGAATACACACTTGCTCTGCCTTTGAACAAAACCCAGCTGATTCCTGAATGCAGCATTACCACTGGTGATGCTGCATTCCAGATGACAGAATATAAAAGACAGCTCCGGAGTTTATGGAGGGCACATTCCTTTTGTTTTGGCAGAGACTAATATGCTAGCCACACTACATTTAAAGAGAGAAAATAAAATACAAAAGAAATCAAATTACAATGGACAGATGATGCATGAAAGGACTTAAGAAAAGATGCAGCCAATCTGTTTTCCAACACTTTGTCTGCTAAACACATCAGATCTCTCTCTATTGGTCCAACAACTTTTAGGTGGCGACAGACCTTAACTAAAATAGTTGTATACAATTGTATTTGCGTGTCTCTGTCCACCTTTAATGTTTCTTTATTTATATACCTGGATGCATCAACATTCAGTTTTGAAATGACTGAGCAGGATAAACTTTACTCAGAATGGTATTTTAACACCTTAAAAACACGATTTGAGCACTCACTCATACATGTGCTCCTCATTCAGATTCAGTATCTTTAGTGCCTGAATGGTCTGCATTGCGTCTCTCTGTTTTTCTGCAGGCTGAAACTTGCGTGAAATCGAACATTTCTTTTGCTGATTTGCCGTGAAATGGTGCGCTTGTGTGGGATTACTCTGTTAGCTTCAGAATTGCTCCTAACAGAGGCGTGACTGACAGAGAGGAAGCTTGGACCACTTACTGCAACTTAATGCTTGTCCAGTCTATTAGACAGTGAGAGCACTGTGCAATTTAGACAAACTCTAGGAAGGCACACATGGAAACACAAGCAAAGTATGCTCATTCATGCACGTACACAGGCATTGAGTTACAAATGCGTGCACCTTCAGAGTGTGCAAGTGTTTAAGATGTGGAGAACAGGAAAGAGGAAGGACATGAAAGCTAAATAAACAAAGATCAGTGATGGTGGAAGGAGAGCCGGCATCAAATGAAAGAAAAGACAGAAAGAGTTTGGAGGGATAGGGTGGGCGGGATGGAGATGAAGGGCTGAACTGTATAATCTAGAGATTTGTCATTGTGAGCACATAACCTGGGAGCGGAAAGGGAGGAAGGCTGATGATTGAGTGTTTTAGAATCGATGAAGCAACATGAGTTGATGTGGGAGGGATGCAGACAGGTCTGAGGATGGAGAGGCTTTGCAGGGATGAGGAAGGGTGATGGTGTGGAGGAAAAGACTGTACAGCTGTGTTGCAGATCTGCAGGACCAGGAGTAGGAGGAGGTGAAGGGAAATCTTGTTCCCTCCTCTCCTCTCTACTGGTTAATTGTAAGCACATGTCCTTTTGTCTACTTTTGTTTACAACTACTTTTGGGATTTTTTTTTTATAGATTATGCCTTCCTACATGCCTTGCATTCTTTTCTTTATGTATCTTTTTATCTCAGTATTTCATTCCTCTTTCTTACTTTTCTTTTCCCTCTGATTATATAACTACAAAAGCAAATACATGAAGGATGTGCAGACTCATATACAGTGTTGGGGGTAACGCGTTACAAAGGTAACTCGTTACTCTAATATACTACGTTTGGCAGTAACGAAGTAATACAACGCGTTACTAACTATATTTTGGTAATATTATTACAGTAAATGAGTCCGGTAATGCGTTACAATCCCAACTGTCAGTATAAACATCAGACAAATAAATAATAAAACAACCATCGCGCAACAGCCAAAAATAAATATGAAGTAGAAGAAGAAGAAGAAGAGGAAGAAGAAGAAGACGAGGGCGGCGGCTTTAAATTAACAGAAGAAGAAGAAGAAAAGGACGAGGAATGATGGCAACCGACTCGACATTTTCTAAGTGGGTTTACTCTCACTATTTTGAATACATCAGAGAAATCGAAAAGAACATTACAGTAAGATGCACTTTATGTGCTGGTGGAAGGCCAAGAGAACTGTCAACGGCTAAAAATAGCACAAGTAACCTCAAGAAACACTTGGAGCGAGTACACAGCAACCATAAGCTAGAGGCTAAACGGCCTCTTGCTAGCGAAGAGACAGAAGATGACGGCGCTAGAAAATCTAAACAGCTCAAGTTGGATTTCTCCAGACTAGCAGTGAAGATTTTGAACCCAGGAGATGTGAGAAGGCTAGTAGCTGAGCATGTCGTGGAGGATGCGCTGCCGCTTTCCACAATTGAGTCATCGGCGTTTCAGAAGCTTATCAGCAAAATCCCTGTTGGATCAAGTGACAAGGTAAAAAACTAATTTCTAAAAAATTCCTATTAGTAATGTATAATCATATTTCCGCAGATGGTTAATTTAAAATGAGACATTACAGGTGGTGTAGGTGATTCAATGATTAAAAAGCAATTTTGTTTGTTAAGTCAGTTGTGTTTGATGATTTTCTTGTTTGTTATTGTCACATTATCTCAGAATACACATTGTTTATTGTACTAATATATCTCCATGTTTTGGAGAACATTTTGGAACTATTTTGAAAACTATTTTGTTTGTGTAGTCACCTGAGTTTTGTGTCCTCACCTGAGTTTTGTGTCCTATTGTCTCAGGAAAACTTGTTAATAATAGAAGAGAAGAGAACCCTCAGAATTATACAATGTAAATTGCAATTCATATGCTTGTAGTAGATTACAAAAATACAAGTGAAAATATTTTTAAAAATCTATATAATCTATAAAAGATTATTAACTATTAAGATATTTCATTTCATGGAAATGTAATTTTTTTGTTAAATCTTTGTTGGCCGCACTTCATAATGCCAAGCAAATAAATGAGGTGTAGAACAAGAGTTTGTATCACATCATGTCGTTTAATTCTTCCATATCATTACATTATTGTAATTCAGCAGTTCATATTAACAACTACTTTCTGATGCAACCTCATTAGACTTTGTTGCCACACACATACTATAATAATGAGGAACTACATTTAAATGAGAACTATTCACCATGACAAAATATTGCGCACCTTCATTGCGTAATGCCTTGTCCTAAATGCTTATTTTGGTGAAAAGTAACTGAAAAGTAATATGTTACTTATTACTTTATACAGAGAGTAATATTGTAAAGAAATGTATTACTTAAAATTGAAAGTAACTGGTAATGTGAAATATATTACACTTGGGAAGTAACTTTCCCAACACTGCTCATATATATAAAAGTTTATATATACCCCTTCAATGTGGAAATAAGCTCTTCTTTAATGCAATGTTTCCAAGGTGTGGAAAATATAAGTCTTTTCAAAAGACCATTACATTTTACATTTTGCTGTACAAAATGAAAATAAAAAAACAGAAAATTAAAAAAAATAGTTTAAACCTTATATCTTATTGAATGTAGTGGACATATCAAACCAACATAAATGTTTAAATGTACGCTTATCTTGAATCTGATTAATTTGAATTTGATACTACAAGTAGCCTATTATAGAGACAAAACCAACAAACGATGTGTTCTTAACAACTGCATGTCTGTTCTTACGCTTAAACTGTCTTTTATAAAGGAAAAAGAGTGTGGTCTAAATGGGTGTACTTCATGCATTCTTCAGTATAACAGAATTTAACTAGAATACATAACTGGCGCCCAAGGCCGGACTGGGACAAAACGTCAGGCTGGGAGTCATACACTTGCAGGCTGCCCTAATTAATTTACTGCACACATATGCTCACATGCAAGGGCACACATACATGCATGTACACACAAACACACAGGCTAATTTATCACCAAAGCTCAATATTGTACATAGACCTACACTGGAGACAGACTACAGTAGTGAGGGGAACCGCCTGACCTTGTGGTGTGAACACAACCATCTCTCTCTAAACATGGAGAAGACGAAGGATATTGGTGTGGACTTCAGGAAAATGCGACATGCACCTCTGACCATCAATGGTGCTACAGTGGAGAGAGTGAGCAGCAACAAATTGCTGAGTGTGCACGTCACAGAGGACCTCTCCTGGACCATCAACACCACATCGCTGGTCAAGAAAGTCAACCAGCACCTCTACTTCTTTTTCAAACTGAGAAAAGCTAGAGCCACGCCCCCATCATGTGCACTTTCTACAGAGGCACCATCGAAAGTGTCCTTACCAGCGGCATCACCCTGTGGCACGGCGCCCTCTACACGTCCTGCAGGAAGACCCTCCAATGCATCATGAGAGCAGCTGAGAAGATTGCCGGTGCCTCTCTCTCCTCCCTGCAAAGCATCTACACCTCTTGCCTCACAGGTAAAGCCCTCTGCATGGCAAGAGACCCCACCCTCCCGTCACACAGCCTATTCTGCCATCAGGAAGGAGACTGTGAAGCCTGCAGGCCAGGACCAGTAGACTGAGGGACAGCTTCGTCCACCAGGCTGTCAGGATGCTGAGCTCTCACTCTGCTCACACACACACACACACACACACCCTGGACTCTGACACCTCCCATCAACACTTGAACTTTTTACACCCTCAGGTTGACACCCTCAGGAACAAGCACACAGCCACTTTAATCACTTTAACCCACAGATAAGCTAACTCAGTCTTCTTTTTTTGCACAATAACTGTAAACATTACAATGGCTGTAATTTGCCTTAGCCTTTACTTAGTGATAGTACTTGCTTTGTTTATTTTGTTTATTTGCTTGTATTTCATCACACCAAGGTTTGAGAGATCCGTAATTTCAATTCTCTGTTTGATTCACACACAACTATAAGCCACTAGTCCAGAGCTTTTCTCTGTACTACTCTCATCAAAGACTCAATACAACAGTCACAGCAGGACTCCATTATTTATATCATGGTATTATGTTAATCTCAAACGTGATTGTATCATTTTGTCAGCAAATAATTGAGATATCAGTTCACTATAAATATATGTTAACATCAATATTTGCTGCAATAGTAAAAAAACAAGAAGTGGTCAACAGCAGCTTCACCTGATGTGATTCAACTAACATTAAAAAAGAAAAAAAGTAAACTCAATTTAAACAGATAAGAGACTGTCCAACTTTAAGAGGGGTTCCCAAACTTTTACATGCAGCAGCCCACCCATGGAGGTATGTACAGCAAAAAGAAAAAAAAAACAAAAAAAAAAAAACATGAAAACATTAACAATACAATGAAGATTTGACAAGTAGTACCAGAGTCATTACTACAGCTACATGAAAAGGTCATGGAGAATCTCAACTAGTGCTCATCATGTTATGTTCAAATAAAAGTTTGCAGCTTGGAACACCCCAGCTGTCTCTCCTTGATCACTCATTTAATAATGATGATGAACTCACGTGATATCATTGGTGCTGATGATTTGAAAATATCTCAAATTTTCCAACACTTGCCTATCTCCTCCTCTACTATCTTCCCTCTTTCATCTTTTTGTTCAGAGTCCATTTTGCCACCACGTTTCTCTGCATATCAACTGTTCTGCCTTTGCGTGGATTGCTTGTGTTAATCATTTAAAAAAATATTACCATCATTTGGGCCAACTGGTGCCACGAAAACCAGTTGAGATCATTCTGATTCTCTGGCACAAAGTTGGCTCATGTGTTACTTTAATCTTCCAAAGGCAAAGAAAACAGCCAACATGGACCCATTTGTGCATTGTGCCTCCCCTCCTGAGTCTTGACCATCTCTATGTGCACTGTACAAGCAATGACTTAATCCATCCCATTATTTTTATAATTTTTATAATTTAATTTGTCAGCTGTTGTTCAGTTTCCAGAACCAAGACTAAATGAATGAGCACATTTCTGCTTTCATGGAAATGTAGTTTTAGTCATGAAATTAAAAAAGTGATTTCTGCATCTTGACCCTCTTCTTCTCATTTTTGTGCAATTTTACACTCAGCAGTTCAAGGCCTCTTTTTGAAATGAATGAAATTAAAAAATGCTTTGTCTCAAGGGAAAATTAGAGCAATTTAGTCAAAAATGTTATTTCAAAATGCTCCAAGGGTTTTTAATTGGTTTATAGGTCTCTTACTGTGGAGACTACTGTGGAGTCTGATTTTAATGCAGTCTGCCTGAGAACCCAAGAAATATGGCCATTCAGTAATGATACCAATCATACAGAGATTTCTTCAGACATTATTCAACTTTTAGTGGTGCTCTTTATGACAAAATCCTGCAATTGAATAGATTAAAAAAAGTCTTAAATGGTTTACAGATCTTTAAATTGTATTTTTACATTTTAAACAGCATAAGGGTTTTGAAAGAGAGTTACAAAACTACAATCCTATCATAGCTGTTTGCTGAAGTGGATACACTTTTTATGTACTCAAAAAAAAAATGTGTGTCTCAAGCCACTAAAGCCATTAGTCCAACCCCACCAGATTCAAGGAGATAACAGTCGCTGGGCTCCTTTTTAGATTGGAGAGGCATGTTTTAAACATACACGACTGCTCCTTTTTCAAACAGTGGAGAAGTCCCAACTCATCTGGTTTGCATAGCATCACACATCATAATAGGATGCCAGATAAATCTGATGGAATTTTCCTTGGAAAAAAATGTGAATATGAAATGTGTTGGGATTAGTGAGGGCTGTGATGCTAAGAGGGCTCTGAGTTTTGAGGGAGATAAAGTTTGTGTTGTCTGATCTAACGTACGTCTATGTAAGGCCATTAATCTTATTTTTCTTTGGAATGACAGAAGGAATCCAGTGGATTAGATGGATATTCAGTATGCTGTGTTTCTGCCCTACTATTAAAAGATGTTACAGCTTGAAACAATATAAATGTGATCATAAGATGTAAAACCCATTAGTTTAAAAAAAAAAAAAAATAAGGAAAAAAAAAACAGTCTCTCAAATTATGGAATGCAAATTTTTTTCTAATTGAATTTTTGTCATTGGGATGTTAGAGTCAAAAAACTCAGCTGGAGGAGAAATCAGATAATATTATAATTACAATGTACAAGGTTCCCATCCAGGAGTTTGGGGTTATTTTCACACCTTATCTCAATAGTTTTAGATTTACAGTAATTTTTTTTTTTTCCCGCTGTTTGACAAAGATTTAGAGAGAGAGAGCGAAAGTGTGTGTGTGTGTGAGAGAGAGAGAGAGAGAGAGAGAGATAGAGATAGAGAGATAGAGAGAGAAACAAGTTTTCTGATAACATGATTTGTTTTGTAATGTCATACGTGTTAGAAGGTTCCATCGTTTATTTCGGTTGGATGCTACAGTGATCTGCTTTGCACGAAGACTTTGCAAAAAATGTGAATAAATAAAAGAAGCAGAAAGATGGACATATGTGCTTTCACCAGCAGTACACCATTAACACTGTTGTGGATTGTTCACATATACTTGCACCCAAACTTGTTACGATTTAGCAGCTTGTGGCAACTGATGCTTTAAAAAAAGGATAAAAAAAGGTACAATTTCCATCTTTAGTTTTCCACCACACTTTCACACCCTGCATAACTAACTGGTGGGCATTCACTGTGAGGAATCAGGTGATTGCTTTGTCACTTCCGTTCAAGTGAGACTTTATTATTTTTTCTTTTTTTCTGCTGAAGATGGGATGAGTGATGCAGCGGTTGTGCTGCCAAATTAAACAGCAGGGTTTATTTGTGGACAAGTGTAGGGGAGACCCCCACCTCCTACTCACTAGAGCCTCTTATTAAGTGGTGAGATAGAGACTGTGAAGACTGAAGGGGTGTATATAGGAGTGGGTGCCTATAGACAAAGTTAAACACAAGGAGAGCAAGCAGGAACGTAGGAGCAGCTTAGATAGAGAACTTTAGACAGAGGGCAGAAGGATATGATTTTCTTTTTCTTTGTTTACCATACTAAGCTAAGAGAGGAATAGCTCCTATCATTACATCCCCACCCCCTGCCTCACAGAGGAAATAAGATAGGTGGAAAGGAAGAAGGAGGAAAAGCAGGGAAGGCTTTCTTGAGAAGCAGCAGGCCTCTGCCACTTGGATTGTCCCCTGGTAATCCCAGGATTTCCTGGGCTGAGACAGGAGGTAGACCAAGCACAGTGAGGGGCTTAGTAAAACAGAAAGAGAGAAAAGAAACAGGAAGTGAGAAGAGAAAGAGGGGCAGGGATAAAAGAGAAATAGTGCTCAAAACAGTGCTGTTGTGATTTCTGCATTATGCGGTTCATATGCATGTATCACTCTGAGAGAGTTGTGGTGTGCAATTGTTAACATGTGTGCTTATGGGTGGTTGTGTATTTGCTTTGTGTGTTCATGCATGTGGATTTTAACTAGGATAAAGGTTTGGAAGAAACTGATGCTCTGGCTTGCTACAGCTCATGCCAGATGGGGTGAGTTCAAAGTGCTGCTTACCTTCACATAAGCAAATTCAGAACGGTGCTGAAGGGCTGTAAAACTGTTTTGGCAATACGCCGGCATTTGATTTTGCATCTGAGATGTTTTATGCTCAAATGTTGCCTTTAAAGTCCTTGACAGGTTACACGTTTCCCACAGAATAGAAAAAAAATATGGCATCAGGTCGTCAGGGCCAACACAACAGTGAAGATATCACATGAGACTATCCAGGCCACTTTGAAGTGGTCTTGTGTGACACCATCTTACCACTTTAATGTATTCAATATGCATTTTAGAGCTTGTGAAGTATAATAGATCAGACAACAGCAGACATTTAAGAATAGCCTTGCCACTGAAGCACACACATTCAAGCATGAAGTCATAACATGACAGTGTATGCTATAAAGAAAATGGAAGTTTTGTTTTTTTAACTGAATTATTTTATGATCACTTCTGTAGTCATGAAGGGAAAAGCACAATCACACAGTGATATCCAAACCTTTTGAGGCTGCTCTGTGGTGGAACTGGGATGAGATATCGCAGTTCTCCTTTTCTTGGGTTGCCCAGGATGTTATTTCAACTTATTACCTCCTTTCCTTTAGACACCCTGGGGTGCTGTGACCCAGTCCTCTTTCATAGTCTGTAGAGCTAAAGCACATAGGGATACTGACTCGACACAGAGGAGCCCAGGAGTTTGTGTCCTGGGTCAGGGGTCTAACTCTTCTCTTTCTCAGGCTATGAAACACAAGTGGCTCTCAGGGATACAGGAGTAGTTGAGGGGACAGCACTACTCTAACACTGTTTGGACTGTTTTCTTTATAAGGAGCTGGTTAAATGACCAGGGATAAACATGAAGCACCAGTTAGAATTTAAAGGTACTATAAATGTGTTTTTTTTACTTTTAAATATGGGTAATAGTGTAGTGCTGCAGTTAATAACAAATCAGAAATTGGAATTACAATGGAGGTGGGGAAAAAGAAGAAACAAATAGCAACAAGAAGTCTATTTGCCAGGTACGGATATATAACCCATTACACAGTATTATTACTGCATTTGCAAACCTCTTTTCAAATTAATTGAACTTCAAAACTGCTGATGAGAATTTGTTGTCAATACCAAGACAAAAAAAAAAACAAAAAACAAAAAAAAACTTCTAAAATAGACTGAATATTGCACAATTTGAGGCTTTGGGTGGCGATCATAGGTGTATACAAAGATGGGCAGGTTGGATTATTCTATTCTATGAGCTTAGTCATGTAATGTAACACTACCCTTCAGATTTAGAACTGAACTTTACCAATAGACAAAGGTCAGTGATCACCAAGGCCCCCAATAAAATGTCCAATTAATTTACTGCACGAATTGTTTATGTTTCACAAAACAATATAAATAAAAGAAAATTAAAATGTGTATTTTTACAAATGTTTATTGAAGCTGCCTTACTCACACCCCATGACAACTCAAAAAGCACTCATTAATACTGCAAATACCACCTGTAAATGACAATGACAGAGAAAAAAATAAAAAAGGGGTAAAAGTAAAGAAATAAGCTACAAATGATAAATATGACTGAAAACTGGTGAAAAATAAAGGATATGGAGGGCTCATGTTAGGGTTTGCCTTGGGCCAGAGATGCCAACAGCTCATTGGAGGTGACATTTTCAAACCTAGGTGGCCTCAAACAAAATTAAAGTGTGGTGTCATAATTTGAATTTTTAAGTTGGAAGTTACCTCAGACACTAATATAGAACAGAAACATTTTTTTCCTTTTATGTCCCTTTAAAAGGTGCCTCAGGTAAAATGGATTAAATAGATGTTGAAATTATTAAAACAAGCAGGATATAATTTTTTGTACCTGCTGTTGTTGCTTGTGGTGTCTTATACAGCTCTCAAATAAATTCCTGGTGTTCAGTATTTGGCCTCCACAATCTGACACTTCTTTTTGTTGTATTGCAGCCACAGCCCTTCAGCACTAACCATCATTCACATTCTCCTATTTGTATTTCGGATAAATAATAGAGGACTGCTGCTGTTGACAAGTGTGAGCTCACTCGATTCCAGCCCCTTGTCATCGGCACCTACTCATTACATGCTTCAAACCTGTAAAAACTTCAAACAAACTAACACTTTTGGAGCTAGCAGCCAGGGTTTAATGCACTTTGAGGTCAATTGCTGCAGTGTACACACATTGTGAATACATGACTTCTCTGAAACTTTAAAGATCTCTCTGATTTCTTTATTTTACGTTTTTTGCACCCATGCCCAATCCCCTTCTTTCTGTTTTCTTTCCAACATTCACTAATGAATTTTTGGAGTGCTGCATTCAGATTGCAGGTTCCAAGACCATCCAGGCACTGTTCTCCTTCCAGCTTAGTTGTAATAAAGATTTTATTAAATTACAATTGGAGTTTCTCACGTAGCTATCAGACAAAAAGTGGAAATAAGAGAGAAGCAAGACCTGCAGTGGTGAAACATGCAGTGAAAATAGACAATGTGTTTGTTACACTGTAGAAGCCTGGCAACAAAAGAATTGGTCTGTGAGAGTGAGTAGATCATTTCAGCATGAGAACACCCACTCTGTCAGTCAACACATGTTCACGCACACAGACATTCACATGTATGCATAAAGTTGCATGCGAGTACAAACACCCTCATAGGGTATGTTTGCACTTTTCCTCTCATCCTCCTTTTTCTCCCTCTTTGCATCCCCTGCAGTGACTGACGTGCTCTCTCATTCAGGCCAGCACAAACTCAGGCGCCATGGTTACGGCTGAAGAGATGTTCTTTACCCAGGAGACGGACAATATTGAAATAACAACTCCTTAACAACACAACCGAGCATGTACTCGCTCTCATGTCTGCTGTGTCTGGGGCACTTTGCCATTTTAAGGGAAACTACTGAAACTGGCTGGGTGACAAAAATGTTGGCAGGTGTGTGTACCCTGGCAGCTCTTGTCCAAGGCTTGCTTCAGTGTTTCTCTTGGAAAAACCTTGAGACATGGCCGAGTGCCTGGTGGGTCAGGGACCTGGGGCAGGAGAAACTCCTTATAATAAATTCAGTTTATATTACAGCAAAATTCACAACATTTGTTGTAATCTCTTTGGGCCTGGCAGCACAACTCAGTATTACCAGAAAGTTAGAATGATCATGAATCCCACCTCAGATAGAAATGAACATCAGAATGATGTATGGTGCCTTTATTGGTCCAAATCCTGGATCTAGGAAGTATGGGGTGGTGATATTAGCTGAGTTAAGCAGAGTGAGACTCAATCGGTCACAGGTTGGATTGAGATCCGTTCTTGGGCTATTTGCCTCTGGCAGGGTGACAGCAGGGCGTTTAGCTTGGCTGGAAAAAAAACGTTGGATGAAATATGTCAAAAAAAAAAAAAAAAGCAAAAAAGATCAGACTCAGCTCTCTTGTGTGCAGAAAGAGGAAGGGATAGAGGTCTGGCCCTGACAGAGAGATGAGAAGATGGAGTCTCTTCTGAGGTTAAAGAGGAGAGAGAGCAGAGGAAGAGAAGTATGGAAAAGGAAAGGGTATAATGAAAGAGTTATATATGCTGCTGGTTCATTGGTTGTCTCTTTGGATTATGACAAAGGGAAACTAAATCAAAACGAAGCCCACAAGACTGGTTAGCAAACATTGTGAGCTCAGATGGAGGGAGAGTCACAAGGTTGAGCTTAGAGCTTGGATGTGATTATCCTAGCATAAAGGTTACCTGGAGTTTAAACATTCAATATGCACAATATGGGCATTATGATTGCGAAAACATGATTGCGTGAATTACGACCCAGACTTTTGACATCGTCCTCAGTCAGTTGTGCAGCTGTATCGGCCTTAAGCTGCTCAACAAATCACTAAAGTCTGAATGCTGACGTTCTCCAGGCAGTATTTCCCAAAGCTGGATTTCTTGGTAATTAGGATCATAGACACAGATCAGTCTGGTGTAGGTTGAAGATATGATGAGCTTAGTCCTATCTTCTAATCAAGTCAGATGAAACTGTCTTATAGGGTGGAATGTAAAGTTGTATGAATCTGCCCCAGCACATTACAGTAAAGAAAGAGAGAAAGAAAGAAAAAAAAACTACCTAACACACCTCTGGTTCATGTAAAAAAACTTAACAGTGACTGACAACTTGGTCTCCATTGCCAGGCCTGTCAGAGGTGGCGTGGGACTGTAGAGGGTGTAAGCGAGGAGGTTAACCCCTGGTGTCTTAGACAGCTGTGGAGTTTTTTGGCTGTCTGGCGGCTGCATGCTATAAATTCTCTCTAAAGAGGGTTTACTTTTGATTTTAATGGGTGCTGTAAATTTACGGCACCCTGGTCCTGGTGAAAGAGAAAGAAGGATTATTTTTAAAAGGTTTCCCTTTTTCCTCCCCTTTTTATTCCTGAGTTCTCTCCTTCCTTTAGGAGAATGCCTTTTGTGGTCTGCTTTACTTTGCTTTACTCTCTGCATGGAAAGTGCATAAAAATATCCAGAAAAAAAAGAAAAAAAATTCTGCAAAAGAATTTGTATTTGTCTGAGACAGAGCATAATGGCTTTATTGTATATTAAGGCTACATTATATTTTTAAAGAGAAACCCTGCCTGTACCTGCACAGCTTTCTCTTTTTTTGTGCTGTTTTTCTGTTAATGCTGTTTGTGAGTTTTGCGCTAAGATTTGTGAATGCAAAAACTAAAAGCACCCTTCCGAACTTTGTCTCCTTTTTTGCAGGTGCTGTTTGCTTTGAATCAGACGCTGTTGCAGCATGAGGGTGTTCGAGCTGGCAGCCTGCAAGGCTCTTACACCACAGAAGATCTAATTACTCACTACAACTGTGGGGATCTCAGCTCCATCATCTTCAACCATGACACCTCACAGGTTAGTTGCCTTTGTCTCTGGCTAGTAAGATAAAGAATGGTTCATCCAAAAATATAAACATAATAACTCCCTTGTCACTTTTCTTTGAACCAGAACTGAGTTAACGTCATCATTCTCATGTCATCTTTCTGTACAACAACTGAAGCCAATTAAAACTGCTGGCTTATTAGAGATTCATTGAGAAAAACATACAAAACATAAAATGAACCACCTGCCCAGCCGAGTACAAATGGTCTGATGCCATTATTTTACTTTGCCAAAACACACAGCATTAGATGTTATCTCCCATATTTTCCCACTTACAAAGCTGTACGCGGTCCAACAACGATGTGCTTCATTTATGCTCCCATCAAAATATTTCTCCAAAGTTTTGAATTTGCAGCCAAAAGATGTCGAATACAAAATTACTTTCATGCTATGATCACACTACAGGGTATCATCCCATTAATGGCTCACCCGAACACACATGGGGTGTCATTAGCAAAGAGTTATCATCACACACCATCTGTCACTTGTTGATTTTTTGCAGATGGTTGGTAACAAAAATTTCAAAACAATACACACAGAATTATTTTATTTCTCATCTACTGGCAACGTTTCAACCAAATTTGACAACAAGTACCAATACCAACTTCTTTTTCCCCCCAGTTCTGCATTTTGAACTTGATTGCTGGCAAAAGCCTTCAATTTCCCTTTATCTTTGCTGCATCCTCCTCTGTTTTCATTGTTTAAATGTCAACGTTTTCAAACCCACTTTTCTGCAGGAAAAAAAACTTAATCTGAGATAATATTTAAAAAAAAAAAAAAGAAACACTGAAATGTCTTGGATTTATATGGCAAACAAACAGGTACAGAAGGTGGAAAAATAAAATATTTTTCATATTGTGCAAGAAAAGCTTTAGTTCCTCAAAGGAAGAAAATGGTATATTCACAAAAGCTGAGAGGAAAAAGCTGCAGGTTGAATGAAGAAATGCTGAATCACAGAAAGATGATTTATCAGTGCATATGTGGCTGTTACCAAATAAACATTTGTGCAGTATTATTTAAAATTCCAGCCTGTTTCCATTTTCACTTTCAGACATACAGTAAAACATCCTTACCCACATCAGCTTTTTTCTGCGATTAAGTGGACCATAAAAATGTTCCCTGGCAACCTCTTCCCAATGACATAATGTATCACACAAGTCGGAAGCTAAAATGAGTTGCATTCAAATTGTAGTCTGCAATGTCTCTGTGCCATGTTCCAGCAGGAATTCATGACTGAAGCTGGCTTAGTGATGATTGTGACCACACAATGATCATTTTACAGTGCTGCTTCACTGGCTTTTTTCACTTTGACAGTATTGTATATGTGAATATTTGTAATTCTATATAAAACATGATTTCACAGACAAATAAACTGTCTAGCGTAGTTGTAGGTTCCAATACAGTAACATATTTGGACAAAATGCCAGATACTTACAGCTTACGCACAGAAACATCTGTACCAGTGACCAAAACCCAAATCTGTCAAGGCCCAGGATTTAAGTTGGCATAGCTCTCTCACCCACCTCCCTGCCATTACATAATCATCACTTCAGAAATTTAGGCTTGCACATCAATTTCACAAATCTGCACATTGCCATATTAATCCTTCTCAACTCCAAGTCACTCGATATTATTACATTTTAATAGCTCTGGATACAACTGATATAACTTAAAACACCATCTCACAGGCTCCTGATGTTAGGTCTTCTCCTTTATAATGGCTTCTTCATCAGTTTTCTGCTCCAGCTGTCAAAAGGCTATTCAGCATGCATATATAGTAAATACCACATGCAGTAGTGAATTCTATCTTTTGATTGCAGGTTTACCTAGAAGCCTTCCTCATAAGTCAATCATGGTACAGTGAAACCCTCGCTTGCTGGTCCTTAAGTCACATTAAACCCAACACACCATGTAACCTCCACTCAGTGCTTGACTGCAGATTCCACACCGTTTGCTCTGGAGACACACAAAGTATTTGAAAGTATGCACACCATGCCTCTGTCCATATGCCAAAATGAAAGACATGTTTTTTTTTCTCCTTGTTTTTACATCTTTCCTGCTCATTGTATGGGTTTGTGCACGTTTTGCTTCCTGGGGACCATTAGGAGTTTATAAGCCATTTCATCCCCCCTCAAAGACAAGAAGAGGGTTTTCAGGGCTAACGACAGAGATGAGGTGTGAACGATCCAAGGCTTACTGAGAGTCAAGATCAAGGAGGCTAAGGACAATTACAGGAGAAAACAGTGGAAACTCCAACAAAACAACATGAGAAAAGTTTGGAGTGGTGTGAAGACCAGCACTGGTTTCAGGCCAGATGGATGGCCTCAGGAGCTGAGGGGGATGAGGACAGGGCCAACAAGTTGAATATGTTTTTAATAAATTCGACTCTGCAGCGACTGCTCAGCCCCCTTCTAACTCATCAGGAGCAAGCCTGAAACCCCCTGCCACACCGCCGTGTCTCCCTCCCTCTCCTTACTACACTTCTGCCTCCAGTGATAGACCTGACAATCCTCCTTCGCCTGTCAACTTCACATGTAATCAGGTTGAGAAACAACTGAAAAGATTACACTCAGGCAAGGCAGCAGTACCGGATGGGGTGAGTCCCTGTGTCCTTAAAGCCTGTGCCTCCCAGCTCTGTGGAATCTTTCACTACATCTTCATGATCAGTCTGAGTCTACAGAGGATCCTAGTGCGGGTGGAAGACATCATGCCTCGTTCCTGTATCAAAGACTCCATGTCCCAGTGGCCCCCAGGATTACAGACCTGTGGCACTGACTTTGCATGTCATGAAGACCCTTGAGAGACTCTTACTGGATCAGTTCCAACCCATGGTTAGATCACATATGGACCCCCTTCAGTTCACATACTAGTGGAGTTGAAGACGCCATCATCTACCTGCTCAATCATGTCTACACCCACCTGGACCAGCCGGCGAACAATGTGAGGGTTATGTTTTTTACTTTTCCAGTGCATTCAATACCATCAGACTGACCCTCCTGGGTGAGAAGCTGACAGCGATGCAGGTGGATGATTCTCTCGTGTCCTGGATTGTGAACTACCTGACTGGAAGAACACAGTATGTGTGACTGCAGCACTGTGTGTTGGACATGGTGGTTAGCAACACTGGAGCACCACAAGGGACAGTCCTCTCCCCCTTTCTTTTCACCCTCTACACATCTGACTTCAGCTACTGCACAGAAACCTGCCACCTTTAGAAGTTTTCTGATGACTCTGCTGTAGTTGGATGTATCAGCGGAGGAGATGAGGTAGAATATCCAGCTGCTGTGGACTCCTTTGTCACATGGTGTGAGCAGAATTATCTGCAGCTTAATGTGACAAAGACTAAGTGGTGAAGGATTATAAATAGCTTGAAGTGCATATTGACAATAAACTGGACTGGGTTAAGAACACTACTGCTCTTTAATGAGAAGGGCCAGAGCCATCCCTATGTTTTGAGGCGGCTAAGGTCGTTTAACATCTGCCAAACACTTGGGATGTTTTATGAGTCTGTGGTGGCCAGTGCTATCCCCTATGCTGTTGCATGCTGGAGCAGCAGGCTGAGGGTTGCAGACACAAACAAACTGAACAAACTGATCCGCCAAGGTGGAGATGGAGCTGGACTCGCTGACAGTGGTGTTGGAGAAGAGAATGTTGTTCATAATAAACACAATACTGAACAAACCTATCACCCGCTTCACAACCTACTGATCAGTCACAGGAGTACGTTTAGTGAGAGACTGATATCACCTAAATACTCTACTGAACGACACAGGAAATCATTCTCACCTATGGCCATCAAACTGTAAAACTGCTCCATATAGCAACAACATCCACTGTTATACATTTGCACTTTGCACTATCAACATTTTATTGTCTATCATGTTGATAATACTGCATACATTACTCACTGCCAGGATTTATCCTGTATCTGTTTATATAGATATTGTAACAAATTTGTAATTTTTCTTATTGTGATTGTTATCTTTATCTGATTCTGATCTACAACAGGAATTTGTGTCTTCAGGGGCCATCGTTCTGCAGGTTTTAGATGCCGTCTCTGTTCAACATGCCTGATGCAAATGAGCTAGGAGTCTCCAACAGCTTGTTAATGATCCATTGATATGAATCAGGTGTGTTGAAGCAGGGAACCATCTAAACTCTGCACGACAGTCGACCTCAAAAGCTGGAATTAGCCTTTGAGGTAAAATACATGCTAATTCATGCTACAGCTGTTCTCCTGGAGCAAAGGACTTGTTTGCTCCAGTTCTTGTCATAGCAACTTGTATTACAATTCCCCGGCACTTGTGGCAGGTTTGTGTGTATTTATGTGTGTGTGTAGGTGTGTGTGCATGTGTGTGTGTATGTGAGTATGTGAGAGAGAGAGAGAGAAAGAGAGAGAATAAACCTATAGAGCTGTAAAAGAGTAGGTGGGACTTAAATGGGCCTCTAACACTCTTGATGCTCTCAGTCATCATCATAATAGAAAGAAGCTGATGATAGACTAACTGTATTCCATGCAAGCAGTCTCCAAACTGTCAAGAAAAACAAAGTGAGGAAAACAAAACACAGAAGGAAGTCATGACATAAAGAAACAAATCTTTTCAATCTGAATTTAAGTTGCCTGAATAAATGTTGCCATTTAATGAGAATAATAATTTGCATTTTACTGATGGGGAGGGCAGCACCGCTAGTACTTGCAAACTTCTTATGAAAGCCCCAGTGTTAAATTTCCGACCCATGGTAGAACAAAACATAAGCATAATTCACCCAAATTTTACAGTATCTCAGAGTGACTATACTTACTCTAGAAATAAAAATAGATAGTGGGATGCAGTGCTTTAATACTACCCTGATCTCTGTATTTGAAATAAAAACAGTATGAACTTCTTATCACTTTCTCCTTCTTTTATTTAAGCATAAAGCCAATTTTAATGATGTAAAAAGTTTATTTTAATACTGAGTTATAGTTGAAGTTGTCCACAAATGCCGTCTGTACAGTTTTGTCAAGTTCAAAGTTTGACATTGTCGTTATTTTTACTACTAGATTTATCAGAGTTTCTGCATTACCACAAGTTTTTATTTAAAAAAAGAAAGAAAAAGAAAAAGCAAATATCCTAGACAGGAAACAAAAAAGAAAGGACTTCAAAGAGTAAAATCAGAGAGAAACAAATGAACAAAAGTAAAATGAGCTCTGAGCAGTACCAGCAGCGGGGAGAGGAGGAATATTTCACCATCACTTAATGTTTCCTGTACAGGTCGGGATAGAGAGCAGCTAATGCTCTTTCCCATGATAACTTATCTACACTTACCATTGCACTCCTACCTTGACTTTGCAATGACCGAAAGTTTTCTTTTTTCTTGTCATAACATACTTATTCCATCATCATTCATCAAAACAATCATAACGTCATTCTCTGCCTCTCTGTGTTTCTTCTCAGCTTATTCCATTCAGTAAGTCTGCTCCATTTTATCCATGAATCATTGGGTTTTGTCAAGTCAGAATAAACCTTTGTTACTCAGCCTGAAACAACACAGTCATTAATTCACATAAATTTATTTTATTTTATTTTATTTTATTTTATTTTATTTTATTTGAATATCCTATTACTACATGTTTTAAAGGCCCATTTTCTTTGAATAATATAGTGCAGCAGAAACTGTTTGCATCCTGCATTTTTTTTTTTGTGTGTGTGTGTGTGTAGAAAGAGCATGACAAAAGGAAAATATATATATGCCCAGTACTGTTAACTGTTAATTCAAACCATTCTACCTTGATGTGAAACAGACTGGGGAGGAGCAGTCACAGAAGAGGGAGGAAATGTGTCAGATACAGATTTTGGGTGGATGCTGAATAGCACCTTGTTCACATGTGGTAGAATAAATTCTCCCATGAATTCTAACACCAAACAGACACACACACACACATACATTTAAACACCCTTTGCAGATGTTCAGTTGCTGCATCAACTTGTAACTCACTTGTAGACAGCAGATCATGATACAAGTCATGATAAACTCATCTGCGAATGTTAAACACCAGCACCTAGATATGTTTGTATCCATCTCGTCATCATTTTCAGCTTGGGGAGGAAGACTGACGGTAGGGTGGCCTCAGGTGAGGTCTTGGCCCTCTTCACACTTTGCATTAACGCACTTCTTTAAAAAATAAATTTGGTGTGTGAATTTATACCCTGATACATACATACTCACACCCAAGTGCGAGGCAACAATTCACAACAAAGTCATCTCAGGGCACTTTGCAAACAAAATCAATTCAAACCAATTTATTGTTATCCAATCACTATTCATACAGGCCAATACATACATTTATATATATATATATATATATATATATATATATATATATATATGTATGTATGTATGTATGTATGTATGTATGTATGTATAGCAGGGTGAGTACCTGCAGTGGATACTAGCTTCTTGTCTTGCATTGATCATGAGCTGGGAGTAAAAATAATGCACCGATTGAATGCTCATTTGAGACGCTTTCAGAGCCGCATTCCTTGAGGTATGAACTGACATACTTTGAGATGTCTACAATGATTAGAAATTACTCAGAAATAAATCAGGAGCATTCTGCTGATCATACAATGTCTGGTCTGATATGTTGTGTAGTAGTATTCGGTTATGGGATTAGTTTTCCAAGCAAAAGGCACAATCTTTCACCAGAGACCATTAATGATACATGTGAATAATGTTGTCAAATACTTTTTTTTTTTTGCATATTGTATACGCTAAACTATTTTCACAAAGTCAACACAATATTTGAATAATTCATTTATCAATTTAATTTAATTTAATTTAATTTAATTTAATTTAATTTAATTTAATTTAATTTAATTTAATTTAATTTAATTTTATTGGGAAATATTCTAGACCAGTGGTTCTCAAACTGGGGGTTGGGATCCCCATGGGGTTGCCTGATAATTTTGAAAAATATATGACCTAAATTTATATATATATATTAAAAAAAAGAAAAAAAAAAAGGATTTTTTTCTAGCTGTCTAAATTAAACCATTAATGAAGAGATAAATCTTTAAAAATTGGCACCTTCACTTTCTTTTTACCACATTAACACTTAAACAACGAAGTTAGTACAAATGCTGTATTAAATCTGAATTTGATATTCTCTCTGTGTGAGAAGCTGATTTTTGTGTAGGTGCCTTGTCACAGCGGTGAAACACTACAAACCAATTTATCCACCTTATTTATGAAGATTCTGAAAAATTCCTAGCTTTCCAGCTTTAAGGACACTGCAGGATGATTCATTTGATACTTCACACAATTAATCACTAAGTCCTCGCGGGGGGGGGGGGGGGGGGGGTGTCTTAAATTATTATCATGGGGGTTGTGGTTCAAAAATGTTTTATAACCACTGCTCTAGTCCACTCTTAAAACATTGTGCCTGATGAAATAGAATAAAAAAGAACTGAGAACAAGTGTGTGCTGGCCAGTTGAATGTCTCAAACCCTCATGCCGAGCCCCACCACTCCTCGGATGACTCTCACTCATCTTTGCAGATTAACAACCTGTTGAATATTTTGATGGAGGTAAAAGAGGACCTGCCTGGCTAAAAAAAGAGACAGTAATTATGCACACTCTCATTCATGAAAACACTGTGCAGATCCACACCCAAGTAAACAAATGTTCAAGCAATGCAATAAATGATAAAGATAAATGATAATAAAGATATACTAGTCTTACTAAATATATATTATTTATTATATAATGTGTATGTGTAAGACAGATTAAAAAATCCGTCTTACACACATATGGCTACATGGACTTGCTTTATTGTTGCTTTCCCATTTAAAAGCCAGCCTCTGACTACCAAAAGTCACTCTCACACATTTGGGCACCAACACCCCTATTTAACCCTTTACTTTTATTTAATTTCAGTTTCATTTTATGCCCTCTATTCTTTTTATGTTTGATGCCTAATTTGAATGAATCATCAGTGTTTATATCTGCCATGGATATTAAACATGAATGCTTTTACATTCTCAATATTTACTGTCTCTCTTTCTTTCAGCTGCCTCACTTCATCAACAGCTCTCTGCCAGCACATGACCGGTTGACGGCCCAGCAGATCGACAGCTACTTCCGCCAGGAGCTCATATACAAACGCAATGAGAGAATGGCACGGCGTGTGTCTGCACTGCTACAAAGAAATCCCAACCAGACCTACTTTTTTGCTTTCGGTGCAGGTAAGGCAGTCCCTGATATTAAATCTGGAATCTGTATGATGAGGTAAGGTTTATTGCTATGGAACATTAAGACAGGCCATGTTAACACAACTCACCTTTGACCAGCTGGTTTGAGAAGCCTTTATACCCCGCAAATCCATCATGGCAGCAACTCCAATCTGATTTTCTCACATTCAATGAAGCCTTTCCAACTATACAATTATTTGAGCCGAGAGTGTGTGTTTGCATGTAAATGTGAAGGGGAAAAGAGATCAGGTTTACTTTGGTCTGGAACAGTGATTCTGTCAGCGTTAATGCATGTTTATGGTGAGCAAGTCTGCTCTTATTTGTGTTTGAAAGTAAAACTGGAGAAAAAGCAGGGCTATATACTATGCGAACGTTCCCAGATCTTTGGTATGCAAAACATCTGTGTGTATCTGTGTGTACAGTCAAAAATACACAAAAACATACATGCACAGAAGTCTCAATTACAGCCAGCTCCAACATCAGAAATGAAGAAACCATGATCTTGTTTTTTTCAATTAGTATTCCTGACTAATGCTGCTTGTGTTTCCTGAATGGTGTAGTGCGTCCGGAGGGAAGTATGTGTCTGCACATGTGTGTATCAATATACATAGGCACATATATGAGTGTTTGCTCTGAGCAGGTGGTGGGTGGGTGTCTGTGTGTCTGTTTATTGTACAAATGTGCATCTGTGTTGGTGCATGTGAAAAGGGGTGGTGCTACATCTGGGTTGTATGTATGTGGATGCAACTGTGTGTATGCAAATGCATGTTAATCAGAGTGTATGATTGATGTTGATTGTTGCCTGATTCCTTCCTTTGGGCATTGTTGTTCCCTGTACTAATTGTACTGATTAGACAGGACCTCTGGTGCAATATTCAGCTGCTACATAATGTCTGTGTGTGTGTCTGTACCCTCTGAAGTGAAGATTGTGATGGTTTAATCTCTAAAAGTATGTGTGGAGGTTAAAACAAATCTAAAAATAGTCACAATACATATTATATGCCATTAGGTAATTCAGCAAACATGGAGAAATTTCTGTTTGTATGGGTGCAGACAAAAACAAAACAATATTAAAAGATCTTTGGATCTTTTAACTTTTTCTGGGCACAGACTTTGTGACATCAGTAAGACAATGCTAACCAGTACTTTAACAGCAGGATTCTGTACTAAAAGAATATGGGTGCTAAACTGGCCATGCATTATAAGTACTTTACAAAATATGAGCGTACCACTACAAAAAAAAAAAAAAGCAGCAGAAATCGTATATCAAGGAAGATTTGGGTGAAAAAAAATCCTGTTGAAGTAGTCAAAAGTGTTAAGATTAAAGCTTTTGTAGCACATGCTCATATTCAAACTTTTGTAAATGTGTTACCAGGTGTAAATTTGACATGAATGTATGATTAAAAAAATAAAATGGAAATAAAAATGTAATGTACAATACTATTTTAAAGTGACTGATGGAATACCAAGCTCAAATAATTAGCTAAATATTTTATTCTGTCTGTGTTCAATTTTCACACCAACATTTTATACCAAGAAATGTAGCAGTCCAAACATGTCTGGGGCCTTTGAGCCTTCTTTTGGGTTGGTAGTTAAAATGAGCAATTACAGATCTGCACATTTGGCAAGATGATTAAAACTTATTCTGATGCAGCTTCATGTTTTCCAGGCTGGTTTCTGTTAAACATTTTGTCCTTCAGCAAAGCAGCTTTGTATTACTGTAGTTTTCCAGTTTGTCCTACATAGCTTGAACAGATGAGAGTCGAACATGTGTGTCAGGTCACCTACAGGCTGCAGCCTTGTGTGTGACAAGACTGACAGCTAGTGTGAAGTGACAGGAACCATTACAGTTTGCCTGCTGGGTGACCCCTCCCGACACACACACACACACACACACACACACACACACACACACACACACATACAGAAAGAATTGCACTTAAATATATATACAGTACCAGAAAATATAGAAGTCCATACTTTAGAACATGAATCGACACATTCACTCACAAACATTCAATAAACACAGAAATCCTAGTAAAATGCTTTGGGATGGAAAACCAGAGATCAGTCACAATCTGCATGTAATTAGTGTTTGTTTTTACTACAGCAGCAGCTAATTATGAGCTGGGTACTGTGGCTGCTTTCTTCAAATACTAAAATAGAAATACTGATTAATTACAGTATGCTTATGAAAATCTAAAACTATCACTGTGGCTGGAGTTAATTTAAGAATATTACAAATACAATTAAAGGAAAAAAAGAACAAAAGAACAAAGATATTTTGAAGAGGTCAACAAAGCAAAGTGGAAGTTCAGTAGTCACATATTTATAGTTGTAACTAATTGCAGACTTTAATGTCATACAGGTTACTTATTTTTCACTTAACCCATTAAACCAAACATCAGCTATTTGTGCACTTGGGTCTATCCATACAGACTGACTGAGATAAAAGGCTTAATAAACAGATCACTTCCTTTTTCTCATGTCTAACTTCTCTGTTCATGATGCTGACGCATGGCTTTATAGTCTTGTAACTGTCCCTGCTGGTCCCAGCTTCCCACTGGCCGTAACCAGCCATTAAATTTTATCATCCAATGATGCCAGGGTGCATTATGTGATGACTTGGAATTCCAGAAATCTGTCTATGTTCACATTTCTCTTTGAGATGGAACTTTTTTTTCTGGTAGTGGACATGCTTGCTTTTTGAGAGCTCCGTTTCTGATCTCGTAAGGCTGAGCATGAAGGGAAATAAAGAAGAGAGGAGGTGTGAGGGTTAAAATTATCCAGACATATATTAAAAAAAACAGCCCAGGGAGATGAATTACTGCCATTTTCAAGCCAAATGTGGGCGTATAATAATGTGATCACGTAAAATCCAATCTTTATGGTCAGATCTCAAATCACATTAACGTGACGTGTGTAACTGCAGCAGTGAACTACTGACCTTAGGCTTATGGATTATAAAATGGAATCATAATATGGGAATTTTGCATCTGTGTCTGACAATAATCATGGAGGTTTATTACTGAACACCTTTATTGCTCTCTACTATTGGCTTTTTTGTGTTTACTATTGAATTCCTGCTATGCAACAGTATTAATTGCCCCTCTAACAGCATTTGCTTTGGACAAAGTACAGAAGGAAAGAGCCAAGGCAGCATTCAGGTCAAGGCCCTCTAGAGTTACCAATGCCGTAGTCCAACGAAGGAGTTTTCTTTTTTTTCAAGGGGTAATTAAAGTATATGACATGTGTATAAAGTGGTTTAGGCAGGAAATCCATCTCTGCTCCGCTCGGCACCTTACTTGCACATCTCCCCCTTTACAGAGGTAAAGGGACCCACACAAGCATTATTGGTTATTCCCAGGTGGTAAAAAACTCACTCTTGGCCAATCATTTTATGATACTGAGATTTTAGGGATAATAAGGATATAGGGACCCAACAAGGCATCAAGGAAATTATTTTCATTTAGAGCCTGAAAATATTATACATACTGTAACTCAGATTCTTTTTTTCTAAAAAGTCTTTATGCATATTTTATATTTGGGTATAAAAAAAAAGAAATGTTCAGAAATTACTTATGACTGCATACAGACCTGGAACCAGAAGACTTCTAAGGGCACATAATTTTAGTATTAGTTGAAAAAAAACCTCAATTTCTGCCGTCCACCATAGATTCAATTGCCAGGTTTTCCATCAAGGTTTTCCAGGAAAAGTTTCTATTGTTCTAGCATCTTATCTGGAAAATTATGCTTTTCACATTGATGAACCAACTGTACTATTTGTCACAGTAGTGACAGTAATAGATGGGAAGACACACAAATTTTGGTACCTTAGTGATAATTTAAGAATCTGGTTTGAATGAGAGGTTATTTTTAACTGCTGACATAACCACAAGCTAACAGAATGATTAACTGTTTATGAAAGTTAGCATTTAAGATTTCAAGTTTGGGGAAAAATAAAAATTACTGGGCATTTTGCCATCAAACATGATTAATCACTATTAGCTAAAACTAAGAAAAAAAGAGTCCCTTTGTTTCTAAATATGTTGAAAAATTGTGGATGTGCTAAATTATTAGCAACAACAGCTCTAGCATACTTCCGTTTGAAAATATACATCCCATCCAGATCCACAGAATGATACAGTATAAAGTTAACTTAGAAACTCCCTAGAAACATATAAACTTTAGGATTAAACTTTAGGATAATTTAGGTGGAAATCAGTTGTGCTGCCTTCAGTGAACCAGAAAACAAAAGATCTTAAAGAAAATGCAAAACCTTAGTTTGATGTTTTGTTACATCAAAGATAATTAAAGAAAAACCTTTTGTGATGACTTGAAAACAGTTCATGTCTTGGTGTAGAAGCTCTTTTTTTTTTCTAATAAAAAGGCCATCCATAAGTGTTTGGCATGCTATTTAAACAATGTAAAATGACACATCAAAAGCTTAAAATGTCTATAAATTATGCAAGAAAAATGGTGTGCTATTTGTAGATTATAGCATTTTTTTCCTAGTCAGCTCTGACAGGCATTGTACTGAGTGCAAAACACAACTATTAACAAAACATAAAACAGCAAAACCAAAGACAATAAAAACAAAACAACAACAACAAAAAAAGAATGCATTTTAGACAGCCCAAAAGGACTAAGCCAAACCTCAAAACAGTTTTATTATTATTATTTTGTTTTCTGTGGTATTTTATTTTTTTTGTAATTATATTCACTTTTAAATCCAACGTAACACTTTTAACGAGCCGATCTTAATCAAACTTTTCATATCAGCTTTTCCCTCCCTGTCCTCCTTTTGTTTTCCTCTTCTGCCTAAAAGTCTCTCATCCTGTTCTTATACACAACTGTGGTCACTGTTGTTCACAATACTATCAGTATGTTAAAGGTGGCAGTCATAGAAACCCACACTATGATGTAGCTATTTTCATATGGGCAAATGAATGTGTCACAGTTTCCTCTTGGACCAAACGACTCAGCCAAGCCAGATGACAGGAGCACAGGAAAATACAGCGATTTGCACACCAGACACCTAATGCTGTTGTTATTGTGAATACATACAAAGCTTAAATAGCATTTTCTCATCCCACAAGAAAATGTGTTCTCTGTAACTCCTTCATTTAGCCAGTCACAAACAAAAACAAAAAAAAAAACACTCACACAAGCACATGTGAGTTTCTGTGCTGAGGAGTGGAGGAGCTCTGTGAGGAGACTCTGTTGTTGGAGCTCTGTGGTGTACTTCAGCAGGTTTTCATTTGCCAGTTCCCTGGCTGCTGCTGCCCATTCTTATTGAAAACATCCCATGGAATTTCCTGACGCTGCTATGGCCTAGACACCACTTCACACACATTTACAAGATTGTCTGTGTGTGTTTGCAACAAAAAGTCATCTGATCCCCAGATATTTATCACCAAAAGAGTAGTCACTGTCAGAAGTACATGTGTAGTTTTGTTTGTATTGACGTCTGAGCCACTTTGAGTCTGTTTGAAAGTTCATTTTTCTGCTTATGTTGTGATGTACAAGCCTATAATAGCTCATTGTGCAGAAAAAGTGGACCCATGTGTTTTGCAGTCACTTGTGGTGTTATGGCGTTAAAGTGATGACTGAGGGAAAGAGCTTGCCTGGAGTGTATGTCACTTTGTCTTTGATACTCTTCTCCTCTTTGTTCATATTTGCTTTTCTCAGCCATTTTCTTCATCTATCTGTCTGTAGCATAACTCTGTTCTTGTCTGTTTGTCTTGCTCATTAGTCTGTCATTAGCCTGAAGTTGTTGCTTAAGTCTGCTCTCTTGTCCTTTTCATCTCTTGCCCTTTTCCCTTTATTAAACTGTCACCATCCCTTGTTCCATCCATCTCTGTCTCTGTTCATACTGTATTCCTCTCCTAATAGTTTGGGAACATTTTATGAGGTGACAGAGATATCATGAATGCATGTTATATGAGTCTTCTGCTCTGTCTAGAAAAGACAAATATGGACAAGAGGGTATGATGGAGAGATATTATTAGTGCTTTTCCGCTGACAGCTTGGGCTTAGTGCACATTTAGATTTATTTTTAACATGAGTGTGGTTTGACCCAGAGGCCAGAGTTGTTTTCTGAAGGGTAATCTGGTGGATCAGTATAAGGATACTTCTGCACTACCTCATTGTCCAGGTTAAAATGTTCTTCAAATCTTTATATCCTTGTTTCATATGATTTTTTTTCTTTATTTAAGGTGAAAATGCATATTTCCCATTATTATTTTATGTTCATTTTCAAGCATTGCATTCCAAAATACTAATGAAAATGGCTAAATTATTGCTGCACATGAGAGATGGAAACAGCTTTCAGACAAATAAAATGATGCAGTGACACGAATACTCATTCAGTTAAAGCAACACCACTGTGCTTTGGCAGATTTTACTCTTTGTTACCCCATAACAAAGTCTAACTTGGCATCTGTCTTACACCCTGTTCCTTCTATGAACTCTCTCCAGCCAGTCCAGTAATGACTCTTGTCTCATTTCCTCTGATGTCTTCTTGCAGTTATTTGCTGAGTCAGCCATGGTGGCCGTTCAAAATGGCCAATGTGTACGTCGTACCGGCGTGTGACGTGGTGCTTCAAAGCAAAATGCAGCTGTCACGTGATGCTCCGGGCTGGAAAAAAGTTGTGAATTGCAGTTTCTCAGCCTTGGCATGCTGCAGGGCAACAAGGAAATAACACAATGAATATAAGTGTACCATCAAAATGAGTCAGAAGCACAGGGTTTTAAGGTTGGAAAGTTATGCATTATTAATTTAACAGGCCATGATAACCATGACCAAAACTGCTTGAACATAAATTAATCTTTTATAACAACATGACAAGAGTGGGAATTAGCTTTGTTATGGCTCTGTTATCTTGTAAATGTTGAGGAATGTATGGCTATGTGTTTACATCTTATGGTAACTCTTAGCTACATTGGTTGGATTCCTGTCACCAATTAAATCAGTACAGTTAGTTTAAAGATTACACAGTTCATTAGCAACTGAAAAAACATCTTAGTGCATGTTGAGGGCCAGTGGGTTTAATGCATTAACACATAGGTGCTTGAGTATGCATTACTTTGATCTTTGAACATTTAAACTGGTCTATTCTCACAGCAGAACCTCCACACATCCGAGTCAGCAGTAAAACAAAGCTTGTAGCTAAGACCAGTGATACCCCTGGTATTCCTTAACTGCATTCACCTGTTGTCCCAGGTGTAAATTAGATCCTGATTAAATGGAAAGAATGAAAACCAGCCGGTCTCTGGGCTCTGAGTAACAGCTGATGTGAGACATTAGTTTCAGCTGGCGCAGACACAGATGCAACTCAAACACACTCACATTTACTTGCCTGCTGATGGCTACATACAGTCATACCTGCATGTTTTCTATATTTTGTAAGCTAACGCTCACTAGAAAAACATATTTGTGTAATTTTATGCTAGCGCCACACATATCCAGGCATTTAGGATCCAGAAACAAAAGAACATGCACATCAGCATTTTACAGTGGAAACAAATCTGTGATTACTTGCTGACATGAAAACCAAATTCCTTAAACTTCTTTCTCACTGAAGTTCTAACTTTTAACTGATGAGTGGATGAAAGGAAATGAGGTAGTGGTGAGAGGGAAGAGGTAAAGACCTCCATAAGGGCCTGGAGGATGCCAAAGCTTCTTCAATTACATGTGTGTATAGCCACATATTGAAGGCTAAGCAGAACCAAAACAAACAACAGTGGCAATATTAAATTAGCATGCCTTCAACTTCTGCCTTCTTTAGTTCCCCCTTCTTTGTGCTTGTCTACTTCTCCCTTTCCCCCTTCTCACTTCCAGCTCAACAGGAGAGCTTTAAAAACTGCAGCACCAGCTCACACAGTCTAAATATTTAAACATGGGGAATCACTTTAAAGCTTCCAACAATGAGCCACTGAGCCCTCCCTCCAGCATATCTAACATGGCCCGGCATCAGGCCCACTGCATGCTGCGGTCAGCCTCTGGATTCAATCCCCACAGCTCTAGTGATCACTGTATTTGACCAGAACGTCAACCAGAACTTGGACATGAAGAGACCCGTCAACAGTTGTCACTCATAACACCTCAGTGTGGTGCAGAGAGACAGACTGACATCTTGCTGCATGCAAGGGAAATGAAATCATTATGGAGATGAGGAATGGATGATGGTGTGATGGGTTGATAGGAGCTGCGGGAGGCTTCACACTGCTGTTATTTTTACTTCTAGAAACATGGAGCAAGACTGAGGAAAAGTTAAATTTACCATTTTAGATTTAGTGAAAGCGGATCTCTGTTTTCAAGGCAGTGGTTCAACTATTCCTTAAGCACCGCGGGTAGTTGTTTCTCCAGCTCTGCTTTGTTAATCCAAAGGCTGCTGTGTGATTTATAGAGGGATCCCAACGTTGTTAAATTGTAAATGGAAGTGCACAGCAAGGCGCAGGGATGTTGGGCTTATTAAAATCTTTGTCGCATTACTCATATGTTGTTCAAGGAAAATGTGGTAGTATTACTAAGGGTAAGTCAGAGTATTTTCTTCAAAAACATAAGCAGGTGCACACACACATGCAAACACACACTATCAAAGTAAAGATTAGTGAATATTTAAGTCAGGAATGAAACTTCTGAAATGTTATAGGATGAGTGCCTTGTAAGAACCACCAAGAATCAAATTTTAGGTAATTTAAGATTTCTGTATGTTCTCCAGATCAGTTTTGCTGGGCAGCACTTTGTCCAGAAAGTCTCTACGGCTATGTTTACAGAAAAGGCAAAAGTGGACCAAATCTGACTCTTTTTTCCCCCATATCTGATTGTTTAATGACTAAACAGTACAAATCTGATTTTTTTCAAATCCAACCCTGGCCACTTTTATATGTGGCAGTAAATTGGATACATATTCAATGTTCTTCAAAGCGACCTCAGTCTGAACGGTCATGTCACGTTTCATCTGACTTACATCACTGAAATGAGACAGGCTGCAGGAGCAGGACGTAGCTACCATTAAGGACACCTTGGTATGTGCAGAAATGTGTGGATTGATACTGAAATATTGATTCCTTACATACCAACTTATTCTTAAACTAAATCTCATTCTCATATTAATATTTATCATTAACATGAACACAGTGGAAAGTAAACTATCAAGACAGATAGGAACTATTTCTTCCTCGACCTGCTGTTGTCGTATGTGAAATCAGGTGCAGTGTAGCGTTGCAGCAGCATGCTGTGTACTCACTGATCAGTGATCAGTCAGAGCTCTGGAGATGTTTCAGCTCCACAGACAGCGACAACATTCAGTTTGATGTGTGGGAAGACCACAAACCCCCTTAAATTACCCAAATTTCCCTGAGGGCTCTCCGAAGGGATTAATAAAGTATTTCTATTCTAAACATTGAGAATTTGGTGCCACAGGCAGATATTATCAGGTATTACCCTGGTAAAGAGGGAGAAAATGTGTAGCTGCTGGAGAGCAACACTTAAGCAAAATTTTAGGAAAATAATTTCCATCTGCTGGATCTGCTAGGTTTTTGTGCTGATAATCAAACAGGAGTTACCTGCATTCTTAAAACTAAGGCTTCCCATTTTGTTCCAGTATGTAGTAATAAGATATAAGTAATGAAATAAGTAAATGCTACAATAAATAGCTGCATGAGTTTAGCTGGGAATGATAAGTTTTGATTGATTGGTTGAAATGTTTATTTGAACATAATGACAAAATATAAAATAAAATTAGAAATAAAAAGAAAACCAAAAAAAGCAAATACAAATAATTAAAAGGAGTGGGTGGAAGCATAAGCTTATCTAACCCCACCCCAGTAAATTAGTGTGAACATAGTAATATGTCCCTGAGATCAGCTCCTATCATTTAAACATTTTAGCATTAGAGATGCTGGAGGAAAGAGGATGTTCAGAGGGAAGAAGAGAGGAAAAAGAAGAGGACATAATAGATGGAGAAAATAGAAAGGACATGACAAAGAACACAAGTTTCTTCCAATTTAAATAGATTTTGTGCTTCATTTTGGGCTCTTGAGATGTGTGGGCCATAATGGATGGTGGACCTTAGTATTTCTAAAACCCTGGCTACGGCCCTGCGCAGGATGCCGAAAGATCGAATGTAAACAATAGACTATCATACTTATGTAAATATGCTGACAGCTCCAATTGCACCATAACTTCAAACGGATACAAACATGTTAACACGTGTGGCATCCACTGCTGCATGTGATGTCCTGCCTTCTGTTACCCATGTGGGTCCCTTCAGGGCTTCAGTCTGATGGTGGTCGTGTTAAATTATAAAGTGAAAAACATGAAAAAAAAAAAAAAAAAACTGATCTTAAAAAAATTTGGATTTGATCAACCTTTACCTTTTTAGTACAGCTTGTAACAGAATATATTTTTAATATTCATAACTGATGTTTTATTACATTTATTTCTCTCCAAGTCTCTCATGTTTTCATTAATATCATTATTTTGTGATTGTGCTTTACCAAGTTATTTAGTAATTAATTTTTAACATATTTAGAATTTTTTTCACCTTATTAATAAACTTGTTTTAAGATTTAACCCATGTGGTTTTATACCATTTTTTATTCCATTTATTTAGTATCCTATTTTATCTTTTTGTTTTACTTATTTTATAATATTTTAGTCTTATATTATTTATTTATCTATTTTACTTTGTGTTTATTCTTTTGTCAGCTTAACATTTGATATTTAAATTCCCAGTGTTTTAATTTCCCCACCATTTAGCATTGTATACTAGGAAATATCAGCAAATACACTATTTATTCCATTACTAACCGGTTTTACTTGCACTTCTACTTTAGGAAAAGCTTAAAAATATTTAAATCAATCACAAGCCTGCTTCTCTGCATTATTGAAAATCTGATTTCAGAGCTATAACATTGTCTGACACATATCAAACACATAGGTTACCCAAGATTGCTGTTTCAATTTTGTTCAAACACACATGTAAAACAACACTGCACAGAAAGCTCATCCTATCCCAGGGCCAATGCTTTATCAAATTTAATGGGTTCTTGGATGCACGTAGCCTTTTTGGAGGGAGTAATAATCGTTCAGAAAGAAATTTAGATATGACAGAATTTTTTTTCTTATCTTTTCTTCTTGAGCAGCTCACATCCTCCATCTGCATAACACAAGAAAACCTCTGTTTTCAGGGCAGGTCAGTTGTAGGGACTTTCCTCATTAGGACAGCAGCTGAAGTTGTACAAAAATGATTAGATTTGTTGCTAGGTGATTGAAAAAAACAAAACACTAAAAAGCCTGGAAATTTAAAAAGTTTCGTGAAAAAGTTAAGGTAAGGAAGCAAGACTTTGGAGAATTGTAGACTAGAAACATTAAAAGTCTTCTGGTTATCCATGGTGGTCCAGCAGTTTATTTTCTTTAGTTAGTCACCAATCTATCTCCTACACACACAATAAACACATGAAACGAACAATCACTCCACCCATCCTCCTCTATCATTTTTGTCTAAGAGCTTACAGTGGGATGCATTTCCAACCAAATCTAAAGAGGCACACACCCAAGTCAACTTTGAAGTATCTCCCTTCCTTTCTATTTATTATATGTTTTCTTTATCAAATCAAATCAATTTTATTTATAAAGCACTTTTTCTGCCAAAGACAATTTATGCATATTAATGTAAAATAAGCTTTCACACACCAAAGTAAGCAAAATAGCAATTTAAAAAACAAAACAAAAAAAAAAAATATATATAAAAAAAACATTCAGTTAAAAGCTAAGATAAAAAGGTGGGTCTTTAGCCTCGTTTTAAAAACATCAGCAGTCTCTATGTTCTTCCTTTTACCATTTCATCTCTCTTATCTGTTGTTTAAATAGCTCAGAGGCAACAACGTGTGTTTGTTTTGATGAGAATGTAGTAATGATACCCAGCATGCATTCAGTTTGGGTGGAGGGTGTACGTCACTGCAGTACCTCTTACCCTCTGTTCGTGCTCTCCAAAAATACACCACATTTTCTTCTTTTTTCTTTTCTCTCCAGTAAAATTTCTGCTGCTCTGTCTTTTGTTTTTTCCCTTCCATTACGATTTGTTTATGCAGTTTTCATATGAGGCGGTCTGCTTGAAAGCTCTGTGGATTTTCTTTTTTCAAACCACCAGTGCATATCAGTTGATGTAATGTTTATATGGTGTAATTGCAAACACATTTGTTTGTGGACAAAAACTGAAAAATAACATAATTCTCATCCTGTTTTCTCAGTTCTTGGATGAACCACATATGCCTCACTCCTCACAGTGTTTCCATTCTGCCATGTCCTCTGCTGTACTTTAAATTTCCCAATGCACTTTGATAGATCTGTTTAGAAAGGAGAGGATGGTGAAGTGAATAGACTAAGCTGTCAAACACAATAGGAGGTTGAGTATGGCTGGCCTAGAGAAATAGAGCATCAGAGTGTAGACCATATTTTATATTAAGCACAAAAGTAGGAAAAATTTTAAGGGGCAAACATATGCCACCTTTGTAAAGTACATTCTCAATTTACAGACATACAATTTTTCATGAAGAGGCGAACAGAGAGATGAAAGAAAAAATTTAAAAAGAAAGAGATGCTCTAAAAATGCTCAAAGTCAGACTGATAAAGAGCTCCACCTAAGAAGTGGTTGTAGTAAGCACATTCAGAAGTAATGGGGTGAATCAGGCTGCTATAGTGAGTGGAAATCAGAATGAAAGGGTTTTTAAATGGAGGTCGAATTGGATCATTAACTCTGCTCTTAAGAGCTACAGGAAGGGAAACACCTTGTATGAAGACATACACACTGCAAAAAGGCACCGTAGCTCTTTAAACTGATTTTCTGTTTTTAAGCATTTGAAGCATACCAGTTGTCTTAGTGATGACAACAGATTGACCAGAAAAAACAAAGAGGTTATGTGATGTATGAGAGTGGTTTGAAGCCACATTACCACGTTGTTTGTTCCTCAGTGTTCGCCAGAGCCCTGATCACTTGGCACATTGACCACTGTAATGAAAATGGTGAGTTTCAGTTTCAAAATAATATTAAAAACACTACTGTAGTGAACACTAATGTTCCATCATCATAGTTTTCTAGAAATGTTTTGACATTGAATATGTTAAAATTATGAGCAGCTTGTGGCAGTGCATATGGGTAATGATGAAAACATAACTATCTTGTTGGTAAAACAGCTCCAAGAAAAAACTGAAAATTCTTAGTGTAGAAAATGGAAAACTAAGTAACTATGCATTAGTAATTGTGGGAACCGTGTGGTATGAGTGAAATTTACACGCATGTTTTTCAGTGTACGATCTTTGCAGTCAGCCTACAAGCGCTGCATGAAGCAAGGGAGCGATTAGACATCAGCTCACTTCTCATTACACCTTGACTAATGGAGCTGTTTGTTGGGTCTGCTCTCTGCTTCAGAAGCACCACTGTTTACTGTCTGGATACTCCACAAACAAACAAGTGAGCTCAGCCTCCCACACAAAAGAACTATTATCGCTCACTCACCCACACATGAAACAAACACTGCACATGCCACTGTTGTCAGATGAAAAGCTTGTATAAAAGCTTTTTCCAAAATACCAATTTTTGAGGAAATGGAAAAAACTGTTTTGTTTGTTTGACAAATTGTGTCAACTCACAGAGAGAACTGTGCAATCACTCAGTTTAATTTTAAGCAATTCAATTTAAGAAGTGGGGTTTTTCACCATGAGAATGAGCTTGTGCCTGCATGTGTGTGTGTGTTTTTTTTGTTTTTAGGTTTTGAGCCCCAGACTATTTGGCCTGTGTGCACAATACGTTGTTTATGAAGTGAGTCTGCATTTATGATATATATATATATATATATATATATATATATATATATATATATATATATATATTTTTTTTTTTTTTTTTTTTTTTTTTCATTTGCAACAAAAGTCTGACAAATGAAACCACAAGCTTATTTGATCACTTGGAATGGCAATTTTTCATACAAACAAAAATTTGCTCTGTGTGTTAGGAATGAAAACAGAGCAGATAAAATCACATGGGAAAAAAATAAGCTTGACCTCAACACTTCAAACACAACATGCTTTCCTCTGCCCTGCAGAAATTAATGAAATAGCTGCTTGACACAGATATGAGGGAGGTTGAATTTGTCAGCAAGCAGTCACTGAATGAGCTGCATTTGGCCCCAACATCTTGTTAGGAGAAGGGGATGAAAGAAAGAGAAGAATGTTGGTGAAAGGAGAGGCGAGAAGAACTATTCTGGGTAGTGATTAAACAGATATTTGTGAACTATTTGAGTGTTGAAACAGGAATAAATTTCTAATATGAATTCATGGACTGCTTACCATAAAAAAAGAAAAGGAAAATAAATGCTGGCTCTATGAAGAAATCAGTGGCACAGTACAGATCCATTACAGATCCTGATGTGAGAGATGTATGCCAAAAATTACTGTAGTGGTTGGACCACTACAATATAGACTTGAGATCCAGAAACAAGTCTTCTTGTCAAAAACAGCTTGTCAAACGTCAAGAAAACCACTGAAAGCGATCATGAGAAAGCTAGGTGGCAAAGGCTCAGGAAGACATGAGCAGCGGAGATCCACACATTCTCCTCCAGGAGATAAAAAGTCACAATGAAGCTCTCTCTAAAAAGACTAATTCTAAAACAGCAGAACTGAGTCATTACATCTCTGGACTTGGACTCATTGGATAAGTTGAACTCCTGTGCTACCTAGACCGAGGTATGCACTCACATTATGGAGGATCAGTTGGTGGAGCTCCAGCCTCCAGCGTTACCAGATGAGAAAGGAGAATGACTACTGAAGGCAGTGATTGCCAACCCTTTGATCGCAATCAACTGCTTGATCTTCGAGACTTTCCCTAACTCTAAAAAAATAAAAGAAATTTTCATTCAAAATCAAATTACATCTCTCCCTGATTATTGCTTAGTTTCACAAGCTCCTATCTTTTAATCCAGTTTGCATTTTTTCAGTGTAGCGCTGCACTGAAGTGAGATAAGAGTGCCGTAATGTTTACTGTTGCAAATATCAATATAAGGCACCCCAGTGAGGGCGTGCTGACACATAGCTGGCATGATGGAGGCCCCACGAAAAAAAAGTGAAAACACACAATTTCCATCCAGAACAGGTGGAGGAATTTCTCTTCACCCTTCACTGTAAAAGACCAGCGTGTGTGTATGTTGTGCCACCAAAAACAGGCACTGTCTCAACGAGGGAATCTGGAGCACCACCACAACACCAACCACCTGAAATTCAAAGACTATTTTCCACTAAAGAGCTCAATCTGCACCAAGAAAGTTTAAGAGCTGAAACCGAAGCTAAAGATTCAGCAGTCACTTTTCTCAAAACCCGGTTCTCTAAATAAGGCTGCGACAGCAGCATCATTTCATGTTAGCCACAGTTTGGCTAAACACAAAAAGCCTTTTACAGATGGGGAATTGTTAAAGGAAGCAATGACCATCACTGCAGAAACTGTTTGCAGCAACTTCAAAAATCGAGAAGACATAAAAGCCAGACTCCTTGTTATACAGCTGGGCCTCGCAACAGTGACAAGGAAGGATGAGTTACCATCAGAGTATGTGGATCAACAGGTTTTGAAGGACTTGTCGCCCTGCAAATATTTTTCGCTGCAGTTCAATGAATCGCTGGATGCAATGAACACAGCTCATCTTGTTGTGTTTGTCAGAATGGCTTTCCAAGGATTACACAACCAAGGATGACTTCCTCACTCTTCTATATTTAAAGCAGAGAACAAGAGGTGAGGATATTACAATGTCTTTAAAAACTATATCTGTGAAAATAACATTTCCATTCATGAATTGGTGGCAATTGCTACAGATGGGGCACCTGCAATGAGTAGTGTTCAAACTGGTTTAAAGCACTGTGTCGTAATGATCCTGATTTTCCTGACTTCATTAATTATCATTGTGTGATTCACCAACAAACCTTGGCAAACAAAATTATGCTTTTCTCATGTAATAAAACTGGTGGTCAAAGTGGTAAACTTGATTTGAGCAAAAGCACTTCAGTGTTGCTTATTTAAGATGTTGTTGGATGAGCTCTATCAGCATGGAGAGCTACTTCTCCATGGTGATGTTCGGTGGTTGAGTCGTAACAAAGTTCTGCAGCATTTTGTTGACCTGCTGCCTGAAATAAAGATGTTTCTGTCGACAAGGAACAAGGATCACAAGGAACTATCAGATGATGATGAGCGGCTACAGGACCTGGCGTTTCTGACAGACTTAACGACAAAATTGAACTCACTCAGCAGTGAGATCCAGGGAAAAGACAAGTGCCGTGAATGCATTCAAGGCCAAGCTGTGTCTGGACCACACATCTCAAGACTGGGAAACTGACACACATTCTCAACTTGGAGAAAATGTCACAGTCCATCAAAGACAACCACGATTTTTGCCCTGAGCTTTACTGTGTGTGCCTGGATAAACTGGCAGCAGAGTTTAGTGGACATTTTGGTGAGTTAGACAGCAGGGAAGATATTGCTGCATTTGTCTCAAACCCATTCCTGCCTGTTAATATAGAGGAGGTAGCAGCCAAATTCCAGCTGGTATTTGCGTTTGCCAAAGTTTATAGTTGCTGTTCTTGACCTCAACCAACATTCGACCTCAAGTTGTTCTGGCATTGTTTCGGCCAGGCCGCAGCTCCTAATTATTTGGAACCTCCCATTTGTTGTTTGGATGATGTGTTTGAAAACAGGAAGAGTTCAATGCATGCATAGGCATTTGTAAGACTCATCAAAACCGCAGATGGTACAGTCTTGCATTTGTTACAGAATTATTAAAGAAAGTTGAAAGTTAAAGTTGAAACAGAAATTATTTTTATGAATGATGGACTTAATGCATGACTTCTTCAATTGCTATATCAGTATAGTGGGGTCATTTTTATAGTTAAGTCTATTTAGGGTGAAGACTGCCTCCAGTGCTGTCCACAAGATCTATCCCATGACACATCTGACTTGTTCTCACTTCCACACAATATCTTCCATCTTATCTTAGTCTATGGTGGTACTGTCAGAAAACAGGCTATCACATCTGGATGTGTATATCATGCTGAACTTCAGGCATCAAAATAGTCTGCGAACCAATGAGTAGAGTCAAAGTAAATTTGTCTATCTTTTTTATACAGTCCACGGAATCCAGCCAACAAATGATTCTACAGACCTCAAATGTCAACCTTAGTCATGCTCGAGGGGATCACCGCTGGCATAAGAATACATCATCTGGAAACCATAAATATCTTTATAAAAGTTTATGGCAATCCATCCAACAGTTGTTGAAACATTTCACTTAAAGCAAACATTTCCACTAGCTCTAGGGAGTTAGGTAAGAGATGTAGTTTCAGTAAAATCAGTAGCCTTAATCCTCTGGAAACCATGTTGGTCTTGTCTTATTTCACTCTCAGCCAAAGTGGTGGACTAAACAACAGGTCAGTGCAATCCTTAAAAACAGTACTAGTTTTAGTATTTTCAGAAAAAGACTGCATGAACTAAAGCTAATGGGCATTTTGTTAACAGTAGTTGTAACTAAAAAAATTACCTAATTTATCCCTTTGTGAGGGCATTTACTCTACATAAGAAGAAGTGAAGAATGCATACACTCACACACACAGATATAACTACCATAACCCCCCAAAGAACTCACGCTCAGTCCTCTATGTAATCCCATCTGATCTTGCCGACACTGTTGTTAGAAGCCTCCTCTCATTCCGCAGCCTATCACAGCGCTGCCTTTGAACTCGGCTGCCAAGAAAGTGTAACACCGCGTGCCTCCTTCTTTGACTTTCAGGAATGATCAGGAACATTGTAATGATAAAATTGGCAGGAGGGTGAGGAGCTGAGTGGGTGCAGAGAACCCTGACAGAAAGCAAATAAGTAGCTTGAATATTGTCAGCATCTTGCTAATAAACTGCGACAGAAAGTTAAGGTGTGTGAGTCTGTGAATTCCTGTGTGTGCAGGTATGGGTATGTGTGTGTGAGAGAGCAAATATGAATTCCTCTGTTAGAGCATGTGTGTGTTAGTGAGGTGATGTCAGGCTACATTGCTGCTTATTGCTGGGTTGAGTGACACTCAGGATTTTCAACTGATGGGAGAAATAAAAAGAAAAAAAAAGCTTTAATCAGGGTGGGGCTGTGACCTGTATGTTTGATGTTTGACTGAAGGAGTCACATACAAGGTGATGGAAAATGAGCAGAATGCCGACAATAAGGAGTCATTAAAGAGCAACAAGGGAGCCCAGTTTGCTTCGAACACCTCCCATATCTCAAAGATCCTCCACTTCTATCCGTTGCTACTGTCTCAGCAAGAATCTATAATTATCTGTGTGTGGACTATAAACTGGAAATTAAGTGCCATGCAAATATTTAAAAAAAAAGTCCTGTAGACCAATGAAGTTAAAAGTAAGTCTTTTTGGTCATATTCAGCAAAGGTTATTGTGTTTGGAGGAAACAAGTGATGCAGAAATTTGTTAAACATTGAGGTGGATTAATCATGTTTTGGGCTTGCGAGCAGCGTGGAAGATTTATCTGATAAAGGGAAGCATGGATTATATTAAATACAATCAAATTCTGACTTAGACAGCTCAAAATGAAAAGACGATCACTTTAATAACATGAGAATGGCTGTCAACAAACAAACAAACAAACAAACACACACACACACACAAAATCCATGATTAACTATTTAAGACACCAAAGCTGAGGTCTTTGACCCAATGTTCAGTCTCTGACCAAGGCAAATGAAAATCTGTGGCTTGCTATGGTACAGTAGTGCATGGAAGGTGAGTGAGAAATGAAAAGGCCCTTTGTAAGATCTTACAACTAAAAGTGTTTAACAATGTGAGATTTGCCATAGCGAACCTTAAAGGCCTAGAACAAAAGAAAACTAGACTTTCTTAGTTTCAGGATTACAACCTTTTGTTTGGACATTGATCTTATCTTAAAGAAAAGAAACAGGCACTTAAGACCTCCCTGGCTGACATAGAATCTACACAGTCATACTGCCAAAGTGGGTGTTACTTAGTGTCAGCCATGATGTGTGTTCAGAAATGGTGGCCTGTGTGGTGCTGCACCCCAACATGATCAACAAGATGAAAAATTAAGCACATAAATTGCAAATGACACAACCATAAAGTTATACAATATTACTATTACACTGACAGGTATGAAGGATATCTGTACACAAGTATTATAACAACATTTTAAGACTATCTTCTTGCAGCTGCTTAATTATTCAAGGCAGGGTTAAAACTGACATCACCTTCTCTAGCAGAACACAAACACTATGTATTAATTTTTGTTTCATACTGGAAACATACTGGGGAATTTCTGTTAGGCATCAAGTTTAGGAAGCACAATCCAGGTTTATCACAACGACACAATCCACGTTCAACCACAAATTGTTTTTCACTTCTGTTTGGACCTAGTAGTCATGACCTTTGGCTCCTTGTCTGGTTTTAGGTCACTTCCTGGGGAACCACAGTGTGCTGGACATCCTCAGGCAGGAGGGCTATGAGATCATCCACATGCCATCTGCACACCAAGAGCCAGCCACAGAGTGAGTATGCAGACAAGGCTATCACAGAAGTACTGTAATGACGAGGCACAAAATTCTGTGCAGGTAGTCATTCGACATGAGAATAAATGGGGGGAAAAATGACAGTGTGATCATGTACCTCATTCATGCTGGTAGTTATGGAGATATGGATGGAGAAACAGAGAAGATGCATATCCACATATGTAGCCCCCATCTGGACCTCCTCACAGCAATGCCCACAGCCATCTAATTCTCTAGAATAGAGGTATTTAACCTCAGTGGAGTTATTGGAACATATTGCAGATACAATCCAAATTGGGCTCTGTAACAAATAAAGCTCAGCTATGTAGGCTCCCTTTGATACAGCATCAGCTCCCTCACCTTCTTCCCTCTCCCTAACTCCCTCTTTCCTGTGGGTGCCAAAGGAAGCTGCCAATAGTGGTTCTGCCTGCTCTCTCCACAACACACAGGCACATGCACACACATGTGCATGCAGGGTGAGTGGAATGATGCACAATGCCAAGAAGCAAGGGCAGCAGGATTGCACCCACTAAACCTCACACATGTACACTATATGCAAGGCTCATGCAGATTTGGAGTCAGTACTGCAGAGTTTCTTCACAAAACCTTCTACAAACCCTCTTAATAATTGTGCATATGTGCACCTAGACTATTTGGCACAGAGCAGCTCTCCTCTTACCTAGGGGCTTGATCCATGGGCCCATAAAATAATAACAGCCACTTGTATCAGAGTGAGAATGGAAAAAACAAGGTGCAACAAGAGAAATCCTTGTGTAACAATGAAAACATTCCCATCCACCCTATTTGGGCTTTTCCAAGATTTAGCTGTAAATGCAGCCGCCCTTTCTCCCTCCACCCTCCTTTTAGAGTTGTAGGCTTCAGCCAGCAGTCGTTCATGGTTTAAAAGCTGACAAGTGGACTGACTTACTGTGGTCACAAGGAACTACTGTGTTGCAAGCACACACCCACACATTTGCATGCAAGCACACACTTGTCACTCCATGATGCAAGGCGATTTGACAGGCGAGTTAAAACACCACAAGATGGCTGCATCAGAGGTGTTTATGAAAGCTCCTGAACTGGAGTGTTTCAATTTGACTGGTAAGATGCCATATAGAGCAATTATATGACTGACAGACAGCAGGCCAGAGCAGAGTTTGACTGCTCCGTAGCCTGACTACAGACCTTGAGCTATCATTGCACTGACCAAGACATCAGGACTTGCATGAGAGACATGAAGGGGGGGCTGAAGGTTGTAAAAGCAGAAGTGGAAACCTTCAAATTTATAATGACAGGAGAGACATAACTACTCATGAGTGAGCAGTTCTGGTGGAAATCATGACATAAAGATCCCTCCTGCAGTCACTCATATAATGTTTAATTTAGTAAGATCAAAGTTTGACATCAGCCTGGAAAATCTTGTTGCAGCATTTCTTGTCTTTTCTTTACTTTTTCTTGCACTTTATTTCAGTTTAACTCTCATATATTGTAGAACATTTTTTTCCTTTTTTTTTTTTTACCTCAAAACATAAGTCACATTTGAAGCATGTTTAAAGGAAAATAAGAAAAAAAAAAAGAGTAATGGGTGAGAGAAAAATGAGTATATAAGTGCTCAAAATGTACCAGAAGTGGTTGTGGATTCTGGGTGGTCTTCTTTGGTCAGTAGTTAATTATGAGAACATACAGCAGCCACAAGACTTATAACTTCCACTAATGATGCTTACTAGTTATTTCAGTCACTCAGGATCGTATTAAGAGAGAAAGACTTTCCTTGTGGTATTAATGTCCTTGATTTTAATTTAGGTGTTGGGAGTGGAAAGCAACTAAGTGGACAGAAACCACAAAAAATAAATTTTACTTTCAGCAGGTTAAAAATCTTAGGAAAGTATACAAAAACACACAAAAAGTCTTTTTATTTCTAAATCTGCTGTGTAAGAGAAATGTTTCAGGTTGACCTCTGATCATGCTAAGATTTATACAATTAAAAATGAGTATTCATTGACTCCATTTGTGCGTTGTTTTTCCTGTCTTCCTCTGTTCCAGGAGTAAACCAGTTCCAGAGCCGCCTGCAGCAGGGTCCAGCGAGGAGAGCTTTGACAGCAGCACGATGGCTCCCACCAGCTGGCCAACAAGTCCAGAAATGGAGCTAGAGCTGGAGCTGGGAGACTCAGAAGACGTGCCTGGCCTTGGAGAAGAGGAGCTTCCTCAAATGCTGCTTCCGGACAGCCTCAGCCAGCTAGAGGAGTTTGGAAGACACAAACGACTCCACAAAGCTCACCGTGGCCATGGCAGACCTCGTCTTTTTAGCGACCTGTGGGTTCGAATTGGGGATGGGTGAGAGATCTATTCTGATCAGTTTACTGTATTAAGTTTCCTGAAGCAACTCAATACAGAATAAAATATTTACAGCTCTGTAAATGAAAGACCAAGATGTGATTGGTTGCTGAAAATATGTAGGATATGTTATACATACATAGGAGAATATTGTAAAAAACAATGTACTGAAATCCCTAAAAATATCTCCCACACATGGATGAGGGGTGCATCAGGATACATGCTTGTTATCTTTACTTATATAAGACTAGCAAACTAGCTGCCAACTCACACTATATGTTTGCTGTGAAAACTTGTTTTGTTCCTTTTAAAACAAATGTGAAACTTCTCCTTTGCACAGATTTTAAACAAAAACTGTAGTCACAAACAAGTAGTCAGTATACACTCTTATTTGTTGTGTCCCTCTCCTTCCAGCACAACTCCACCACCTAATCTGAGAATAATCAATGGTTATGTGACAGTAGAGCCTCCACTGACCCATCAAGAGCAAGTCAGACGTTTGGAGGTCTATCCCACAGCACAACACCACGGTTCATCTTCCTTCTCTCCGTCCAGTACCAGCTCAGCCCAGCTGCTTCACAACTCACTCCCTCTGTGTTCTATGTTAGCCTGGATTTTATTACACATGCTGCTCACCTCCTGACCGCGAGACAGCGTTATCTTACAGACCAACACTTAAGACACTGCTGCATCCATACCATAGCAGTGGAATGTCCCTGATAAAGACAGACAAGGATGATTATCATCAGTGCATGCAGACAAGAGATGAAGAGACGTCAGTCTGGACAAGATGCCTTTAGTTGGGACAGTCCTGCTGTCTGCCCCCACCACAGGGGGAAATCAGCTCCAGCCTACCAGAATGCCAAGTCTTTAAAAACTCACCAGGTTTGAAATTGTGTTGAATAGGCTCTCAGCCATTAGATAAAAAATGAATGGACTTTACTGGACTGTAGTGGAAAGAGTCTCAACCTCACTAAAGTATTAGAATAAATAATTAGAATGAAGAATTGTAATTTTGAAGAAATGGCATCTTCTACCTAATGAAACTGTAATATTGTATAGAAAAATAAGATTTACCTTAATGAGATTAAAACATTCTAATAACACTTGTAACTCTGTGAAATATGAGTTTAATGCATACAGTACTGTGTATAAGGTGGAACACTTAGTTGCCACTTTGTAAATTGTGCATTTTGTTCATAAAGAATTATTGTGTATTTATTGTTTCTGTGGGAAAAAGAGTATATTTTCTTGCTATTCAAAGATAAATGGAAAAGTGACTGAAATCAAAATGATGTGCATTGTGGTTCCTTCCTTCCAGTGGACATATGAATAGTGGAAACTAAATTAAATAGAAAAGAATAAATAAATAACAGCTTCCCAAAAAGAGAAAGCAAGATGTTTATGTTCTGCTTATTTTTGTTTTACAGTCTTAAATAAATGGGGAATTATAGATGTTTTTGTTAAATTCAGTTAAAATTGTATCTCTTAAGTTATTAAAATGTGCAAATAATCTTGCTGATTTGACCAAAAAAAAAAAAAAAACAACTAACACATACTGTAGGTGGGATTAGCTTGATAGAATTTAAGAGTGAATGATGGAAACTTTTGCAACAAGTAATCTCAATCTGCCACCTGCTGGTTGAAGTCAATGAAACTTTTAGAAACACTCCAAGTCTGAGCTGTTCACTGTGAATAACTGTAAATCAGGTTAAAAAATTGCTAAAATCATTGCACAAAGACCCAAAGGAAAGAAAAAAACAAACTATTGATTTCTAATAAAAGGCCAGCTTGTCTTTGTAAGCTTGTGATTTGAGACCACACATTTACAAAAACACCCCATGTTTTTATTTGGATTGGCAGTTAATTGCATATCTCCCATTAAGCCATGGTTGATTAGTGGGATTTTATATGTTCTTTTTTAAATTGATTTAATGGTAAGAAGAACTAAAAGTTATTTTTAACTTACTGCTAGCTCTATTAAGCTGTAAGAGCTTTACAACACTTTTCAACTTTAGCTGAAAGGAAGGTCTTCATCACTTAATACCTGAATTGGTGCATTCAAGAGCCCTGAAAGAAGACAACCAACTTCTCAAAAAAACAATTGCTAATAATCTAATATCTAACTGTGTATTTAAATAAATGGACAGCACATGGCAGTGTGCTATGCTATCTGCATAGTCATGAATTTTCCTTGTGTGTTGTTTTGTTTCCTCCCACAGAAAAAAGACATGGATGTTAGATTAATTGATTATTTTAATCTGGTTGTCAGTATAAATATGAGCGTGCACGGCAGGCTGTGACAATCTGATGTACCTTGCTTTTCTGGGAAAGGCTCAAAAGTATCCAGGAAGTTTTTAAAGACTCCGCCTCCCCCCGCCTTCTGTCATTAATCCAGAAAACACAGATTTATATTTCATGATTATATTTACTCAACTTTATTTGTATAGTAATTTAAGTTCATAAGAGCAACCAAAGTGCTTTACAGAGCAAACAAGAGCAGTACTATGTGTAAATGGACATATAAATTAGGAGAACTGAAAAAAACAACAACAACCAAAAAAAAAAAAAACAGTAAAGATTAAAAATCCACAATAATAAAAGCAAACCTCAATTAAAAATAAATAACATTGTAATGGAAAAATCAAGTAGATAGGCAACTTTGCTTTCAATGTTGTTAAACTTGATGTGCTGCCAATCAGAATTGGGTATATACAGTAGCCTATTGTGTAAATACGATGGATGGATGGATGGATGGATGGATGGATGGATGGATGGATGGATGGATGGATGGATGGATGGGTGGATTATACTTGAATATTATGCTCACAGAACCAGTGATAAGTGGAGATTATTTTTTGACCGTGTGAAACCTTCATTCTTAAAAAATGAATTCCTTTGTAAATGTGTGATTTTACACCATCCATTAGTCATTAAAATATGATTGATAACATTAACAATCTTACCTTTTTTAAAAGTTTATTTTTAAATTCACTTTTAAACAAACCAGCCCTACTGAAAGAGTAATAAAATAATAAAAGAATTAAGTAACTGGCTTCTAAAATTTTGCAGATCCAGTAAACCTTAGGCAGCTTGGAGCTGGAGCAGCAGTCACAGTTAAAGTATCACTTAAAATACAACATTGTTTTTAAAATTTATTCATTTATTTTTAAGTAATAAATTAACCATCTCCACTGTTTAGGTATAATCTCACTGTCAATATGCAATCCATTCTTAGTCAGTGAAAAAAAAAATTATTGGTACTTGATCATTATCGGTTGTAATTTCAAAATATTATATAATAGAATTTTATACCTGTTTTATGTAAATTTAATTGTAAAAAAATACGAGGAAATATTGGTCTGTCTGCAGTTAAAATGCACTGAAAACGTCTTCATATCAATCTAATCTGCGGCGGCGTTGGATGTCTGACCTGTTGTAGTTACCTTGTTGGCCACCAGATGTCGCTAAAGTCACGTAATAACTTTTTCCATGAAACAAACTGCTAGGAACACTGCGGAGGAAACGTCATTTGAAGGCCTCGCACTAAGCCTGTGTGTAAAACAAGCACAAAGACAGGTATACACGGCTAATTTGGACACAGTACAAGTTTACAGTGTTCATGCAACAACACTTCAATTGATCTTCTAGAACTGATTGCCAAATTATTCATTTTATACAAATGAAAACTACATATAGAATTCTGACCTAAGTTTAGAGAGACACACAAGGAAAAAAAAAATGCATGAAAGCGATTTGAAATATAAACTGTTTTATTTTTTTATTTATTAATAAATATGACACACTAAAAATTACCAATATTTTTCCAATGTTTAATATTTTAAGTCTGTTTAAGTTACAATTTAAAATTAAATTCTGAAAAAAATAAAATTAGATTAAGTATAGCAATTAACCCAGCAATTAAATAAAAATCCTTCTTAGAAGTTTTTTAATACTGGTTTTAAATCTAAATGTAGGACTTTTGTTTATTGAAATCATTATCAATAATATAGCTATCAATATAGCTATCACTATATATATATATATATATATATATATATATATATATAAAATTTGTTTTAATACACACACACACACATATACATTTATATATATATATATATATATATATATATATATATATATATATATATATATATATATATATATATATTTATATATGTAAATGTATATATGTATGTATGTATGTATGTATCAAAACAAATAATTTTGAATTAAGTTATTCTTCTAATGAATATGGTTTAGAATGTTTAGATTTATACATGTGTTTTAATTTTAACTTCATGCTTCCAGAAAAGACATTAAATTAAACTGTTTTCTATTATACATTGAAAGAAGATGAGAAGAACAACTTTTTTTTCCAATTTTTTTCAATTTTTTTTTTTTTTTTAAGAACAAACAGCCCCATAAGCCAAGACAGGACAATATTTGCCTTAGCTGGAATACCATTTTCCCTGGGCTTTGGGGTGTTGTTTGAGGGAGTGGGGGCCTTGACAGGGTGCTCTGAGTGCTGACCCTCACTCCGCCGGGGCCAAGCTGCCAGCCGCATATAAATAAAAGATTACAGTGAAAAATCAATTTCTGTGTAAACTCATTAAAAATGCCCCTCACCTTAAATGATTCCCATTTCCTTCCATTCAACCTGTTAACGCCCAGTTGTCGCTGAAAACCAACCACCCTGCCCCCACATCCCCACCATCAGAGCCTCGTCCCACCCCTAACCTCCCCTCCCTCCCGACCCTCTTCCATCCTTCCTTCACCCTATTGCTCTCCCCCAGTGGTAATTACTTGCACAAGTCGTTTTTTGCCCTTTGATTTGCACCGTTTCACAAATGAAGGTTAAGTTTGTTTAACCGTGGTGGATTTGCCAGTCATGTTAGAGCATATATTGTGGCAGGTCCTTCGTTTCTCCACACACCTCAGACACCGCTCAGACTGCCCTCCTCCCCCCTATATCTCCTTCCCTGTTGGACTGGGCCTGGGGGTTAAGGTTAAGGCTTGATGGGCCTGAAGAAACCAACAGTGGATCAGGCTTCAGACCCACTCAAAGCAGTCCAGGAAGATGTTAAAAGTCACCACTGGTAAACTGATTAAGAATCAAACTGCCGTGTTTTCCCTGAGAGGACGTTAAGGTGATCACTGATAACCACAACTTGATGAAAGATGGAAGGAAAGACATAGGAGCAACAGGAGGATTCACTTATAAACTTCTGGCCAAGTTCTTGGCTGCAGGTGCTATAGCTGTTGTCACCTACATTTGTCTTTATAATATAACTGGCATAAATTAGCAGGTGAGCTTAATCTGTTATCAGTACCTTAAAGAGTCACTGGAACAAGAAGGACATTGGTCTCAGGTAGCTGGAACTTTTAAGAGCCTTTCAAAGGCGAATTGCTTTGACAGTTGAAGTGTGCACAATGACCACAGCAATGACATCTGAAGGAGTTACTTATAACACACTCCAGGCAACAGGTGACGGTCACATTCACATTTGTTGTCTCTGAGTTCATCAGATCTAATTTAGCAACACATCATGGTCCTGTAAGACGGTTTCTGATGGGTGTTTATATAATGTTGTTTAAAAAAAATAAAAGAGAAAAAAACACTGCGTCTGTAATTTTGTCTGTCCCTCAGTAGTATCCTGTATGGTGAGGAGAGCTTTGATTATCTGTCTAGTCGAGGGCAGCCATAAAGATTTGGGAAAACAAAAGTGTCTTAGCCCTCAGGGCAAATAGCTCATCTCCCTTTAGATTATCCCACTGATAGTGGCGGCTGTTTTGGAGGACCCTGCTCATCTGTGTTTGTGTTGGTTGAAACATTATTTTCTCCCATTGTCCAAATCCCCTTGAAGATGTGTGGCTTGGAGCAGTAGAATTGAGCCCTATGGCCTTGTAATGCCCTAACACAGGTCAGGTGCAAGCCTTAAAAGCTTGACATTATCTAGTGAAGATGTTGCTACACAGATTTATATTTTGTGAGGGTTTTTTAGCCTATTTAATATTTTAAAAAATTCTATCACGTATATATAAATTTTTATTGTTGCCAAATACTAAATAAACACTGAAAAGGCAACATGACATTAGTTTCATTATATATCACACTCAAAAAGCATGGCCTTATATCTATTATAAATACAGTGGTATTACAGGGGTTGCAAGGTAAAACAGCATTATCTATAGATTTCTTTGTAAATAAAAAAAATCTATTTAGTCCAAATTATTTTTAAAACTCTGTTGTTTTACATTTTCTGTATTTTGTATTAAAAAGAAAATCTGTGCTATAATATATATATTGCAATCTAGTGCAGATCTGTATTACAATACAAGATAAGACATCATGGCATATTTTTAAGTGCAGAGGTAGAAAGAGTGAATGTGTACCAAGGAGAGTAAAGCAGGTACAAAGGAGAGAGAAATACCGTGTGTGCTTACATGCCCATGTTTTTATGTGTGTGTGTGTACTTGTGTGTGTGGAAGGATGGTGGTGAGAGTGTTGTGTTTCACAGTTTTTTGCCATGATGCACTGCTTTATTATTCTGCACAAGGGGCACTTCACATGCGGAATGGGTTCTCTTTGATATCGACAGCAGCTTGAGAGAGAGAGTGCACTCAAAAACAGGCAAGGGCGAATTTATTCTGGGGGAAAAAACAGATAGTTGTGTACTTCCCTGGCAGCGGTTGCCGCACATATAGGAAGAGCCAACCGCTTTGATGCTCCAGCGGTGACACTCCACACACTAATGAAATATGGTAATTACAGCCACATAAAAGCCCTCCTGGATACTGTTGGAGAAAGGGTACAAAAAACAAATATGACTTTATCCAAAGATACCCACTGTGATTAATTCTCCTTTTCATAAGCATATATTTTTTGTTGTTCACTTGCTACAAAGCAGTATGGGCCATCAGTTGACCCAGGAATAGGAAAAGGGGGAAATGTCCTCTGATTAAGAACCTCTTTGCTCCCCTTTGACAGCAGAAAATACTGAAGAATGCAGGATGGAAAAGTGTTAAAAAAAAGTGAGTGTGTGCTTTCTGTGCTGCTTTAACTTAGTCCTTTTCCTTTGTGGGGGAAAAAAAGATATCTTTTACTGATTTGAAATTCTCCCAGTCTGGAACAGCAGAAAAACTTGGCTCCACTAAACACCTCAGATGTCTGTTCAGTGGAAAAAAAAATCTCATTGCGGGAAGGTAAGAGATTTAAATGAAAGCCTTGTGTTTGGCTATAAATTTAGCTGTGGGTGTTTGAGATTCATGAGAGGCTACTTGATTTTGGTCTGTCTGCAGATAACTGAGATATCACAAAGAATAACTTGGCTATATAAGTTGATGTAAAAGGATCTGGAAGCAGATCCTGTTAATAACATTTTAATGGTAATGGCAAATAAAACTTTTATTTGACAAAATTTTTACTGATGTCATCATTCAGTGATAGATGTTAGAAACTTAATGAACCGCTTTAAGCTGCCAGATTTGGTAAAACGCTGTGAAATCTGTTGACATATTTGTCCAGATTTAGTTGCTGACAAAGAACCAAATGTGGATTTTTTTCTACAGCTGATTATAGGTTTAGAAACAAGAAAGCAACATGTGTTGCTATGCAGTGACATGCTTTACATAACCCCAGAGGAAAAACTATTTTTTAACTTCATTATTCTGTATTTTTTTAGACTATACTAGATAAAAAGAGGTGACATGACCTGATGCAAAACATGTCGTTGAAAAGGGAAGCAGAGAGGCAGGAGTGGAAGTGAGAATACAAGGGGTGGAGGAAGCTGTGTGTGTGTTTGACCATCAGTGTTTGCTCACAGTCAGACGGTGGAGCAGCCCTCCTTTCCTTTCACACACACCCACACACTTTCGCCTTGCTGACTGGCTCTTCTGAGAGACGGTGCTGGAGGTCAGGGAGAAGGTGGAGGTCAAATGGGCTCTGATAAGTCTTGCTAATAAGATGCCGCATGTTTTTGTGTGAACATGGGTGTTTGAACAGAGCTGGGGGGGTCTGACGCGCTAACTGAGGCTAAAAGCTAAGTGAACACACACACATAAAGTCATGCACACTGTATGCATGCATGCGCTGTCTTTAAGGTCAGAGCATGGGGTGAGAATGTTAAATGGGGAGGTTGGGGACATCAAATATTTTCCTACCCATCACTATCAGCACACCACCTGCCTGAAATCTTGAACTGTGTGTGTGTGTGTGTGTGTGTGTGTGTGTGTGTGTGTGTGTGTGTGTGTGTGTGTGTGTGTGTGTGTGTGTGTGTGTGTGTGTATAGGGGGGGCACAGAAGCGGATTGGCCAAGCAACACGTACTCAGGTTTAGCTAATGAATCTGCGCACTCTAGTCAGACAGACATGCAGACATACAGCCAGACAGACAAATAGGGCGTGTGTATGGGCGCCAGTCGTCGTGGAGCTGCAAACACGCAGACAGATGAGAGTTTCAGGTGCAGACTGAGGCCGCTCAGATAGTAGCTCATCCCCACCCTGTGTCTCCAAGACCTGCTGCTTCTTTTATCAGTCTCCTCCAGGTGTATCCAGGTAACTCCAAGGCCAGTCTGCTCTTAAAACCATGACAGTCAAGGTAACAGGTAATTGCAGAAAGGGACTCGTAAAATGTGTTTGCCTTCAGCTGAGCTCCGCCTTGCTTGTTTGACACACCAAACTTGGAAAGACAGGAAGCAACAGTGCACAAAGGGATGGTATGAGATTACCCTATCTTTCCTCTTGCTCATGCCATACCAAATCTTGGTGCTCTTCTCTTTGTCTGCTTACCATTTTATTTTAACTCATCAGTCTTTGAATTACTCTAGTTTTATTTTTATTTCCTCTCTGCGCCTCTCTCTGTCTTTATCTGTCCCTCTTCCCCTTCTGTGTTCATATTTCTCTAACTTTATGAGTAACTCTGACTCCCTCCCTCTTTTAATGTTTGATTCCAAGTGATAAGAGAAGACTAAAAGATGAGTCTGCCTGCACCGGTTAATGTGGTCAAAGGTCAGAGGCTGCAGTGGGAGGGAAGCAGGGAGGAAGGGGCAAGCTGAAGCTGGACCGTGATCTCCATTTGGACCATGACTTGCAGCCAATCTGTCTGCACACAAGCCAGGAAAACATACATACTGAAGCAATTGTCCATATCTGCCTAAAGAGTTCTTATCAGACAATCTATCATGATTCTGATCAGGAGTTTGTATATATCTACTGTCACATGTACTTACCCTCTGAACAGAGATAAGATTACGGCTTTTCTTTGCACACAGGCCAATAAATACACTTAAGTGCACAAACCACAACATGCACATAAATGCATGTGAGTTGCTGCTTTAAATATAAGTGTAAAACATTCAAACAAAAACACTGCACACAAGCAAACATGCATGCATGTACTGTACCATATGAATGGCTGTAACCACACACACACATGCATACTATACAGTTTACTGTCAAACAAAGTTACAGTTCATCTACATGCTCCTCAACAATCTCTTGTTTGTTTCAGACCACAAGCAAACAACACACTCCCCTACATAGTGGTCATTGACACCGACTGAAACTCGACCCTCCTCTGGCTCTTTGCTTTACCCTCTTGTTCTCCATCTTTGGCTCTCTTGTCATCCCCAACCCTTCTCCCTCCCTCGGTTCTCATCTGATTTCATTCCTCACTCAGATCCGGCCATTATAAATTCATTGCATGCTGTCGTGGCTGATTGAAGTGATGGGCTGATTCCTCAGGGCTTCCTGCTTGATGGAGGGTGCTATAGCAAATAGCCCAATGGGTCTGTTTAGATAACACTGACCTCTCGCAAACCACTGCCACATCTGCTGTGAGTGAGCTTTGTGGGACTCGCTGTCACTGCAGAATGACAGGAATGGACAAAATAGTGAAATGGGAAAATAAAATTGACAAAAGGAATGAATTGGAAAAAAAAAGGTGAGCTGAAGAAAGAAAGATTTTAGAAGAAAAAAAGATAGGAAACAGAAGGTGGGGGAGGTTACAGAGGAAAGGAGAGATGTCGGGTGGACAATGATTTGGAGGGTATTGTAACTCCCACCTGCCCTCTCCATGAACAAAAGTGTTAGTCATCATCAGGACGAATTGTGAGGGGAGACAAGGGGCCGCTGCTTCGTTGGTCCCCCTGATCTGCATTCTGCCCATGGGGTTACCAGGGTAACGAGTACAGAAGACAGAGGGGCGAGGAGGGCGAGGGGGGGCATGGAGAGGGCACTCACTCTTTTCCTTGGAAATGGATATTCATGCCTTTGTTCTGCTGGGGTTATGATCGTGTTAATTAGGGAAAAAAAATTGTTTAAACAGCCTGCCCTCTCTGCTGGCCTCAGATATCATGTGCCGACCGGACTTCACCTGGCCAACACATCAGCATTCAAACACCAGTACTCAATAAAAACAGGTTAGATAAAGGAACACAGATTACTAAGTGGGAGCAAACTGTACATTTCTGTTGATGTGAAATACTTAGAAAGAGGAAGGGATAAAGAGTGACTCAGATTTTTTTACTCAAACAGACCTTTGACCACATTGTGTGTCTCTGTGTATTTATTTCTGCATATTTTGTCCGGAAGCCGAATCACTGCGGTCTCATCTGAGCGAAGATGATACAAACCACTTCATTAGCTCATGTACAAATGTGCCTACTGTCAACCTCTAAGTGTGCTCAATATGTGTGCAATCCAACCATGTCTGAGTACCCACTTTATGATCCACATCAGAACTTGCATACTCTGTCTTTAAGTGAGCATTTGAAAACAATGGTCCATGATGTTATGCAAGTCTTTGTACACATTAAGCCTGTCAAAAATATTGCAGTAGGCAATATTATGGCACAGCTTTAAAATCTGGGGGCTATAAAACATCTCTCCTGTGACAAAATGTTTTATAGTCACACCATTTAAAGCTATTGGAAGAGATTGGACCACAAAGGTTACAGAAGTGTAAGCAGACGTTTGCTCTCTTTCTTGCCTGACGCAGCACTGACAACAGGGTGCTCCTCACTGCAAGGAGTGCAGCTGCCCTAAAATAATGTTGTTCTTTAATTAGACTATATCTGCCATGCAGTTAAAGAAGCGGGGGAGAAAAGAAGCATTAAAGATTCATCAATTTTAGCACATGGATGGATGGGCATGTAAATACATGAGAACAATGCATTGAGAATGAAGTGTGAGTATGGCTGTTTCTTTATAGCTAGAGGGGTATACATTGTTGGACATTAATGTGTGGGTGTGCACTTTCTAGACTGATTGCCAATTAAAATAACCTTCCTTTCAGTCATAACGCGAAACTGACTCTAACAATCACAGATATGAACCAACTAGCAAGGCTTATTACAGGAAGCAGCAGATCAGACGTTGAAGCAGCTCAGTCCCAGCTGCGTTAAACCCATGTGTACAACCCAATCTCACCACACTGTGGAATTACATGAACTCTCTGTATATATTATATGATTAACCCAGTCTGTATGTCTGATATGGACACATAAGAATAACTGCATCACTTAAATATATAAATACATGTTCAAAATTTAAACATGTTTATTATTTCTCTTTTCAACAGTATAGTTTCCACTGATTATTTAAACATGCTAATGTATGCAAATGTGAATATCTGAGCACTGAACATGGTCATTTTACTGAGTATAATTTGTCTGCAATGGAATCAAACACTTATTTTTTTATATGCTTATGAGGTTTCATTTATTCACTGCCTATTTTGTCAAAATATTATTAGAAGAGATTACATCTGAACATCTAAGATGTATTCTACCACTCTTGCAGAAATTATTAACCAATGTAATTCCAGCACTTTAGCCTCTTGCAGCAAATTTATCTTTACCTTGCAACACATTAAAATGAATGGATAAGAAATGAATGCATTATAAAACAAAATATGTAGTAGTTTATGTATATTCACGTAAAAACTTTTCGATTATTCTGTCTGTGTTGATTTAATGTGGTCCAATAACCTGTGCCAGCAGCATTTATTCAGATTAGACCGAAAACAGTTGAGATTTAAGAGCTTCAGTCCTGCGATTTCTAAGCTGATCCGTGTGGATCCTGTGATTCTTGTCCACCCATGCTCAGACATTTACTGCCTGACAGAAAGTCGCTGCACAGACTATGATTCAAGTTGTCAACTCAACAAACAAAGTGCAGGGAAGCTTTCAGTAATACTCAAGAAACTTCTTATCAATAATTCTCCGTGTTTTCATTGTACATCACAGTTTATTTGTTTGACCTGAAGTTTTCTTGGCCAATGCACAGCCCAGAAACATTATCTTAATTTAGGAAGCAGTTGCTGCTGTACTTCATCCTGCAGGCGCTAGGAGGAGGTGTGAATGAGGACACAGTACTACAATTCCTTTGCAATGGACCCTGATCCACCTGTGCCTGCCTGCAGTGCCAATGAAAAAGTTTCCAGCAACGCAAACTTAAAATTGTGAAGAGATACAATGCATAACCTACAAATGCACTACCTATACAAGAAGAATAGCACACACACACACACACACACAGACACACACACACACACACACACACATGTAATCTGTTCTAATAATATTTTTGACAAACTAGGCAATGAATAAATGAAACCTCATAAGCATATAAAAAAATTAAGTGTTTGACATTTATATATGTGTGTGTGTGTGTGTGTGCGTGTGCTATTCTGTGTGCATGGCCAATGAATATGTGTACATATATATATATATATATAGAGAGAGAGAGAGAGAGAGAGAGAGAGAGAGAGAGAGAGAGAGAGAGACAGAGAGACAGAGCGAGAGAGCACATGGAGTGGATTTGGACTTGGGTCTTGACAAAAAACGTAATTTAGGATTCAGGATTTCAGTTTGGCTGCCTGAAAGAGACTTAATGCTGATTGTCCTGCTGGTCATCCAACAGCATAGAATGCAAATGTTGAGGTCTATAGGGCCTGGTGTGAGAAAGCCATTGATTTGAGATGAATACAGTGGCTACTCTCAGACCCTTCACAGTTATTAGGACTAATAGAGAAACATAAAGTAGAAAGAGAGAAGCAGAAATCCGCACAAATGCTCTAAATAGCTGGCTACTCCACAGGCCTCTCGGAGAGTTTGGCTTGCAATTTGCATTCCTTTGTGTGACAACTTGTAATCCTCCCCTCAGCATGCCAAGAAACACACAACAGATTTATTGTCCCAGTCAACAAATCGTTTAGGTCATCCCAAACCTATTACCACCTAATGCACTGGGACCCCCACCACCAGAAGCCCCCACCTCTCTCATGCACCACCTCGTCTCAACCACTGGAGACTTGCAAACACAGAGCCTGCAGCAGCCGGGGCCCCATGGCTTTGTTGGTCCCCAGTCTATTCAGAGTCGATATCCTTTTGGAGGCTTACGCCTTCTGTGTGCTGCTTGGGAGGTTGGGAGGGACTGCAACCGTGGCTGAGGCTCGATAGTTTGGTGTCGGGACAGCGGTGCTAAAAGGACATGAGGTTTCCACCGCTGCAGGCCCACACAAGCTGTGCAGAAATTTCACACGACAGAGAGCAAGATTGTGGGTAAAAATGCGTGTTTATTGCTTTTAAAATAACTTCAAATCAACGACTGTGCCACCTCTGACCGCGGGTTTGGCATTGATTTCACATTTACTAAATGCACATGTTTTGTAAATGTACAAAATACATTTATATAATTTAGAAAGTGAGCTAAACTGAAATATAAATGATTAAAACAGAACTGTACACAATGATCTAAAATTATTGTCGTTTTTTACTATGACTGTTTTTATTGTTCATTTTAATGGGAAGATGATAGATAGATAGATAGATAGATAGATAGATAGATAGATAGATAGATAGATAGATAGATAGATAGATAGATAGATAGATAGATAGATAGATAGATAGACTAAATTCAAAATTCATATGAAGTGCACTGAGAATTAAGTACATGAAAGACTGAAAGGCGTCTTTGAAAGAGAGGCTGCAGTCCATCTGTGTGTCTCGGCCCCGCTCTGCAGGACTTAAACGTGGGGTCAGGCCAAAGAGAAAGAGTGACGGGGGAAGAACTCTTCCCCACCAGTCATCTTCCCACAAACACAACGGGCCTTTGATTCGTCTGTTTGGACACACACACTCACGTCTAATCGTTGTTTTTCTTTTTTAGTGTACCCCACAAGGCGCACATGCATCAGGCAGAACAGACAGCGCATATGGCATCGGTACTCCTCGAAAACCACACTAAACGACTGTGCGCATGGCCAACGTTTCCCATTGCATGCAGAGCAGCGGGCTTGGGCTTGTGGCCCAGCAAGCCTCAGTATTTCTCTGTAGATCCACGCAGCCATAATTATAACGGAAGTAAATGTCTGTTTTTGCTTTAGTCACAAGGAAACCTGAAAATATATCCTGCATCTTAACTTTAATCTAAAAAGAAAAGACATGCATCATCTGGCAAAAATCATAAATCAGACTTTAAAAAAAAAAAAAAAAAAAAAAAAAAAAACAATACAAAAACCAATTTGACTTAAAACAAATGTTCTGTGAAGTTAAAATTTAGTTTATGGGGTCTAGCTGCCAAATTTGACATGTGTTTCTGAGGAAGCGGGAATTGATAACGCGTTCATTTTCAATAGACCATTTAGGACATGGTGACTTGTTTAAATTGACTGAACCACCGTGATTACGCTGAAATATTATTTGAAATATTATTACTGTCGACTCAGGCTGCATGACTGCTTGCTTCCATACAGACCAGAAGCCCCTCCAGTCCCACACTTATTTGTCATAACTTCAATACTGCTTTCATTATTTATCTTGCCAAAGGCTGATCGGACTACATTTAACACTATAGTTAAGGTCTGGCAAAGACTGGAATTTTTATTTTTTTAACAATATTATCATTCTGCCCCAATCCATGACCATCCTTATGTACACGCCATAAGGATTTATGCAGGAGAATAAAGGGGTTAAGAAAATAATTCTCAATAATTGTACCACGACATGAAAGATGCATCGTGAAGTCAAAGCTGAAACACATGTTCTCCATTTCCACGCAGTCACTGACATTGCTGAGCACCGTGATTCACAGTGAGCAACTAAATCAGACATCAAAAATCTGATTCTTTACGTAGGTTTTCTGGACATACATTTTTAGTAAACAATGACTTGCTATTCTTTTATTATTATTATTATTATTATTAATAGTAATAATAATAATATTATTTAATAATAGTAATAATATAATTATAATATAATAATAAAAATAATAATAATTTTCATTTTAATAATTCAAAATTAGAATATGACGTTTTTTTATTAAATCCGTTATTAATGTGACATATTAAATATAATAATGAAAGTAAGAATAATTTTATAAATATAATATACTGAATAAAATAAAATAATTATTTTTAATGTAGATGTTAATAATTCAATAACAAAAACAGGGAAATGCGCTATAGTCAACCAATTTGCCAAGTGTTTTCCTTCCAGCAGAAAGGTTTACATGACGGTGCTGCGGCTGCAGGTCCACTGAAGTGGCGCGCTGGTATTAATTTATTTAGTCAAATTGAATTTTCTCCCGGGGAGCGTCAATGCCATTGAAGGCTCGCTACGGAGGGATGTTTGGAGTAATGCTTGGGGGGGAAAAAAATGTGAATTTTAACGCGCGAAATTCCAAGACGACATTCATAAGTTCATTTCATTTTTTAAATGTAATATCTAAGCTCATCTAAGCTGATCAAAAAGTCCAGTAAAACAATGAAACATCGAGAGGTCGCAACAACAGCGTCTGATTTTAAAGAACTGAGGGCCTCAATTAAATACCCATCCCTCCAGGCAAACATGAGGGCAAAATGACCTAAGCCACATGAATTTTGTCTGAATACATTTGTCTGGCCACACACTTCCTTGCACACATGCCCTTAGTTAGTTCGTCTCCTTTTGTGAGACTTCCCACACAATCTCTGGTAATTCAATCTGTCGACAATCAATACGCTGCCCAGAGCCTATTGAATAAATACATTATTCAACTGTTTAGAATATTCTGTAGAGAACCCTTTTAATCTCATCAGAGGCTGAAACCTACTGCAGAGATGGAGTCTCGTTTGGCATCCTATCAGTGGTTCGCCATAAAGGAAATTAGCAGGAAGAAATTTAACTTTTAGTAGACTTTTGGATCCTCAAACTCACACCAACGTGACAAGTTTTCAAATACAATAATACCAGAGGAGTTTATTCCAGTGAGTTAGACCCAGGTAGCAGAGAGGCAGGTGTTTATTATTTTTACTTTTAGATGCTTATTATTATTGTTAGAGGATCCCACCGTAAGTCCTGTGTGCCACTATCAAATTTAGTACCCTCTTGTGACCTTCATGGCCAAAAGTGTCCATACACAAAAACTTCTATAAAATTGTTAGTAGATAGAAAGTTTTGAGCAAGTCGGAAAGTGGTCAAGTGATTTATGAAAAAAGAAAAAGAAAACAAAAAAACAAACAAAAAACAAAAACAAAAACAAAAAAAAAACTGAAAAAATAGTGGTGGATGACGACTTTATATCAGTTTCTGTGTGTGGACTCTTTTGGCCACAAGGGTCACCAGATGGCACAAATTCATCAACAGAGTATAAAAGACATGTGACAGAAAAAGACACTGAAAGAAGAGTTATTGCAAACTTTCATGCGGCTATCTGGAACACAGCCGAAATGATCACCAAGTAAAATAAAATAAAAAGTTGACAAAGTTGAACACAGTCATCCTGGGTTTCTTCGGCAGCCCTTGCTTCACCTCCTGTCACTCCTGGATGGCCTGCTGCTTTCCCCTTCATCGTCATCCTCTTGGGCCTTTGATCAAAGCTGGCCTCTCTGCCACAGCTACCCATCAGGGGGCTCCTCACCCTCACCTACAACAACACTGCCTGCTGGGCGCCTCTCTCTGATTCGTACACTGCCACAAACATACAGGGGCAAATGCTAGAACCCACACAGATTCTCACACACATCAGGCCTTACAGCTTTCTTCTCAAAGTACCACTAATCTTTAAGAAGAATGTAGATGATTCTTTCAATTCAAGGTGTATTAAGATGTGATAATAAGCTCAGAGAGGGATGAGAGTCTATAAGCCTTTGAGGTTTTCACAAGGCCTCACAAATTCACACAGATGCTTTTTTGCAGAATGCAGAAGACAAGGAATACTATCCAGCGTGCAGGCAATGCTTTGAATGAACAAACACATTATGTAGTGGGAGTTGTATTTTCTACATACAAACAGACACCAGCGCAAACAAGCACAACATCTTGCTTACATGTGCAGCACTGTACTGGTTTCACCTGTAAGCTTTTATCTGAAGGTCTGGTACCAAAGTTACTTCCCCCTTCTGTACTTGACCTCAAAACTCCTCTCATTTGGCATGTGTACACCTAATTATTCACACAAGAAACACTTTGGTCTGCTTTCCAGAGGCAGTCAGAGCATTCCTGTGCAGAATCTTTATAAACTCCTGTGTTTTGCTCATCATGGCAGCAAATGTTTGTTGACTTCTTTTGTTTTTCTTCAAGAAGAGTTGTTGGTTTCTCTTTGAAAATCCACCGCTATGCTCCAGAACTGGAAATAATCCCGTTGAAACATCTGGTGATGACTCAGGCTGCATATCAGATGCACATCACATGTGATTCATTATCCTGAGGTTGGCCTGTCCCGGGCAAATTGGACTTTGTATATTTCCAGACAGTCCCATACATATACATGGGACCCGGCTGTGATGACACATCAGCCTGATGAAAGTGCTTCCAGTGTTTGTGTCCCAGTTCAAAGGGGTTGATGGGAACCTCCACTGGTGGTGTGACACAGGAAGCACCTTGGGCCAATCCTCTCCATACTCACCTGCAACCCTCTCTCCCCCCACAAAGCCCCTTTAACCCTGTTACCCCAATTCCCCCACGATGGTGGGGTCAATTAGCTAATTAAGTGCCAATTAGAGCATTAATTGCTTCCCGGAGATTGTGAGGTAGCACTGGGATGGGGCATGGAGCAGGTGTGGATGGGGCCGATCACATTCAAAAGGGTTTTATTCCTTTTAACACAATGACAAAGAAGAGGGTGGACCATCGCAGTGGGACAGGATGACTTCAATGTGTTTAATGTGCCATCATTGAATAGTTTAAGTTCTTGGAAAATGAAACAGATTTTTTTTCTAACCAAATACTATGTTTTGGTAAATTGTTTTAAGTTATGATCTAATTACAATCAATTTGTGAGCATCTACAAATGTCGTATAAAACTATATAACAAACCCATTAATAAACCACACATGCTGACACAATTTTTCCCAAACAAGCCTGTATAGCAATGTACTTATTGATAACAGCTCGCTGCTGTTTACACTAGAAAGTGAACAGACATGAAACATGTTCTAAAGAATTTTAATAAAGACAACATTGGCCTGGTACTGGGCGCAGCCATCTTTAAATATAAATTTTAAATTTCGGGGTCCACTGAAACCTATGAGTTCACCATTCGGAAAAACAAAATCACATGGTCATTTCTGGCAAAAATTCCTCAGAGTTCTGAGTTTCAGATTTTTTTCCTTTTAATTTTTACTGCCAAAAAGCAAAAGAAAAAGTATAGACATCAGTTTGCCAGTAAAACTCCATTTCAATAATATCACTGATTGTAGACAATTTCTTTAGCCAACTAAATCCCTCAGTTTGGAGAATATTTCTTTTAAGGCTTCATTTTGTGAGATTTTAAGGTCATCTTGCATAACAAACTGTTCACTTCAGATTTTTTATTAGGTTTATGTTTATATTGGGGAGCAATGACATTGTGTATAGATGTATCTGGGAAATTAACCTTGCTATATCAGCCATTATTTGTACTTTTTTATTATTTAATTCATCTTTCAGCTTTAGCAGGCATTAATATTAGTTCATTCAGTTCATTCTTCCCTTTAGCTGAATTTCTACTTTAGTGGTCAACACGATTTGTCTCCAAAATGCAATGAGCAGCTTGTTTCAGTGATTTTTTTGCTAACAAATCCTGCGAGGACGCAGGGAAGGTCTTCTAATTCTTCCATTGTGGAGATATTTGTGCAGGTGTGACTGCACAGTAGATCAGTTCTCCAGAGACTGCTGAATCTTTCTGAAGATTTTTTTCCCTCTTTTTTTTTTTTGTCAAATAAGAGTTGTAATTTGTCTTTTTAGCAACCCTACAAGCAGTTCTCTCAGAAAGTGTTCTTGACCTCCACTTTTCCTGTTAACAATTTCCAGTTACATAAGAACTGAGGGAAGAGCTAAAAGAAAATGTGTGGCCTTTTCATGCTTTGTAGGCATCTTACTTTAGTTTCAAAGAGCTATGCAGATACTTAGGAAAGCACACATCCAATTTTCTTTTGTTTGTTTTTTTTTAACTGAAGATTTAGGAATTATTGTATAATGTTAATTTTAAAGTCTGCATGGCCCCTTTATAACAAGGAACAATCATAATCCTGAAAGGTTTTTACATTGTTTCTTTCAATGACTTAATTTCTTTTGAAATGTGGTGATAATTTTTGTTTCACAAAACTATTCATAATTTGCCAATACAAACTTGTTTTCCAGAGGTGATGTTAATGGAACATATGAGTGGATGAGTGGGTCATCTCCATTCACCTGGCACTTGATGCAGGTTAAAATACACAAAAGAATGATTTCTTTATACAATTTGATCCCATCTGGCTGAGTTAGACTTCCATAGACACAACTAACGTCTTACCTCTGGCTCTTTGCAGTGTTTTCTCTGTGTGTGATTACCTTTTAATAGACCCCTGCTGCTGGTGTGGACGACGCTTAAAGTTAAGATGGTGAAAGTTGAAGGGGTAACAGAGAGTCAGTGAGGGAAAATATATAAAGGGTTGGAACTTTTTATAGGGTTTGAATGGATCGATACAGGGCAGATGTTTAAAATGCTTGTACAATTCAAAACTGCATCTGATTAAATGATAACATGCAACTGATGAATTACATTTTTATCTGACATAACACTAATTGTGAGGTTGTTTTTAACCTATATTGTCAAGAAAATTAAATGTAGCTTGACCTACAGGAAAACTAATCTTTGCTGCCATGTACTGCCCCCTAGAAAATTATTTCCTGTTAGCACGACCTATGCCTAATACTGTTACCTACATGACTGTAAAAGCTGCTGTCACTGAAATCCTACCTGCTCCCAGTGAGCATGTGTAAAGGGGTTAGTGCCTTGGCTTCTGCTCACTCCCCACAGGCCCAGTTATTGAACATTTTTCCTCCACATTTAAGACCAACAGGCTGTGTCCCTGGCTCCCCCTCACTCTGTGTTTACTCAGGCTGTACGCCACCTTGCTTTCAGCAGGTTCCCATGGAGTTCTGGGGGTTCAACTGGCTGAGCAATGCCTAATTCAAGAAATCGCATCACGATGACATGGCAGAGAGGGTAGTGAGAATCACTGCTGTCATAATGCACAGTACTCTTGACTTTCCATTCAGTGAGCAAACAGGCAGTTACAGCAGTAATGGGTGGGAGGAATGAATGGAAAGAGTAAGCCAGAGAGAAAAGGGCAGATGAAACAGATCAGTGTGAAAATATTGTCAAAGAACGTGGAAACTAAATGACGCGGTTCATGCTTAGTGAGCAGGTTAAACTTTAAGATGTAATCTATCTTACATTTTAGGCATTTTAGCAAGACAGAGGATAATTGATGTGAGGTAGAAGTTTTCATAAGCTCTGTGGCTTCCAAGGCATTCGTACAAGTGTTATGTGAAACAAGAGGAGAGGGGAAAAAGACACCATGGGAGCGAAGTCTGTGAGGAGGAGTGACACAGAAAAGATGAAGACAAGGAGTCAAGTGGAATGTGCAGGAGAACAGGAGACAACGACTTAACACAAGTGACTGCAACTGTTGCACATTATCATCCTTTTGCACGGGAAGATATTTCCGCAATGCACTTAAGCATGCAGAAGCACATATATACAGACACAGACATGGAGAGCACAGGGAACACTGACAGCAACTGCTGATTGTGTGCCTTCAGAGTTGAGAGAGAATCTCAGGAATGGTCCCACAAGGAATTTCAGATATCTATACAGCAATCTTTCACTTTCCTCCTATAGTAAAAGAGTTTAAGCTCTCACTGTTTTGTGAGAGCACTCAACATCTGAGACTCATTCATCAAATAACACTGGCCATGTCCTACTCTGAATCAACGTCCAGCTTTACTAAAAACAAGGACAAATTCTTTTGTTCTGTATGCAGAGTTACAGCAGGTCACAGGCTAACACTTAAACCAGAAGCCTTTTCTGAAATATTACTACAACTCCATTCTCCCTCTTTTCCTCCCCTCTCTATCTCTAATCTCTCCTTTGCTGAATGTTTCTTCTGGCACTCAGCTCCCCTGTCTGTGTGCATCAACAAACACAAGAGGAGAAACCAGCAACTGTATTAACAGATGGTCAGAGTCAATAAAACACACACAAATCAAGCTCTGGACACATCTGTTGTATGTAAAGGCTGACTAATCTTTCTGTGTGGCTCAACGGGAGTGATGGAATCACAGCAGCTCGGCCAGATTAGAGGGAACGGGGCAGATCACCCAGGGGACGGCAGGCAGCTTTGTAAAGGATTGCAGAATGGAGATAAAGCACAATAGAGGTTCAGGAGGTGACATATTTTAATCAAATAAAGGAAGTAGGATTGATAGGAGCCAAAAATAAATCTTGTATCATGTTTCTTTAAATGTTTTGTTTCAAGATTTAAGTCTGACTTGATGCATTAACTTTGATGTTTGACTTTCCCTGAGCATTAAATGTTATCAAAACTTGACAGTAAAAGCCCAAATTAGAAGAAGCCTCAAAGAAAGGTGCAGAAATGTACAGTTTAAATGATGCTACTCTAAGTGGCAGAGCAGTTACTGGTGAGCAAGTTTGGCTCATCCATCTCACTAACAGTCCGGCAGAGTGATGTATTCTTTCCTCCAGGTTGCAGCTAGTAAAACACACAGGAGAGACAGTGATTAAGAGAACAGAGAAGTACTGCAGAGAGAAAATAAGTAATTGCATTCATAAACACAAACCCAATGATGTCGACAGCAGACATAGCCGTTTATTATGACAGTTGGCTCAAAGAAAATGTTAAAATATCCACACAATATGGAAAGTATTAACCTGTTTTTTCCTGTAAATCGTTGTTGCTTTGATTTACATGCGCATGTTGCTTTTTAAACTTATTAAGCTTTTTCTTTCTTGGTCTGTTTCTGTCTTTTTAATATTTTCACTCACTTAAAGCTCTTTAAACTGCCTTTTGCCTTTTTCCAGGAATCAGCAGTTTCTTACCAAGTTTCAAAGAGTTACTGCTTTGTACCTTTGTACCTTTTCTTTATTGACATTGTTAGGTCTCATGTTACTCTATAAGGAGGGTTTAGGATGCAATCAGTTAATGTATTATTTTAATAAAAACCTGACAGCATTTGCTGCTGACATGTCCACTCCATCAACCTCTGTTGTTACTGGAAAGTCAAACATTACCCGTAAGGTTTATTTGGGAATGAGCCATCATGGAAAGCAAGCGCTGCTGTGAAGCTGGAGAGATGTGACAGAGCTTGAAATGTCTGCTGCTGGTGCTTAGATGCTGAGTTAATGCTACACAAAGTTAAGCCCCATCTGTCTGAAAAGCTATCTCTAGTAAAATGTACAGCAGAAAGTGATTGAGCCAGCTAAAACTAATCAATGCTGAAAAAAAAAGGCTTCAAACATCAAACAGATGTATAATCAGATGGGGGTGATAAGCATTCAAGCTCGGTTAATTCTCAACAAATTATCTAATCCAGATGTTGCACCCTCAGTGTAAACACAGTGCCCTGCAGAATCATAAAACAAATAAGCATGAAAAAGGTTTAAAGTTTCAAACAGAGTCTAACCCTAAACTGAAACCTCTACTATAAAAAAAAGAAAAGAAAAGAAAAAGAAAAATCTACACCACACACTCCCACTTTGCTGCCTTCTTGAAACAGGAAAATGTAAATATGGTAATATTTAGCACGTGTTTTAAAACAGATCGGTTTTCCCAAGCAGGGAGAAGCTGAGAGAGAAGTGAGAGAGAGTCAGACAGGGAGGAAAAGAGATGAAAAAAGTGGCCCACACACGATAGAAGGCCTCCCCACGTTTGTGTGTGTGTTCCAGTCTGTGCAATGTGGACAGGCTGCGGCTTCCTATGTTTGCACACAGTGCACCAAGAGCTGGGGTCCGGTGCTGATGGCCCCAATGCATTTCAAAACACCAAACTGGATCTGTCACACTGTGAGTCTAGAGAGTCAACAACAACTTAACAATAGGAAAACACCACTCCAATGGGTCATATCATCCATCTGTGCACCACAGCTATTCTTCATGGAGGGAAAATAGGAGGAGGAAGATAAAGGAGGAGGGAAAGAGAAAGAGAAAGGGAGACAGAGCAGAGGGAGGAGCAGAAATGGAAACATGCTGGACATATGGATGTGTTTAAGGACCACCAGGGAAGGGAAACTCGTGCATTTTCGCATAAACCCCGATAAACTCCAAATATGTAATTACACGGGGTTTAGGGCTTGTCTGTTGCCGATTCATTCAGGAATTTCTGGTTACGTCTCTCAGAGAGTTCGGGTGTAACAAGGCTCTTTATCGTTCTCAAGTGGCGGATCTGCTGAGCTTTAGTGCGGCCAAGCCTTCTACTCACCCTCAGCCCTGGACCTGCTTAGTGTGAGAGTGCCATTGTCCCCCCACCTATTTAACAAGGTGGTGTGTGAAAGAAGAAAGCAGTCAAAAGAAATACCTCCCACTAAATAAAAAAGGCAAAGGAGTGGGTCCCTTGTAAAATACCTGCAGCACGTTTAAAGATTTCATCACGTAGCAATATTTATAGTTCTTCAATTTCTTGTCAATGTTTGTAGCCAATTTGTTGTGCTCCAATAAATAGACCGGCCTATTTATCAGCAGACCACATGGCAGCCATTTATGGCACCTAACAAGAGGCAGATGTGTTTTGTGTATGTTTTCACATGCAGGTTTGACGCGCTGACAGGCCGAGACAGATAGCCGAGATGTACAACCTCTGTCCTGACTGCAGGATCGGCTGTAAACATCAGCTCTGATTAGACCGTGGAGAACACAAACATGCCTCTCTGACCATCCTTGAGCCTTATTTGTCTTCCCATGACAAAGGTCTTTGATTCATAAACAGGGTGCGTCACTTTGACTGCATGCAAGACATGCTTGCACTGAGGGACTGTGCACCTTTTCTGCTGCTTGTGAGGCCTGTGCTCGTGTGTGATGTCTATTCCTGAGTGTAAACACAACGTGAGTCTACACTAACTGTGTGTACATTTGGAAGTGTCTATTTCTTTGTGCTTCCTTCTGCTGTGTGTGCATGTTATGTGTGTGCATGTCTGAATGTTGCCAATTACCCCAGCTATAAATACAAAGATCCCCATCCGTCACTGAGTTTCTGGGTGGCTGCAGAGCTGCCATAATTGGTTTCAGATGGTCACCCAGATCTTTCTCTCTCTGCTGCAGCGCCATTTCTGTGGCTGTGTGTGAGAGAAAGCCGCAGGGGAGAAGGAGGAGGAGAGAGTGAAAAAAAAGATGAGTGACAGAAGTGAATAAATACAGAGTGAGCACAGGAATAAACAAAGAGACACTAAATGTTTCTTTTGTTCTGGAATTCGCCTCATCCTGCAACCAGAGAGAGAAAGGAGAATTTAACTTGTTAGCTAAATAAGTGCTCATGGGTTTTCGTGATCATTGTATTAATTTTAATGTGATTTACAAGAAATAGATGAGATTTGAGAGAGGATGTTTGATTCGATGTAATATTCATGCCAATGTAGTTATCCGTCATAAATATGTGGAAATACTAAATTAAATCATTTCTAGTTATGCATAATATATATATATATATATATGTATATATATATATATACAATTTTATACTGCAATTTGTGTGACTGTTAGCATATACATGCTAACAGTCACGCTGCTTCACTATCAACAATAACTTAGCTTAATAAGCAATAATATTTGGATTCTAGCAAATGAGATACATGACATTAAGGACTTAATGTTAAAATGGGCTTAAGTGCTGTCCTATCCCAGAGGACACCTGATCAATGGACATATTAACTATGAATTAGCAGACTATAGGTCTATTGATTACCAATGCAGAGGACATTGTGACTCAATGACAGCTTGTTAGAGGCTCAGTCTGAAAAGATTGAACCAAAGAACAAATGCAGGCAACTGAAGCCGAGAATTGTGCCTCTGCATACAAAGTTTTTCTAGCAGAAACACGTATAAGATAAGTAGGGTTTGAATAGAACAAAACAGTGTTTGTGACCTTCATGATGCACTAACGCAACATCCATCAGAACAAATATTAGCTCTTTTCCTCATTGTTAGGTTTCATGTATAGCACAATTTAAATTTAGGTCTGACATGTCATTTTTGTCTTACTTCTGGAGTAATTTTTTTTAAATTATATTTATTGACAGACTTGTCATGTCCCTACTACAGTTTATTTATCACTGGGAGAGTAAATGTCAGTAATACCACAATGTGAAAGTCCTCCATCCATCCATCCATCCATCCATAGGCGTACATATACCAGCATATCAGCTTTATCATCTTCCAGTCACAGGGATGCTGGACTTTATTCTCTTTGGATGAATGGTGGGTAACACCCCAGATGAGTTGCAACTTATTGTGAAAGCCCCCCTGAATTGTGAATGTTATCAGAGTAACATTAAGATCATTAAGAAAATGTACTTGAAATTGTGAAAAGAAAAATGTGTAGAAAAATGGTCCCTGAGTCTGCAAAACTATTGAGCAATAAATCAGATTATTACCCATATTTGCTGCAATGCAGTACAATGACATTAAAACTGGACATAATGGAGTTATTTTTATTTTTATTATTATTATTATTATTACTACTACTACTACTACTAATAATAATAATAATAATAATAATACATTTTCATAATGTATTAACCTGTGCTTTATTGAATGACTGTTTACTATTTTTAAAACAGTAAAAAATGTCATCATAGTTAATAATTATTTGATTTTTTGTTTGTTTTGAGCTACTTCTATAAATGTTTTTTCTCTACTTTCTAAAAGCATACTCCTATCTCAAAACATTGAGTTCAGTAAACATTTCACCAGTTCCATCTAAAATCCAAAAAAGTAGAATTAGGACTATATAGTGTTATGCAGCCGAACGGCCTACCTCTAATTTGTAGTAAACCCACTTCACGCTGTAAACTACAGAACTACACTTCATTGCGCAACATCTGTGTTGGCCTTGAACTACCTGTTTTCATCACATCCGTGGGAACGCAGTTGAGACTGAGTTTTTTCTTCTCTCTTTGGTTCGTGTTAATGTGGAGGCGGCTCACCAATTTATTACCAGTTGGCGAAGCAAAGAGCCTGCGGACCCACAGGAATCCTCCACCGCTATAAATCCATTAAATCCCTCTCATCAGAGCGAGAGCCTCACTATTACGAGGCGGGACACGCGGAGCAGGGGCGCGTGCTGTGTCTCCGCGTGAGTGTCAGCATATCCTCGCGCGCTCACCCCGCACCGCAGTCATTAACCGGCTTGCCGGGACTCTAATTACCTCGTTTTGCTCACAAAAACACCATCACGTCAACACGACAACACACACTCATTAAAACAAGCAGGAGCTGTGTAATGCTGCAAGTATGGATATTTGTTTAATTTAGGTAACTGCTGAAAACTTGCAGTAAAAAATGTTACTTGAATTAAAACTAAACGTGGTGATTTTATTACCAGGGTATTTTGAAGTATGAAAAGTTTGTCCACGAAATATTTAATCTCTGAATTAAAATGACTAATACATCACTTCAGGATTGGTCAGTTGCATTTGAACTGTGTATAATTTATGAAAAATATAACTATTTTTCATGTTTTTATGGCATGGGTATAAAATCATAATTTGCACAGTAGACAAAGCCTAATTTACAGCATAATAAGATAAAGTACTTTCAGAAGTGTTGTGTACAAATATTAGTTCAACTTCAACTCTCATGACCACAGCAATTTTAAGCATTCAATAGGAACTTTTTTTTATCCATTTTGATATCAGTGGATAAACAACCTGGTCAAGTCTAGCAGGGGGCCAGCATACCGATACAAACAGAAATGAATTTTAGTTAAAGACAAATACAGTGGTTATTTCTCTTAATTCACTCAATACTATACCAATCCAGATGGGCTAGAAATCACATTCAGGAGACTCATAACTGAAAATATTCTTTTACAAGGAGCAAAAGCAAAGTTAGGTCCAATTCAGTGGAAAGCTTCTTTTACAATATTATTCTATATCCTATAATATATTATGACACACTCTTATTTTTTATTGTTCAGCTGGAAAGCAAGTGAAACAGGATGCTAAAATAACAAACCCCACATTTTTGCCTGGGCAAATTTATTACAATCCAAAACATTCAGGAGGATCAGAGCTCCAGTTTTAAATAGGAAAGAAAGTTGTTTCTATAATACAGAGCAGCCCAAAATTTGATTTATACACAAGTCCATAAATCACTTTGGCATTTTCAACTGTGTCAGCTGAATCCCGTTTTTCACGCCATACTTTAAACTGTCTGTCAACAAGTGATATGTCTGTGTCAGAGGGAATTAAGATGCTGGAGCCATACAAGTTCAGTCTCATATTGCATATTTAGACTCTTTATTTAACAAAGGGGAGAGATAGAGGTGAAGATTGGGCAACAGACAATGAGAGATAATGTGGAGAGTGCAAGAGGAGAAGAAAGATGTTGGTGGAAGATGGAGAGGTGGTGAGGAAAGTGAAAGGAAGAAGACAGGGAGGAGGTGAAGGAGAGGGCAGTAGGCACTCATCAGGAGTAGAGCTTAGAGGGGAGTGGAGGCCACAGCTTGGAGAGCAGACCCTTGTGTAAATGGAGATGTACTAAACCTTTGCCAACCTGGATCGCCCAAGATAAAATATTTATATATGCTATTGTGTGACAGAGCGCTGGGCTGAGTAGAGCCTTAATTTGTTTTTCTCCAGGGTAAATTAATTCCCTCCCCATCATCAGTAGAGTGAACCAGCAGTGATTACTGGACGGCCCTTTCTGTGTCTCCTTCTGGAACAAGCACTTGAAAGATTTCAGTGGTCAAAGCTCACCTTACAATTATACTCCATGTGTTCCATACATTTCCATAGATTAAAGGTGAGATAGAAGCACTTGAGGAAGATGAACATTGATTCCTCACTGCTTTGAATCCCCTACTTTTTCTTTTCTACCATCATCCTCTCCCCCAATAGCTCTCTCTGTCTTAACCCTCATCTTATTCTCATGTCTTTGGTGTTGATCAGGAAAACAGATTAAAGCAGCATACTCACTAAAAGAAATTTTCTGATTTGACAAGTGCAGATAGTTGTGTAACTTTACATGGAAGCTAAAATATTGTTTCAAGTGGGCATACATGAATTATTCCACATCATTATTAACAGTGTATATGTGCACACTGTAAATCTTCTCAACACTGTATAGATGTAAAGAATCAGCTGAGTGGACAGTATCTGTGTATGCTAACCATATGTAAAACACATAGTGAAAGGGCACGCTGTGTGAGCAGCATTTGAGCCCAGCACAGATTGACACTGATTGTCATGCTATTACTGGCAAATAGCAACACTTGGTCGGCCGTTGACAGGGCGTAATCATGTGTGACTAACAGCGATGAAGAGAGCGCTACAAAGGGAAGGCAAGATGGTGGAGGTACAGGCTCTTTGTCTCTTCTGCCATCTTCCTCGTCTCTGAGTAGCCTGGAGGGGCGAACAGAACAGGAGATGATAAAAAGATAGAAGCCACTCAAAGTTCAAGGCAGATATGCCCTTTCATCTATTTCAAGACAATCAGATTGGGTTCTACATGTACATTACTGCAAACTATCAATCCCTGCTTCCTCCTCAAGGAGCCAAAAGTAGGGACGAAGTGAAGAGGTGGTGGCACAACTAACTTCAGCATGATACTTTTTGTTTCTAGCCTTGGTGGTTCTGTGGAATAGAAGTAAAAAAAAACAAACAAAAAAAGAAAAAACACAAGTTATTATCAAGTCAACTGAATCAGCCCTTTAAAAACACAAAGAAAAATACATTTTAATTATTAATATTTACAAATATTGTTATTATTTGTTATTTAGTAGTACTACAAAATTTATTCCTTAGTATGAAATGAGCTTGAAGTTGGTGAAAGACAGAGAATATTTATTATGATTTAAATAAAACTATCTATCTATCTATCTATCTATCTATCTATCTATCTATCTATCTATCTATCTATCTATCTATCTATCTATCTATCTATCTATCTATCTATCTATCTATCTATCTATCTATCTATCTATCTATCTATCTCATTGGAGACTCAGGATGCAAACCTTAATTAATTCTGAAAAAGTCAGCCAGAAACAAACTATTTCAGCCAACAAGCAACAGTAGACCAGCAACTAAAAGAACTCATAGCCTTACTGTGTTTTTACATGAGCATATGTTTTGCATAGTACATTCAGACATAGAAGCCTTTTTCCTCTTTTATTTAGCAGGGGTAGCTGTTATTCAAACAGCTCATGGTCATCTAGCCATTCACGTGGCCTGAATTTCCTCAGCTGAAGGGTTAGATGATGCCCTTAATCCACCATAAATTAGTTTGATGTGTAATGTTGCTTCCTTATTATCTTCTAACTCATTGTGCTTTTTAGGTCACTTTGCAAACTTGGTCTTGATCTATTTTCAATGCTGTGTCTATGTATTTTGTTTATCTAGTGGTGTTGTATAAAATTTTTAATGATTCAGTATTGAAAGCTCAGTGTTGTTGTCAGCAATGCAAACCCATGCATTTGAGCTGCAGAAGTTTTTGGATAAACAGTGATGGCAAGGTGTATTTTGACTTAAAAAAAAAAAAAAAAAGAAAAGAAAAATAAATTCTCCAGAATGAGAGTCACCACCTTTTAGCACATTTAATACAGATATATTTTCAGACAAAAATAGAAATTAGATTATTTGTACTAATACTGGTAGAAAAATCCTAAAGAAACTATTGAAAAAAAAAAGAGAGAGGTTGCAGGCTGGCGGTTAGGGGGCCAAATTTCACACAAGTTGTATATTTTAGGCAAAAGTATGAAATGGCTCCAGCTGCACTTATGACTCTACTACGCAGAGTCTGTGAACATATCACGTATCTCAAGTTGAGCACAATGAAGTAATCCACACTTTTCACCCCAATACCTCACAAGCAGAGAGAAAGCAGGCAGTCGTGATTCAGCCACATGGATTAGACAGACAGCAGGTCACACAGGGTGCCAGTAAGTCCACCACAGCCTCTGCAGTCATTGTCCTGTCCTTCAGCATTTCCTATGCATTTCCTCAGCACTGGTGGGCGACCGCAGCAAGAAAATTACGACCGCTAAGCCCAATTTCCTCTCATGCAGCAAGTAAGTATAGCTCTAATGTTAAGAGCTGTTTTGATGCTGCTTCTGCACCAGAACCACAACTGGAACTGATGGACAATTAACTGCAACTGTAATTAACCCCAGTCTGTAACATTGCTAAATTGTCATTGGAGAAGTATTATTTCCTGCGTTACTCATCCTGTGCTACTCATTCATTAACCTTGGATATATTTTGTTTTTGTCTGAGTAAGTTGCATGTCGCGCTTTTTGATCTTTCAGTAATCCACCGGGCCCATCAGGTCAGTCAACCGGCACACAGGGAGTCAGCCAGCTCACTGGGCCAGCAGTTGGCGGGGCAAAACTGTCTGCCACGCAGTCTGATAACATATGCATTACACTCTTACAGTGGAGCAGAAGCCCATGGTTTAATGAATGTAACCCAAGCTCCTTGTTAAACAAACAGGCTGAACCTGTGAAGAAAACCTCCACATCACCCTTCTTCATCTCTCATTAAAATTTCCTGGAGCTACAGTGTGAGCCAGACTGAATGGCTGACTTCCATTTCTTTAATCTTTTAATTATAGTTACTGTTGCTATTTTGCATGTTTTTTTAAGGAAACATTAGGATTTGCAGTCAATGGGTTTTACCCCTAATTGAGAATTTGGATGAATGGTCTAACTGATTCATCTGGACACTGATGTGAATTAAAAGCTTGTCTAATATAAAGATTACAGATTTTATTCCATTTATTTTCACTTAATTTCTGTCTGCTTCATTACATAACTCATCCCATCTTGTCCATTCGTTTTTTGGGAGTGAACGCGTAATGATTTGGGAATACTTTTGCAGGTCTTTCTTGTCTAAATCCTTTAATTATTTAACAACGTATAATCACACTGCCACTGTAGTCTTGATAATAGTAGATGAGAAACAGTGGTCCACTTTCTGCTAGATATCATCTACCAAATCTTATGTTTTGACTTTACTTTCCACTAATCAAAACCTGCCTTGTGCAGTTGACTTTTAGTTTGCAGTAAAAAGGGTGAAGTTGTTGCATGGATAAGGAAAAAAAAAATCCCTGCAGAAACATAAATTTTAAACACTGAAGATGGAATGTAATGTGAAAAGACTAACTCTGTCCTCACAAGCCACCACAATGTATGTTTTGCCTCAGCTGCCTATCAAAAACCAATATCCTCAAATTTGATGCTGGTGTTGTCGTTTGAAATTAGAAAGAATCTGTGTCTAATGCAGTAAGCCAAACCTAACTGCTGTGAACTCTAACCTCCCTCAAGTGATCTCCATCTCTGCCTCATCCTCCTAAATCCTCGCTGCTCCCTGACAACTCCCCATCCAGCCTGTGGTGAAGCTGAGGAGGAGACTCAGGATTTAGAGACCTACAGACCCCTCCATGCACCCCTCCCTTTCCCACTGCGCAAATCCCTTCTCCCCTGCCCCACACCTCCCCCCCTTTTTTTTCAAGTCCCAGTCATTTTTAAATACAGTAACACAATCTTAGGGAAAGCTGATATAATCTTTTCTAAACTATAAAAGTCAGTCACCCAGAGAAACATCTGCATGGTCAAATTTAAAACAAACTGTCAGGGAGTCCGGTGTCCCCATAAAGAGGGAGCAGCGGGAGGAGGAGAGGTGGGAAGAGAGGGGAGCACAGTGGAAAATAAAGAGAGAGGGAATGATTTTAGGAGGGAGTTTTAGTACTTTCCACTTGCATTACTCAAACACAAACCTCCCTCAGGCCATCCGGATCCTTTCAAGGCAGGGTAAAGCTAAAGCAACAGCACCACTACCAGTTGTTGCCATTTGAGTTTCAAAGTGATTGTCACTATTTTACAGTCTCTTGACACCTGAGATGGCCGAACATGTGAACGTAGTCATAGCTGACATCTTAACAAGCTGACATCAGTGAAAATGCATGTTTAGGTTAAATGGTTAGGGGTGAGATAATAATAGAGCAGCATTACACAGCTAGTTTTATCTTTGTGCAATTTTGACTATGTAAAATCTAAAGTACAAAATAATTACCAACAAAGTTACCCAAATAAATATGTTTGAGTAAATAGGACAATCTTTCAATTGGATTGGAAATGTCATCTCTTCGTTAATCGTAATTATAGTTAATTATCAAAACTCTTTGAGGATGTTAAAATAAAATCCTCTGTAGAAAAACACAAGTTGAGCCATTCATTTGAATGTTACTTTAATATAAGCCACTTAGCTTGACAGAAGAAGCACGCGTCCCCACGGCAACAACACTTTCCAAGTGTAGTGGACTCCCCAGGTAAAACAGTGTGACCCTACCTGCACAATATCAGACAGGTAGTTTTTAAAGTTTTGACTGTATATTGTTTAATCTAAGCCAAAATATTTAGACACAGTTCAGGAATCACTCATCAGAGCAATGATGCAATGTGTCATGTGCTTCAGGGTTTTTTTTTAATTATTATTTTATTTGCTGATATGTCACAATCCTCTGATTCAGATCTTTGCAAGAGTGTTGCAGGTTCTTCCTTTACCCATGTTCCACCTCTCCTTCTAGTTTTATTAAAAGTGGCCTGATCATTTATGCACAATCTTGCCAACATGAAAACAGAAGTTCTTGGGAAGAGGAATTAAGAAAGTCTAGATTCAAACAGTGAGTTAAAAACAACCAGTGTGTTTAAAAGAATAGACGCAGGCTAATTTATAAAGAATGGAAAGGTGCCCACGCTTTTGACTGGTACTGAATGTCATTCATCCTTCAAGCTATGTCGATTGATGGTACAGTTGTTTAAAAAAAAAAAAAAAAATAGAAATTAGACTGGACATATTGTTATTCATCTCAAGGTCTCAAATGTAAACAGGCCTCTACAGAAGGCATTATCCTGGAGTGAGTATAGCTAGACAATCCAGCACACTTCAGCCCAATTTCCATGGGTTTTAGGTTAGAATGCCACTGAAGTACACATTGAACAGGGGGGGCACAGTGCCTGCTCTGCTCTGCCCCGTCTGTTTTGAGCTGAGTGTTGGATTGGTTTAATTGATTTAATGGGAGTGCATGGTGTCATAGTGGGAGATGGGGAACAGGGATGCTTTAGGGAAGTCAAGTGTGTTGCACTACCTCAACTCAATCTTAGACTGCCTGTGTCAGCGGGCAAAAACAGCCAATGGTGATGATACATGAGGGTAAACAGAACAAGCAGGAACACCTGAACAGAAAGAGCCACACACGTGAAGTTCTCTCTCAAACACACAGACATTTATACACACTTGTTCCAAGCCTGGAACATCCTGCTCCCTGCTAATGGCTTGAATAACACCCAGAGTGGCCTGATAATGCCTTAGTGAGACATGTTTATGAGTGTGACTGTCGTGTGTTTGTATTCACACACAGTGTGAGGGACACAGTGACAGAGCTCGCGGTAATGCCACCCTGAATGGTGTGTCTAATTACTTGGCCTACAGATAGCTTTTAGCTAAATCACCTCGCCTTCTGAAGAGCCTATATCAACAGTGACAAGGGCCTGGACAATTACATTAGCCCACTACCCATCCACCAGGTCCAGCACCAACAATCAGTGTGATTTGCAGTGCTTCATTATTGTCGTCCCTCTCTCCATGACAGTACTTCCTGCTGAGCATCAGTGAGGGGAGAGACTGTCACAAAGAAAAAGTCGAAGACAGAATGCAGAAAAGAGAGCAATGTCAGAAAGAAACAGACTGGGAGAAAGTTGTCTGTAGAATACTTACTTTGGTCAATGCTTTACCTATAAGCATACTGGATGCACCATGGAGCTGGACAAACCTGTGTGATGGACACCAGGAGACTGAGGGGTAAATTGACATTGGAGAAAGGTCCTCTAGTTGGATTGTCAACTCCTACCAAAACCACCATTCACATAGACATATAAAACCACATTACCCTGTTAAATAATGGCAACACATGCAAAAAGACTAAGGCTTCAAATGTCATTACGAGTCAGTTGTACTCTACAGCTCTTACATTTTGCAGCAACAGTAATTAAAGTATGTCTATAAATGCAGAAAAGGGTTGACACTATAGTGTTGTCCCTATGATTGCTGTGCATTCCTCTTATTAATTTTCCTATTATTTTGCTGACAGTTTTTTTTTACATCCACAGGGCTTAATGAGGGTCCACTGATCAAATAAACAAAAGACAATAAAACAAAAAAGATAGCATCTTACAACATCAAAAGAATTACATTTAAAGTTATGCAGCTATAAAAATGAAAAGGCTTTCTATTAATACCAATCTGAAGTGTAATCACATGTTTTAGTAATCCTTTCTACCATAAACAATTAACTCCAAACATTATTAAGTTAAACTTAAAGGGCCTAGCTGTCTGATAATAAAGCTGCTTCTGTGTGTCATTGAAGGATTAATTATACTATTTGAAATGCAACATTTCCATAGTAACTTTCAATCACACCTATCAATAATTATTAAAAAAGAATAGTAATTTAGTGTGTGATGTGTACCTTCTTGTTAATTACATTTAAATCATGATGCTACAGTAAATGGATAAAACAGAGCAGTATCCTAAAATTAAAGATAATGTAAGAAATGTGACAATGATTTCATTCTTGAAAAATGTTGAAACTGAACTGACAAGGAGCATCTGAGAAAGTAGACCCTGGGATAGGAACACGATGGGGAGCAGAGTGGTGCCAAGTGGGGTTGGATCACTCGACAACAGCATGTCTCACCCCATTACCCTCCGAGCTTCCCCTCACCCCATCCCTGCATCCCCCTGCTATGTGAGGTCACACCACCAGCCGCACTACAATGACACCATCGTTGGCTCTTACTGGGTGAATGGAGAGAGGGACCGAGGGAAAGAGGGAGAGGGGATGGAGGGGAGCTCTACACATGGAGGGCTTTGCAATTACCACACATGTTTTATGGGTGCATAATGTCATTGTAACAGACTTCTGCAGGTGTAAGCACCAAACAAAATCATGCTATTCCCAAAGAAGCAATCATATTAAAATATATTTACAAGATATTGCATTACATCTCTCAGATTGCATTTTATTTTCTTTTCCAGACAGAAATTGTTCAGTTACAATGTGAAAAAATGGAACTGCTGTAAAAGACATGAGTGGCTCTAAAAAATATTTCAGTGTCTGAGGGGATAAAACTGTAAGTGCAGTGGAGAAAATTTTTGGTCAGGAAATGTTTAGGTCTTTTTGAGTAGTGTTCTCAATAAAGAAGAGTGCCTGAATTTAATGATCACTTAAAAGTGTGTACAAGTGAATTTAAATTGCATTCAAGTATGACTATGTATGACTATGTATGACTATATATATATATATATATATATATATTTATATATATATATATATATATATATATATATGAAACATGTATGAAAATCCGTTTGTATATACAAAGCATGGTGCTTAAATACAACCTTTTCAGAGTAGTAAATAAAAACCCAGTTATATGTTGGGATAGAAGCTGAGTAATAATTTGAACAATGGGGGATGGTAGGATGGGTGAACCACGAGGAGTTAAAAGTAGAGCGCTTTTGGGAGCCCCCTGGGTCTCATGATGTTAAGGAGGTGCTCACAGAGGTCTGACACAATAGTACCAGTCAACAAGAGAAGCTAGCCTGCCTCTGTTTTTTTCCATCTCTCTCTGCCGGCTTCAGGGCCTCTTCTCTGAGCCACAAAAAGCTTGCTGAGGGTATAGCAGGGTGGACGGGCTCGAGAAGCAGCATGGCATTTTAATGGTCATGGAGAGAGTAAAGGAAGAGAGGAGATGGTGAGGTTGAATAGGGTAGAAGAAGAAGACCCCCCCCATCATAGGAACTTTTTTATCTCAGTGATCCCCCTCAATTAGATCCCTCCTCAGAGTAGGTGAGAATCAGGAGCTTTGTAGGGGCAACGAGAGAAAGATGGGGAATCAAACACAAAAAGGACAGCTGTCTTATCATAATGATGATAACGAGGAGTCCAGTACAACATGAATAAAGAGGTTCAACAACCAAACTGTTTCTAAGATAATCTGCTGTTGCAGAGCTCTTCTGATGACATCAGTGGGAAAAAATAGAGTGCATGTTACTGGATGGCCATCAGTTAGCATGACAAATGTGATAACTAACACAAGGCACAAACAGCTGTTTGTTGTACTCAATACAAAGTAAGTTCTGTATATGGTGTGATCGTTATGCACAAAGCATGCATAAATTGGATTTAATCTTATTTCATTTTTAATTGCTGGAAGGAATTAGAATAACTTATACTTGTGGTCAATCACATTGTCATCAATTTAAAACCCAGCACACAGACATTCATAAGCCTTTTTCATAGGGTTTTCTCATAATGAAATTTGTGGCCACTCGCTAAGAAGAATGTGCCCACAACTTGAGAACTTAGTCTTAGTCTTAGTAACCCATGGCCACAACTTAAACAACTCATTGCCATGCACTACTAATTTAAAAGCATCATGAAATTATCTTATTCCAGTGACCTGGCAACTCATGTCCATGCAATATTGTTTTCATTTGAATAAAATAATATATTATTTTCCTCAATACTGCTGGGAGTAATTTGAGCTTCTGTGCAGTTTTTTGTGCACTGGGCTAAATAACATTTTCAGTACAAAGCCAGTTAAAGCAAAAAGAAAAAATAATATTGATAATAAAATTCAATTGTTCAGGTTAAGAAATTCCAGCTAATAAGCAGCAAAGCAACATAATTCAAAACATGGATCTGACAGTTAATTAGACTGCTGGGAAGGACACAGAGGCGTTTGGCTTCATATACACAGAGGACATAGCTGATAAAGTTGAAAAAATATTCACTGTTTCCTTAAGTGCAAAAATAATAATAATAAATAAATAAATAATAAAATATCTGCTGTCGTGAGACAATATGCAGTTTGTCTAATACCAAGTAAAACATAAATTTTCACAAATGCTGAATGAAAAAGCTAGTGTGACGTCACACTAGTGTCACTCTTCCTTCATAGCACTTTATCACAGACAGGATACAGGCCATCTACCATTCCCACCGCTGCCCACTAAAGCCCACTGTTTATACTGTTTTGTTTTTAATCACAGCAAGTCCAAACTCTAGATGTAATTTTCCACTCTGCATACACCTAAACACAAACACAGACACATGGAAAGATACACATACACATACACACTAACAAGTACAGTACGATAAACCCAGCTCCACAATTACCCCTCAATTAGAGATAATAACATGACCACTTCCTGACCAATCACCTGCAGCCTCTCCATGACTCACATAGTGTTGCTTTACAATCTCTCTCTCGCTCTCTCTCTCTCTCTCTCTCTCTCTCTCTCTCTCACACACACACACACACACACACACACACACACGCACGCTCACACATGAAGTCAAATGGCTCACAAAGTTAGTGGTGGCTGTAGTAATCATTGGTTATTTTGGCTGACCGCTGTGCTTTGTGATTTTTCCTGTATCAGGCAGGTGGAGCAAAATCTTCCCCTCATTTTATAGAGATAAATGTTAGCTTTCTGTGGTTTCCTGTATGTGTATGACTGCTGTCAAGACACACACACACACACACACATATATATATATGTGTGTGTGTGTGTGTGTGTATACAATACAGACACATTTCCTGGCTAAACTGAAATAAGCTTTCCTGTCTCCCTGAGTGAGAGAACAGTCTTTTTCCACACTATGGCTGCCACAGCAGCAGGCCTTACATACACTAAAGTGCCTTCCTTCCCTCCTATTTGTCCTCTTCTGCACTCTTTTCTGCTGCAGAGAAAGGTTCTGTTTCCCTGTGGGAAATACATCAAGACTTCTAAAGTTAGAACAACTTTGTATTGTGCACAAAATATAAAGATTGCTACCTGGATGACAGACATTGTATTTAATAACTGACTGCAGTCCCATTGGAGCTATTTTCAAGTATCTCTCAGGCAAAGAAACCTGACCCAAAGATAAAATATAAACCGCAGCTGAAAGGTTTATACAGACTTACCTGTTATTAAACTTGATAATACTGACAAAAGGTAATCATTTGTTTCTATAGTTATAATTCCATAGAGAATATAAATTAAATCACAGATATTCTTTTTTATGATGTGAACCATATAACACAGAGATATACTGGTGGTAATAACATGAAACATTTTTCCGCAAAGTCACTGTTTACAACATTTTGACTGTTTGTTGCTCTCTGTTTCATCTGGTTGCATGTGCTACTCACTGGTTCCTCTCACAGATTGTACAGATCAGCATGTCTTTGTTCTCGTGAAACCCACCGAGTGCAGTTGAGCTCAGACACACTCACCAAACTCATCATATCACTGTTATTGCAACAAAAGCTTCAAACTAGTTTAATTTGGTCCAAATGCACTGCAATGACATTTACATTTAGGATTGGTCACAAAATTAGCTCATAATGATGTGATGCCATCCTTTATTTTACAACATGCGTGCATATATGTTTGCTCCGAATTGTAACTCTGTCTTCTAAGTTCCTCTGACTATTGCTCCGTTAAAGTACATCCATGCTGTAAATTGGGAGAACAGTTATTTTTAACTTAGGATACAAATGTGCCTTCACTCCAGCTATTAACAAACTCCACTCTCAATATTGAATGGGAATGCAGTGCATAAGCATCCAAGTCTGAACAAAAATTATAAAAAACTACTAGATTTTAATTGTCTCCTCCGGGCATGTATTTCTGTTTGCTGGGTGCTTGAATCACCTTTCATCCACTCCACTGCTAGACTAGTGTTACAGCTTGGGAAAGTTATACCACGAGACCATACAAAGTAAATGCACTATGAAAACAAAAAACATCAAACAATGACAACTAAATCCAATATAATAATACACAAACACACATATATGTCTCTGTGACACATTATTGAGACAGGTCCTCAAAGAACTTACCCTCTCATGCCTACGGGATCATACAGAGTCCAATACAAAACATTAGCGGATTGACACTATCACACTGGCTATCCGGCAGAGCCCCTTTCACACATAATTACAGGCTATCATTTCCCCCGCCAAGGGAACAGGTGCAGGGGGAGAGGGAGAAAAGCTCAGGCCCAGTGTCTCCTTGGGCTTAGGGCCTTTTCCTGGCTCTGAGAGGCCTGTATTGACAGAGACAGAGGGGGGAACGCCAGTGCCAATAAATCACTGCGAACGTGTAAATGCCACTGCACCACATTCCACTAAAGAACAGGAGGCCAAATGGCTACAAGTTCCTTTCTCTTTCTGTTTCTGTTGTTTTAAGGCTCCCGCTCCCCAGCCTACCCACACACATATTATCCTCTCTTTTTTTTAACTCCCCCTCCACCACACTCTCCCTTATTCATGCTCCCTGCTCCCAAAGCAGCCAATAGCATAATTTGAGGAGGAATGTTCCTGGAGTTTCCTGTGAATTCTACCATTAGTTATCCAAATGACCTCTCTGTTCCTCTTCTTTCCTTTCCTTGTCACTAACACGGCACATTTTTGGAGCAATAGCCGCCTAGAGAAGAGGGGAAGCAAATATGAACCAAAGATTCCCAAAGCATGTATGTGTTTTGTAAAACCATTTCTATATAGTTTATGTTGTGTAAGTTTGCTTGCGATGCATGCTTTATTTTTGTTTGTATTTTCATCTTTAGATGTTTACACAGCTTCATTTACCCATGTAAGTGTGTGTGACAATCTGTGCACGATTGTGTCGACCTGTCTCCCTGAGTTGCCAGTCTCAGCCACTGTGTGCTGTGTGGGCTGCCTGCAGTCATCCATAACCCTCATCACCCTACCTGGCCACATCCATCTCTGCTCAGCTAGATACTATTAAAACTGTCACTGCCATGAGTGCGTTTTGTGTGTGTGTGTGTGTATGTGTGCATGTCTGCAAAGCAAAAACTCAGTAAGGTGCAGAGGAAAGGCTCCAGAGTTTACCGCAAGACACTGAGCTGTAAACTGGAAAAAGAAAAGATGAGCAAGGTGAAGTGTTGGAGAGGGGGCGCAATATTCTTTTATGGTCTGAGAACTTTTCAGGGATCAAAATAAGGAAACCCATAAGTTTAAAGGTCTGTTCAAAGATCTAAACTTAGGTTTAAGTTTAAAGTTGGGTTGGTTTGTTTAAGGTTAGGGCTGAGCATTTAATTTCAATTGTTAAGGTTAATTTTGTGGTTGTAGAATGAGTTCCTTGTCAATGGATGGCAATGTCAGCCATATATTGAAAATAAAAAAGAAAGAATGTGCTTGTGTGCATTACCTCCCTGGGACCTTTCCATTAAACACAACTAAATTCTCATGGTGACCGAGTTTGGTCCTGGTACGACAAACCATAATTTCTGGGGTTGTCTGTAAAGTGTGAATTGAGATTAGGTTGAGATTAGGGTATGAATTGATAATCATTATGATTAGGGTGCCAACAATTAATTAAAGTTAATGCAAAACATAAAAATAAAACTTTGCCTACAGACACTAGATATGTGTTTCAGCATCATGGTAAGTATCAAATATAGATGCACTAAAGAAGGAAAGCAACCAAGAAAGAGAAAGAACGCTTCAGCCACCAGCGCTGCCACCATGGTAGTTAAAATCACTTGTTTATGTTCCTTTCAACTCTAATAACCAAAGCAATTATTTGCTTTCACAGCGCAGTCACTTTTCCAGCTGTACGCCTATACAAGATTTATTTGGATGGATTAGACAACAGCATTATAGGGAGAATGGGGTTGCTATCTTGTGCAATTACATATGCACAAACATCCTTGTCTGGAATAAACTGGCCTTTGCTGCTGGGAGTGTGCAATTAGTGTTCAGGGAGTAAAAGCAAGGGCAGCTTTTTGAAAAGCAAACAGACAAATTTTACTCCAGATGATGCAACATTTGCTGGATCTGGACAAAGATTTGGGAATATGAAACCAATTATTTACAAATGAAAATTGGAAAGATTGAGAGTTAGGATTGTAGCAGATGTTTTTGTAACTTCTGACTGACTTTGAATAGGATTATTATTAGCAGCTCTACTCAAGTTTTTCCAACATAATCCTCAGTGGAGCAGGTAATTGGCAGACCTTGTTTCCTTACCCCTAAATATTTATGTAAAAATAATTGGATCATTGGGTTCATATTGCACTAAACTGAAAGATGCATAAATTATGTTTGTTTTTATCAACCAAATATACAGTATTTGGAATCAGCTCACTGAAATTATTTAAATATTCCTTAGCAGATGCTTTCCTGAATATATCAGACATATGTGAGTCACATTACAGCTGTAGCCACTATATTAATCAGATAAACCTTGAGGCTCTTTAGCAGCATAGACCAAAGTCCTTACCTATCCATACACTCCTCCCGTCCTCCGTCCCAACACCCTGAGACTCTGCACCTCCACTTTCTCTAACCCCCCACCCCCACATCAAAGGCCATCAATCTCCCACAGTACAGGGGGAAAGGCAAATATTTAGAGAAGGACTGAGCCCCCATAAATCTGTAGTAGGAGAGAGAGGGAGAACATGATACCCACCCTGTTCCTCCAAACCTTCACCCCCACTTCTATCGTCAAAGAGTCCCTCAGCAGTCCTTCGTCTTGATGGCTGGAGGAAGTGCTGGGAGGCCACAGGAACCAGAAAGGAAAAGAGGAGGAGGTGTGTGGCAACACCAGAAAGGAAGATGATAGAGATTAAGAAATAAAAAAGAAGAAAAACCCCACCCATCTACTGCCATTCAGTAGGAACACACACTCTCAAAGAAAAACACACTCTGACACACAAAAAGCGGGTTCACACACACACACACACACACACACCCACACAAAACACATGGACACAGTGGTGGGACTCCTCTTCATGATTTACTACAACCCTCAGTTCCACTCGAGTGAGACTCTAGAATATTAGCAAGTATTTATGTCCTTTTTTCATTTGAAAACAATATGGCTTTCAGTAATAAAGAAAGGAACGCTGCACTGATAGGTCAGGGTTGGGAGGTCACTGGGAGAGTAAATTGGGGGCAGATGAGATGCTGAACAAAGTGAAGTTAGCTCCTTAAAAAACTGCTCGGGTAGAGAATGAAGGTTGTTGCTCCTGAGCAGCTTAAGGGGGTATGGGGGAGCCATGCATACAGACAAACAAAGCTATTAATTTACTGTCTAAGAGATGAGGTTGTCATTGAAAAATCCAGCACAAAGCTGAATGCTTCTACTTTAGAATCAAGTAACAGCAAACAGGGTAAAGTACTTGAAGCACTTATCTGTTTCCTGCATGCCTTTTGTTTTAGGATGTGCTGAATGAAATTCACTGTCGTAACATTAGGAAAAAAAGAAGGACAAATTAAACAGATGTAAACAATAAAATGAAAACTAAACCATTAAATGCTGACAAGGCTAAATTAACAGCATTAAAGCATCTAACACTGCAGCCACTGTGTTTCTGTTCAACAAAATTCTAAGAGGACACGTGCATTTAAAAAATGCCCCCTGCTGACAGCTGCCAGGGCAGTACGAGGGATTTAGGGAGCTCTGCAATGCCCCAACTGACTAAGCAGTAGTCCCAGGGGTAAGCAGTATTGATCCGTTGGCAGAATATTCAACCTGCTCCCATGACAGACTAGTTGATTGACTTTTTGGTCCCATTGCGGTGAAACACATGCAGATAAAGACACATAAATGCCTTCACATGTGCAATGCATTGCACATGTGAAGTTAAATCATTTGCTCTTAAACAAGCACACACAACACAGTACGATATATGCATATATCTCACAAACAAACACCCTTTTTTTCATTTGTCAACTCCACAGTTGCCATATTTATGAGTGGGATCTGCACAGGGCTGCATTATCATGACCCAGCCCCTGCATTTGTTCTGGCCTTTGTTGGCTTTCCTGCCAGCCACTGCTACAGTCAAATGTCACGTCTCTGTAGACGCAGTACTTTGAGCATCAGTGTCAATAATTAGACATACAATATTATGGAAGCCAGAGGACCCCTCAGCACAAGACACATTAAAACATTTTTATATGTGTGGTTTAGTGCTTTGTTTCCAATGTTTAGTGCTTACAGCTCTTCAGTATATGCCTGACTGCACATTTTTATCTAGTAACATTTCATTTCTTTTCCAAAAAAAAGAATCTACATTTCTTCTTGTTCATTCGCTTCCGTTATTAAACAGTATATTTCCTAATTAGCAATATATAACAATAATCTAAACAACAATAAGCTGGATTTCAGTCTTGATTTCCAATTAAAAAGTAGACAACACGGCCAGAACATCCAAGACTACAAGTTAGCATGTCACAACACTCTATTTAATAAGTGTTCAGATTGTTCTCCATTGATAGAGAAAGTCTGAACAAACATTTCATGTGAAATGTAATAAATATGTAAATATTTCATTAGTGTGCCACCAAGAAAATTCATCCAAAAGTTATGATAGGAGTGGATGAGTACAATTATATAACGTAAGAATCTACACTTGTACCTGCTAAGCATGTGCAGGTACTTACAAATTACCCTCTCAACGCTCTTTACTTAACTACTATCACCAGTATACTGTATCAGTCCCTTCTTTTTGGTTCTGTTGTTTAGAGTGTTATGAAAGGGATTAACACAACAAACAGCATTCAGTGTTTGAGTCTTACTCGCCTCTTAACTACAAACACTACTGAAATAGGGGCTAAATGTGAAGAATCAATTGCTTCAAATAGCCAGTAAGTAAAATACAACCGTGAAAACATTTTCACTGGTAAGTAAAGTAATTTATTTATTAAAGAGAAAATTTCTCAGCGAATAACATTACATTCCTCCTCCGTAGCTTTTTGTTTCTAAAATGCTCTACTTGTTTCTTTGTAGTAAGTTACCAAACCATTTGACACCCAGAAAATAAGTAAACATACACTACCAGTCAAAGGTTTGGACACACTTTTCCATTACAACCATTGGGTAAGTTTGTCCACACTTTTGATTGGTTGTATACACCACCACAACATTTAAACACCTCTTTGACATTTCGTTTGGTTTTAAAGCAATGAGGTTCCCAGTCTGCTCTGTTGACAAACCCTCCATTGGCTGATGTTTGCACTCTGTCATTGCCCTTCTAATTTGTCTCCTATTTTTTTTTTAAACACCCACATGCAAATACACACTAGATATGTTTGGGGAGGACAAAAGTATGGGATGTGCTGGCAACAGGCACCTAATTGCTTCTTACTGATCCAAATAGTACATCAGAGGCAGCAGTACTTCAATGGACCTCAGATGAGATCTGCTACATTGGGTCTGTTCATTACCCTGCTGACCCCCCAGCTCGACCCCTCATATGCACACATATTACGAACACACCTCCACCCCCTTCACTTACCCATACTCATTGTCTCTGGGGTTTAATTGGGGCAATGTTCTCCATTGTAAGCAGGCTCAATGGCTGTGGAGGGCTCTATTGTGGGGCTGAATGAGGGCAGGAGTGTTCATTAGGTGAGTCTCTGAATAAGGCCTTCTGGAGGTAGGGTACTGAGAGTAGGGGGCTGCCTGGGACCTCCGGAGTGGGTGAAACTACATGCTCTTCTCCTCTCCTCTCTTCACCTCTCTTCTTTCTTTGCCTCTCATCTCCTTTCCTCTCCTCTGCTCTGCTTCCCTGCTCTTCTCCTGTTGTCTCCTCTCAACAGCCTGACGCTTGGCCCTGAAAGGCAGCGGCAGCATTTGTTGGAAAGACAGTCTTTGTCTGTGCCTGAAGATTGAATCGCAGGGAAAGCAGAGCAAGAAGGATCAAAGATAGGCTACAGAATTGCAAGGACCACCTCTTCTGGTGGAGGGAGAAAGAGAACCAATGACCCTTTGCCTGAGAGAAGTTTCACTATTCCTGTGTCTGCATTTTGATCTCATTCCACGCTAATGATTTTCACAAAAATACTTGAAGAAACACTGCAGTAAAAGTGATACTTCACTAATTCCTGTTGGGAATATTCTTTACACTCTCTCTCTCAGGGTATTCGTTCAGCTGTGGGGCAACACCTGGACTGGTGGGTTCCTCCTCTGGGACACTCAAGGTTCTACCAGCTAGACCACCCTGCAAAAGGGAAATGCTCAATAAGCAGTTAGCTTGGGCTGAAGCTGACCTTCTGCAAAAGAACTGTGGAAGTAAAGAAAAAGGTTGACTCTCCTGTGATTTAACTAAAGGTTATATTCACAAAAATGGATAACTGTGCAAAATGAGGACTCATCACAGTAGACTGATATAACTGAATAGAAAGTCTGAAGGAAAGGAAGCAGGTGGCCATTTCTAAACACTGTTTCACTGCTGGAATTGGCAACATTCATATTAAATGCATACAGCCAGACGCAGGCTGCCAATCCAGACAGAGAGCTACAGCACACACAGGGGCTCATAACCAAACTTTTTTCCTGTTCACTGCTGTTGCCTTTTATGAGTGGGGTTGTTGAAAATTAAATTAATTTAAAATCTGTTTTTATATTAAAAGCTATTTTCACATTTTCAATTTAGCATTAAAAGGACTTTCAATGTGGCCATGAAGTTAAGATGGAAACCTTTTAATGTCAAAATTCAGCGGCAGTGTTTGTTGTTACTTTTCTCAATCCAGACTTCTTTACTAAAACATTTGAGCTGCCATGCAGCTGACAGCTTTTGGCAGACCAACGTCCGCCAGTCCTCAAGCCTCTGCCACTGGCTGAGTGCTCTGTTGTGAGCATAGCGTGCAGTTGGACGATGTCTGTGAACAAACTTGACTTTCACACTGACCAGAGCCCCCTCACCTACTCCCTGCCCAGCCACTGATGTCATTATCCCTGTGCCCCCCTCCACCACCACACACACACATGCATGAAACGCCTCTGCTCTTCCACTCTCCCTTAGCCACTACCTTCCGCTGTTTACATTTCTCTTACAACCCAAAAAACAATACCAGACATCATTTTCACCACACCGAATACACACATGTATACAGACCCAAACTGACGCTTAATGCTAATCTGACATCATCAGAGAAGTGTGTAGGGTTACACTGGCTTATGTGTACACACGGAGCCAAGTCTTGGAACTGTGTTTTCCCTACCACACACAAACACATATTATTTCCCCTAACAAGGGTGAGTTCAGGTTTCTGAAACAGGATGATTCATCTGTGTCTCAGCCCCACTCTGCAGCTCCCTGACTTCAAACACTCTTCTTTTCTCTCCTCCCCAGCTTCGACAGTATTTATTTTCCTGTCTGAGCAGCTCACATAAGGTCTTGCCTTCTGCTCAGATTGTCACAAGGATCTCTGCACACCAGGTCCAAGTCAACTACAGGTGTGAACACAAATGTATTCTCAGCAAGGTATAGATGCATTCCCTACCTAAGCTGCTCTGGCCTATATGTAGTAACTTACAGGTGTTTGGCTTATGGTCATGTTTGTGACATTCATTTGAAAGACCAATGGCAAACCTGATACACACTGAAAGGTCCTGTGGATGTGGACCTCTGTTCTAAGTCCCTGGTGACGGTCTCATGTCCTTTCCTGTTTAGCCTGGGCGTCTGACCCACATAAACACTCTGGGGCCTCGTCTGCTCCAGCATTTAATGAGGACATATGAATTTGAAGAACAAGAGTCATGGTTTCAATCCCCCTAGAAAGTCGCCTTAGTAAACAGGCTGGCTAAAGAGTTGACAGGGTGTGGGCCATCGTGAAGCAGTGATCCTTAACCTAAACTCCCCCCAAAACTAAACTCACCTTTTTCCTCTGTGGTTAAAGATACCCAATGGATTTACCTTTTAACAAATATGGTTGCAGTGTATTTGTGTTCAGCATTTCTCACCCAAATATTTATGGAGTATCCTAAAAGAATTGTAAGAATTGCCCTGGTTTATTAAATTCAGTATTATTTTTAAAAACTATGTTTAAGATGCATTTTTCTTCTCTTTTAACATTTCAAAACTTTAAAAGTTCCAACCATCGAGGGATCCAACCTTTATAGTTTTATTAATTGGTTATTTAAACTAATATTACAGTGTTATGACTTAATGTGACATTCATTAACAATTTAGTAAAACAAAAAAAAAAAAACAAAAAAAAACAAAAACAAAAATTGAATTTGGAAGTATTTTAAAAGCTCTAAATAGCTAAGCAGGAAAGGTTAAGGATGTTGGCAAGCTTGAATGATGTAGGCCAACAATGAGTAGGACAACAAAAATAAAACACCCTGCTTTTTTTTTTTTTTTTTTAAATAAAGAAAGTCCTTTAGAGGTGGTCAGTAAAGTTCCATTGTCAAACAACAATTGATTTTGAATGATTATCATAAATGTTTACCTGAATGATACACATTAAAGTTATATTAGTAACTACAAAAAAGCCACATTAGCTATCTGTTAGCATTAAGCTAGCAGCTCACAAATGTGGCTAATAATACTGTATAATGATGTACATTATTATGAGAAAAACAATAAACTGAAATGTCAATAGGCAGTGTTCATGTTACATCATAATACAGTTATTTATATCTTAAAAGTATTTTGTGTCTGTTATTTAGTTTCTTTACATCACTTTTTTCACATGCTTAGCCAAACTAAGATTATTGTTGTTACTGAAATTGTTTTGGGGTTTGTTTTTATTTCACTGACTCAGACAACCTAAAATTTAGTTGGACTTTTTGTGCAAAGAAAATCTTAAAATAATTTTGTTGTATAGTTTACATTATACCTAAATATTACTGTTCTTAGTTTTTTATTTTATACAGACAAGACAACCCAAAGTGGCAAAACTTTGGCAGGTAGTGTGCAGAATGACCAGTGTGTTAATATTCAGCTGGTGTGTAGCATGGCGCCATAAAGCAAAACGAAGCTGTCATGTGCGGCTCCTGGCTAGGACATTAATTTGTGAAGGTTTATCTGCTCCAGGATGATCAGATGAATATTAGCATTAAAATCTATGTAGTTTGTTTTATAATTAAAATTTGCATATACATTTTACAGAGCATTGAAAAACTAAATGTTTACACTGTTTGTATGTATGATAAGTTGTTATTTTCACATCACAAATTGAAGAAATTGTGACTGATAATGGTAGAGAAAACAAAACTACAACTTTTACTGTGTTAATAGTGTGTGTATACAGAAGGGGCGCCACAGAGAAACAGGAAGAACGCCTTGGTCTTGTTACACAACTATCCTGACTGCTCTGATCACAGGGACAGGGTCAGACATATTGCATTCAAGAGTATTTAAGTGTAGTGTTGCCACACCTAATCTCCTCACATCTCAAACCACTATTACACCATCTGAGGAGGCCACAGAGGGACCACACAGCAGGAGCTCAGTCATTCATCAGTGTGAACATCTACTGTAGTTATGGTCTTGGAATGATAAGTTTAAAACTATCTGTTCACTACTAGTTTCCTAACCCAAGTGTGAACATGATAATAGTCCCACTTATACTGTAACAAACAGGAAGTTTTTTGTTTGTTTGTTTTTTTAAGAAAAATGCATCAGCAGTTATTCTCTTATGGTTCAAATGACACCACATTTATGTGAAATACCAGTTGTCATTGATCTGCTGTAAATATTTACAGTAAAAGAAATCTATAAAAACTTAGCTCAAAGGCTGTAACTGTCACTTTGTTAACAACCACCGTGATTGCATAAGAAGAAACATCTGTAATTAAACTTCAGTATGGCAGTCAAGCCACATGTGCTGCGAGAAACACAGGATAGTATGTGTGTGCAAATTCATGCACATACATTTGCTTTCATGTCAGCATGCTGTCATATGTATGTGCTTAAATTACAACAGAAAGACTTGGCAACACTTGTCCCCTGAAGGACTGTGAGAATGTTTTGCAGGCTGTTGCATAAAATTCTCCAGTTTGTTTGTTTGTTCTGCCTTAATACTATAAAAACTGAAGAACAGGCTCTTGGCACCGCCTTGTTTACTGTACTTACCGAGGTCTGTCACTCCAGAGGGATGGAGTAGAGTCTGTCTGGGGAACGAATGTTTCTCCCAGATAACTCACTGCGGAGGGACACTGATTAGATGGGGAGACTAATATTTGAATGACTGGTGGAGGAGTCAAGGGAGGAGTAAAAGAGGGATGACAGGCATAGGGAAGAGTCAGCTACATCACAACACATATTCATCTGTCCTCCATGTTTAATCCCACTGGTCTTCCCTGCTAATGAAACTGAATTTTAAAAGAAAGATTAGTCTAAAAAGAAGAAAAAGAAGAGGAAAACAAAAATATCCCCCAGCAGGGAATGTCTCGCCTAAAGGAGTGCCATCTGGGGCTGAACACTGAAAAGGAGACAGAAGAACTGAGACAGGTCAGCCAGAGCCGGGGTCCATCAGAGAGGAGAAGGTGGAAGTCCAGCTGGGTCCCATTAGGACTGAACCACATGTGCTCGCCAGGGGTGGGGGGACGTAGCGAACAGGAGGGAGCAGAGAGGGCAGCGAGGAGGAAGTGCTGAGAGCGATGGGCCTAGACCCTGTTAAGCTTTATTAGGCCTGTCGTCTGCTTCTCTCAACTGGGCCGCTCACACTCCCCTGCAACACTGCTCCCCCAACCCTCCTTTGCCCTCGGGCAGCGCCAGGGCAGAATAGTATAAAACTATTAGAAGGAGAGAGACTGGACCAGACCACCCAGACACGCATACACACACCCATAATGGCTACCAGGAGGAGGCCCCAGCGTGAGAGCTGCAGCTGGAAGAGATGAGGGACACTTTCAAACACACATGAGCATCAGTATGACACAAACTACACACACTGAAGTGGGGGGCATGTAAAAGCAAAGTGTAACAGTGACAGACAGCTCTGTCTTTCATATAAATGTCAGACCCATATGTGATGGTTTATTTCTTTAATTAAACATATTTTACTGAAGACCATCCAGTCTAACATCTGAGGGGACACAACAGTGATATTTGCATTTATGTTAATGTTTGTGAGAATCTGTATGTCTGCCATTACCACCTGTGGGTTTTTCATGTCTGTGGTTTAGAGAGGTGTGGACATCTGAACTTGTGCATGTGTGTGAGAAAAAGACTGAGACAGATAAAAACTGTATGCATGCATAAATGTGTTTGGATGCCTTCATTTATGTATGTGCTAACATTTCAAAGTCCTGGGATGTTTTACATTGCCTTCAGGCTCATCTGCCCTCTGTATTTCTACCACTGAGCCATCTTTTCTATCCTTCAGTGCAATCCAGATCTGGATCCAGAACCAGCATCATCCAACAATGAGCCAACATTTGATGGAAAATAATAGTGATTAGAAGAATAATAAGCCTTAGGATTGAATCTGGTTTATCATTGTTTGCACACTTTATTAAACCTGCCTGATTGGTGTCCAAAGTCTCAGACTTAACTGTATATGGTTTCTAAACAGTGTGGCTAACTGTCAAAGTTCCCTTGTTTGTTGTGTTGTAAAGGTCATAATAAAACAGCAATAATAAAATTAATTTTAAAACAGAACAGGATCCTCAACTAGTATATAATGTGAGCTTTTTCTAATTTCATGAATTTAATTAATTTTGTCTGATACATTTTTGTGTTATCAAATAGTCTTGTATTTCTATCTAAGCGAAACAAACAAGGTAAATGGTGAGGAGTGAAAACAAAATGCAAGCTTATCCATCAATCTTTGCCTTTTAAATTCAATAACCAAATAAAAACTGAAACTGGTCTAAAATGAAAACAAGCCAACATAAACTAAAACTTAAACACTAAGAATCAAAGACATTAAAAGTTGAAAACAAGCAGCAATAACACCATGTTTGTTGTGTCCAAGTGGGCTAACGGTTTTGTTTTGTTCAGAGCTAATATTTAAACTTTCACATCCATGAGTGTGCAACTATATTTGCATGCCATGTGCATCTGAGAGTGTATGTGTGGATGTACAAGCAGAACTTATTCGATAATTCTGCTCTAAAAGAACCTGTCTCTTCTCTGCCTCCATCCAGGTCAGTACCCCACAGCCCAAGTTACAAGGCTTAATACTTTAGCCATTCAGTCATTAAAGCATTTTATACAGTCTGTCCCCAGACTTCTCTCGCTCGTAAAAGAAATAATATTTGTCTTTTCAACTGCACTGTGGACCACAAAGTCTTCATGTTTTATATTAGACAAAGCAATAAAACTCTGTCCTTCCTCTTGCCAACCTATTTCCACCATGAGCTGTTGTTCTTGTTCTGTAGTTGTACAAATGCTTGCGTGTCCCAAAAAGTTCAAGGCTGTTGTGACTTTGACAGTTTATATTTTCTTAATTTAAAAAATAAATAAATAAATAAATAAAAATCCCAGGCACAGGAGAGGGAATATATTTTTTACATAGTTACTATATTATTTACCAGGGTCGTGGCACACAATTCTGGGCCCTATGTGCAAGTCATCTTGGTGGGCTTCTATGTGAACTTGATCAATGGTACTCACACACATACTTTACCATTGTATAAGACAAAGATAATGAATACAATCTTAGTTTAACCTCTAAATGTGAAAATGGCTTCTCTTGCCACAGTCCTGGCTCCTATGGCAGACATCCTTCTGCCTCTCACTGTCTTACTGTTCCTCTTCTGTCCTCTCCTCAATCTCCTCACTATCTTCAGAGTAACCTTCACTTCCAATTTCTTCAATTTCGTCTTGGCTCTCTCTTTCTCTCTGCAACAAGGAGGACAGACCCCAAATAAGCTAGACAGATCCAAGATTAGCTTAACCTGCTCATAGCATGACAAACAATAGCATAAAACTTTATGTAAATGTTACTAAGACTTTTTCATTTGAAACAGCTACAGATGATTTATTGTCAACAGAATAACTTAACTACCTGCATGAGCTCACCTTGTCTCACATTCTCAGCGCAGTCATCTGGACATGATGATGGACCTGCTGCTGTGGTTTCTGAAACTGTGGTTCATGATGGTAAACTTTGCTAATACTGATTTACTGAGATGCTGAACGGGTACTGAAAGGTTCAACATACATGACTACTATACAACAAACCATTTGCTAGGCTTTACCAACAAAAACACACAAGTCAAGTTTTGATTTGTACCGTCTAGATTGTTTTCTGCTTTATGCCACTCCCTTATTTTCAAGTTAATGTACTGAATTAGGTAATTTAGTGGTAATTAAAAGATGGCCCTTTTTCCCTTTTTTCCAGGTTATGTTCTTTTTTTTATAAGGTATTAAATCTGACTCGAAAGCACCAACAGTAGGTGATATGATAATCAGACTCTGATTCGAGAGGAGATAATTCTCCTCATGTTTTATTTGATTAATTTAAAAAAATGATGGTAGATAATTTGTTATCAACATTACAGACTTTAGGGTCTGGTGCATACAGTTTTTCAGATAATGTGATGACAGTAGCACCTTTACAATCCACAATCCTGAAATTATAATTTGGCATCTGTTTTGTCTCTAAATGTCCTACAGACAGCTGTTGCTGGTGTTGTGTTAAGCCTGGTACACACATAACGTTTTTTTTTTAATCTTATGAGATTTTTTTATCTGGTCGACCTCACATGTGAAGTTAAAAAACATTAGTTTTGAACATATTGTGTGTGGTGTGCTCCGAAAACGTAATTACAGAACAACACACACATAACGATGCTGTCCCTAAACCCATCTACAATCTAGTCCTCTGAACTGGACAAACGTCGAAACGTAGAAGAAGAAACAAAGCAACAACTGGCAAAAAACAAAGAAGAAGAAACACACTGCATGGAAGAGAATATGTATAGAACCAAAGAATGATGGTGGTCTTGGGACTTTTGTTAACAGACAATTACAGAAATGAAAAAATAACAGACTGGAGACAGCGTGAACATGGACTTTATTTACTTCCTTGTTCCCCAGCCAGCTCGCTCTCTGATTGGCTACGTTCCGTACCACGTCACCATCTTCACAGTCAGAATGCACGAGTCCTCAGAAATCAGCTCTGAAATATTGAACATGTCCATTTCGGAGCGGATTATCGAAACAAACAGGCTCGTAACACACCGCAGGCCAATTGATAACTGGACAGGGAAATCTCACGATGATCGGGCGTTTGCCATCCAAGGTCGGGAAGAGGCTAAATCGGGACAAAAACATCCCAAAAATCGTTATGTGTGTACCAGGCTTTAGTTCTGGTGTTCTGCTCACCTCATTTCGCAAAGAAATTAAAAAGAAGCTGCTGGTTCTTACTTAATTTTTTTACCCTATGTTTGTTTTTTTTGTTGTTGTTGTTTTTTTCTCTGCCTGTACTAGTGTCCACTTTGCCTTCTTTGGGAAAGAGGTGATTGTCTGGCTTCCCTCTGTGTGTTTCACTAAGTTGAACCAACTGGGTGTGGACCAAACCATTTTGCATAATTTTAGAGGGGTGAGAGGGCCCTCAAAGAATATCTGTCATTATTGCAAGTGCAAAATGCATTATCTCAGCCCCTTCATTCAAGCAAACTGACTTTGATTATTACAATAATTAATTAGAAATTTAAGAATGCAACACAAAAAAAGAAAATTTCATTCCAGGATTTTTCAAGGGCCCACACCTTGCAGAGGACCCTGGGTAAACAGAAGCTCGTGTCCCAAGATCGTTTCAGAGGGTTGCCAGATCATTGTAAAAAATAAAAATAAAAATAGATCCTGAGAGATTAAAAAGATCCTGGAATTTAACTTGGTCTGGAGCAGGCTAGCTTCATACAATAAATCCCCATGGTAACTCATGTCATAACATATCACACTTTCCACTATCCCACTTTTGTGCAGCTGGCTCACTAATGAATTGAGTCAGGATGCCCAATGTATCCTGGTTTGATATCTTATCTTTGTTTTGTGTAGTAGGCCCCATGACAGCCAGCCTGGCTGTCTGCTTACAGCTCTGCATCTTCTACTGGGGCTTTAGCACACTTCTGCTAATGAAGAAAGATCATAATTATCTGCCTCACCTGTCGCTGTTCCCTACAGGTGACCCTCCACCGCAGTAACGTTTTTCTTTGCCTGTTTTTTTGTAATTAGAAGCTTTCAATCATATACGTAAACAGGATTTATCAATTTTCACACCAAACTAGTGTTCTAGTTTTACAGTTAATGTGTCTTTATGTGCTACGTTAGAACCGTGAATCAATGATAAAATTAAATGCCCAGAAGAAGTTTTCTTTGTTTTGTAAAACTGTCACAGAACAAAACTCTGTATTTGGAGGTTAGATGGGTTTGTGATGGAGGAATAACTTTCAAGCAGGAAAACCGAGTATTCTCCCATTAGACTTTACTGCCCTTCTGCTTTGAGTTGCCCTTGGATAGGCTTAAAAGAAAAGAATGCAGTTGAGTTTGGTCATCAAAAATTTATTGGCCAGTATTATAAAAACATCAGATTTCAATAAAAACAGCCACTCTCACGACATGCCAAATAAAAATCTTCTTTATCTGGTTTAACCCGCAAATGAAACCTCAGACAATAAAAGAAAGAAACTCAGAAACTAAGAAACAAAAAAAGAAAAATACACAGGTCATGTCTATCAGCACAAATCCAAAATGATTTTGTTCTCATGCCTAATTTATGTTTGCTGTGACACTGCTTTAGATAAAGTTTAAAATAGTCTCTATTGACATTTAATGTACCCAGAGGGTTGGAGATAGAATGAAATGATTTATACTATTACATATGCCATGTTTTGTTAAAGACTGACAGTCACTGAATTAACAATATATTATAATACTGAGGTAGAGAAAGTTTGACCTGTTTCTTTCACCTTAGCACTATTGGGACAAAATTTTAACCAGTCAAAAAACCAACTAGTTCATTCTCTGGCTGCCTCTCAGTGCATGACAGAAAATCATTTGCCACAAGTGCATGTGAAATGCTGCCTTATTAGCTAATCAAACAAGAGTCTCAGACCAGGAAAGCTGTCTCGTTAAGCAAGAGAGGAGACAAGATGAGAAAAGAGCCATCTCGGGGATTATCTTCACCTCTTGTGCTGTTATGTGGTCCCTCAGTGCCACAACACTAACTGAAGCTCAATGAAGTGATGGCTCATTTCATTAAATCTTGCATGCACAGGGTTGCTGAAGGTCAAACATCTGATTTATGAGCAATTTATAGAAGCACTATTGTCTAAATCGGAGATTCAGGTTTTTTTTCCTCCGCACTTAACATACAGAAAGCTCCTATGTTGTTTAAATTGATTTTGCTGGTAGAAACTGCTCATAATTCTGTACAGTAATAGCAGTAATAGCAGTGATATGTGTGTGTGTGTGTGTGTGTGTGTGTGTGTGTGTGTGTGTGTGTGTGTGTGTGTGTGTGTGTGTGTGTGTGTGTGTGTGTGTGTGTGTGTGTGTGTTTGTATTAATTTATGTTAATGATTTTAAATGATGGAAAGAATGGAACAGTAGGGTTGGAGTATGTCAGGTTTCAGCTCGGTTATGGGTATATTTGATAGGGCTGGTGCACATAAATGTCTGGTTTTTATGCACTTGCATGGTAAAGCATAAAAGTACAGGCTCATAATGGAGGGTCTCAAGTGTTTGTATCAGCTTTTTAGATATTACAAGAGAAGACTGTTCTTTCTTTTTAACTCAGACAGTGTAGAGCTGAAGCAGATAGTTATTGAGACACAACTTATTACATGGATCATATAGTAACTCTAAGAGAAGAGAGTGGCTGTATGGAAAGTAAATGATCTGCAGGATGTTTTTGCTGTGCATCATTCTCTTGTTGTAACGATGTGGCTGTATGTAAAGAACAGCAATTCTGAGTATTTTTGATTAAACATTAACTCATGCCCCAGCTATCAACGCACTAAATTTCCTTTGACTGCTTTTCTCGCACTCTCTAATTTCTTCTGTTCACATTCCTTCTGATGTTTTGTTTGTTTGTTTTGCTCTAAATTTTCTACATTATTCCTTCTTTGTTTTTCAGTCCCACTTTCCAACATTCATCTTTCTGCTTATAAAGTGAAATCATAGTATTCAGTACCCTTGCAGGGGAATGCGGATACACCTTGCCATGAAGTGTTATATTTCACACCTTATCAGATTTTCTTGCTGATATAACCACAATCTGTGGCTACTGCAGAAAAAGATGCCTAATCTGGGTGTCACTTATCAGCTGTTTACAGTTAGCACATGAATCCTTGCCAGTATTTCTACCTTCATGATCATCATTCCCACCATCAGACTTCAGAACCCAGTAGCTATATATCCCATCAGCACTGTTATGTCCAAAGGTGTGCAGGTGTCACATGGGGATGAGTCTGAGCTGAGTATCAATGACAAAACAGCGCCCACTGCAGCTGGCTGAGATGCACTGTTTTTTGTTTAAGGGACTATCTGAATTGGATTTCATTTAGCCCTCCCAATAAACTTGTCTGACAGTTTGTTCACAAACCTCTTTTTGTGTCATTTTCAGGTGGCCACTTGTCTCTTCTCCTTCTGACATTTAATATATATATTTATCTGACAATTACTTAGACCATTTAGTGAAACAGAAAGACGAATAACTGCATGCAAATGTTTGTCATCCTGTAGATTCAGTTTTGTTCCATTTGCAAATATTATGGAACTTGACTTTTATAATTCATCAATTCATTTTACAGCATTTGTGCAGCATTGTTATGTCTCCAACCTCTAAGTGAAGCAAG